>NC_053041.3:317527553-317847275 GCF_002575655.3 Aegilops tauschii subsp. strangulata
TTCAATACCGTAACCTCCAAGGGATGAGACGCCCATGATACCCAATAGTGCCAACCAAACCAAGCTAGTACACCATCCAGCCAGAATAAAACAAAGGAAAAGAAATAGAACGTACCTCCTTAAATAAATATCTCACCTATCAAACTCAAGCAAGAGTCGAACCACTAGCTTTTTGTGGCCATGGGAACCGGCTGGGACACCCTCAAACCCCCTTTTATTTTAAAAAAAGGGATCAACACTTCTTGTATAAATGGAATGGAATTTCTCAAATTTCACACACAAGATCATCCTCAACAATGCCTTGTGGGCTGCTGTTATGTTAGTTGTTTATGAATCTGATTGGAAGGGGACTTAGACCCGATGGATTTATTTGGGACTCTAATGCAATTTTGAAAAACGCATATTTTTCCTAATTCAAATAAAGTAGCGACAAAACTCTGAATAAAATTCTTATTTGATTTTAATATTAAATCTCCAATATTTCTTTATTTTGAGGAAGTCACTTTATCCTCTCTCTTTTATTTTTATAAAAGAAATATTTGAAGAGAAAATAATTAAAATCAAACGATCCTCTTTCGCAAATTTGAGAAAAACTCAAATATGAAAATAACGAAATCCCCAACTCTCTTCGTGGGTCCTTGAGTTGTGTAGAATTTTTAGGATCAAACCAAAATGCAATAAAATATGATATGCAAAGATGATCTAATGTATAACATTCCGAATTGAAAATTTGGGATGTTACACACGGCCAATCGCACTACCGGATATACACCATTCTTCATGGTGTACGGCGCAGAGGACGTTTTGCCCCGCGACATCATTCATGACTCACCTCGAGTGTGCATGTACGAAGAGAGAGAGGCCGAGCTCGATCGGCAGGACAGTTTAGATGCCCTGGAGGAGGAGCGTGACGTTGCAAAAGCACGTTCTGCATTCTATCAACAACAGGCTCACAGATACCAAAGCAGAGAAGTGCGGGCCAAGACTTATAATATTGGTGAACTCGTTCTACGCCTGCCAGAAAAGAAAAATGACAAACTCAAGCCCAAGTGGGAGGGTCCCTTCATCATAGATGAGGTTCTCACTGGAGGAGCGTACCGCCTGCGTGATACATCTGACAATTGCCTAGAGCCGAACCCGTGGAATGCCGCAAGACTCTGAAGATTCTATGCCTAGAGCCGTACTCTTTGTTCGTTCTTCTTCTCCCTTTGTTTCCATTCTTACTCTCTTTGTTTTTTTCTCTAGCTCTATAGCTCTTGTGCGGCCAAGCCGCACACCTATGATGTGCACATCCTTAAATGTATACAATCATAATACCTGGGGACTTTTTTTACAGAAGCTTATTATTATTTTCCGAGCATCCAGCTCAGCACATATGTGTCCTCTTCCGCATATGTACCTTTTCTTCGCCATTATATGCATCATTATGACTTAAGTTTTTGCCAAGCTGGGTTGCCTGGCTCCTGTGCTTATGCCCTACGTTCCCGTTAGTTCGGCTAGGGCATAAAGGGAGCACCTATGCGATTGTTACAGCCGGGTCATCCGGACGCGTACCTCAGACTGGGTGAAGTCGAAAGCTAGCATTCTTAAGGGAATATTCGGTCGGCGGACTAAAGATGTTTTACACTTGTTACACTATGAACCCCCCAGAAGTTATGTATACTGCGATTTTTTCAATCATAGTTCGGACATGCATACTAACGCATGTCCGCCCAGCGAAAGGAACCCTTAATGGAACTATTCTCCCTGGAAGATGTTTCTTACAATCAACATGTAGTATAACATAGCTAGCCGGATACAACTTGTCTGTTCAAGCAACTATGACCCCTACGCCTGGTTTCCATGCGTACCCCGGTTTATATTACCGAGCGGGTATTCCGAAGCACTCCACACCTTCGGGTCCAGAGGTCGAAGCGAAAAGGTCTGCCATGACAACCGTTTTACAATCCGGCTAGGGACAAAATTTTCAATTGAAGCACATAGTCACTTGGACTCAAACACTTCTTCCTCTATGCCCTCCAACTGGCTATCTAGCTTACAATCCTGTTGGGAATACTTGGCGGCTATCTTTACCTGGTCATATACCAGACTAACTGGGACTTCTTTTCCATCTGACCCCAACGGTCTGACCCGGGCCATATGATTCGGATAAAGCTCGGTGTACCGTGTTTTTACCATGGCTCAGGCCTCTCGAGTGTCTTCTCGGTAGGCCGATATCTTCCATAATCGGAAGTGCCACTGAGCTCCTTGGAATAGCTTCACAAGCTCCTCCATACTTCCTGGAGGAGAGGCGGATGGCCACAAAGCTTTAGCAATGCTCCGCATTGCCTGCCGAGCTCGCTCGTGCAGTTGGGACAACTCTTGCAGCAAGTCGCCTTGAGAGCCGAACATTTCCTCTTCGGGACGGCCGGTCAGCATACCTACAGACATAAATATGTTGGATCATTTCTTTGATGAATTACAGGAAGATAAGTTCAAAAGCATACTAAATATGCCGCCTCGTAGCCTCCTATTCTCCTTGACAGCGTCAGCTAGCTGGGCTCGCACATCTTTTAGCTCTTCGCCCAGCAGGGTATTGGAGTCCTGCAGCTTGTTCTTTTCATCCCTGACCCGTGTCAGCACACGTTCGCTTGCGGTCAGTTGCCTTTTGGCCTCTCGTTCGCCCACTTGCGTGACTTTCCGTGCCCCTTCCAGTTGATCTGTTGATCCTGTCATCGGAAACGCAAACAATATTAACATTACTGGTATATGATCACATTTTTCTGGATGGAAGGGAATATTACCAGGCGTTGCATTCTTGGATTTCCCCAGTTCGGTGGTAACCGCAGCCAGCCGGGTCTGACACTTTTCCAGCTCTTGGGACAATAGGCTATTCCTCTCTGTGAGTGCCTGATTATACGATGATCCTTAAATCAGTTGTACCAAATGCTTCAAGTCTCGGGGGCTACTGGTATATGATTACCAAATCTATACTTACCCGCATATCTTTTTAATGCTGGTCCGTGGCTTTGGCGAGCCCATCCCGAGCAGCTCGGATGTATGCATCGGCCGAGCTGAAGGCATTGAATGCCTCTTTTGAAAAGCCGGGGTCACGGAGAGAGGCCTTCCGGCGCCGATGATTCATGGCACTCTCCACTTCAGAATTCGTGATGGACATATCATCTGAATCCTCTGGGGAAGGACAATCTGGCGTCACTCCTGTATTAGCCTCCGTCCTTAAGGCAGGATCTGTAACCTGACTGGTGGAGGCACGACCGGCAGTGGACAATGTCATAGTTTGATGTGACGGCCAAGGGGCGTATTTAAAAAGCTATACCTCTTTGATGAAGGATCTGCCGTGTTTTCATTTGCCTTCCTCTTCGAAGGCTTGCCCTTCGCGAGCGTTGCTCTTTTATGAGTCGCCTCCGGTGTAGCATGGCTCGCCGAACGCTTCCCCTTTGGAGCACGAGACAGTGCGGTGGGTGAGGCAGAATGAGGAAGCTCTTTTGGAGGAGATGTCTCCTGATTACTTACATGCGAGGCAGGAAGGAGGCCGGGATAGTCGGCTATGATGGCCACTTCTGTGGCATCGTAGCTCGCCTGGTAAAATACTCTCTCCTCAAGCTCTACAAATATGTCCGGATCCTCTTCGAATCCGGGGTCATGGTCCCGGTTATGGTTCTCCGGTTGTGGTGCGGGGCTATAGATCCCCTCAATGGCCTTTCGCCATTCCTGTCACAAATGGACGGGTTAGTGTCAATCAAAATTGAATCAGGGGGAGGATTGAGTAAAGCGGTGGGATTAAAACTCACCCAGCTACGAGGATTCTACATGGAAAATCCATCTTGGCGTTTAAGGCGAGAGAACTCCTCTTTCTCCCCTTTGTACAGTTCGGCCAATATATTTGCCAAAGCGGCGGGTGTGTCCGGACCCTTCCGTCCGCAGCATGAGGCGTCGTCGTCCCCATTATAGTGCCACATAGGGAGCCCTCTGAATTGGAGCGGCTGGACACCCCGCACTATGGAAGTCGCCATTACCTCAATTATTGATAATCCGGACTGGGCGAGTGTCCTTATCTTCCTCATTAATTGACGGACTTCCGCGCTATCTTCCTCCTCGAGGTTCTGAGGGCGCTAGCTATGGCGTTTCTTCAATGGAGCACTGGAAAATTCGGGAAGACCCATACGGATTGGGTCGGTGAGAGCGACGTCCTCAATATAGAACCACTCTGAGGGCCAGTCTTCGGATGCCTTCTTCGGTGTGCCGGATAAGTATCCGGTCCCGGCTATGCACCATACTTCAGCGCCGCCCACCTCGAATACCAATCCCTCTTGGGTGGGAGGAACGAGGCAAAATAGCTTTCTCCATAAATCAAAATGGGCCTCATAGCCTAGAAATAGCTCGCAAAGAGCAATGAAACCCGCGATATGCAGGATTGAGGCCGGTGTGAGGTTGTGCAGCTGGAGGCCATAATACTCCAGGAGTCCTCGGAGGAAGGGGTGGATTGGAAACCCGACGCCCCTCAACAAGTAGGAAACGAAGCACACCCGTTCCCCCCTGGTTGGATTGGGGAAATTTTCCGCAAGGGCTTCGCCAGAGAAGGCGGTAAATGATCCGCGGGGGGAAGGAATCCCTGCGTTTGAAGCTCGACCACCTGATCATGGGATACTGAGCATCTCTCCCAGTCACCTTTTTCGGAGCCGTGGGGGCGGGAGGAAGAGCTGGGAATGCTAGCCATGTTGGAATGGTTTCTCCTGGCAAGCTCTATGGATTTTCCGCTGGATGTGGAATTGGATCTGAGATCCAATCTCTTTAAATAGATGTCTTTCTTGCATGGCCGGGGTGTTATGTGCAAAAAATACCCTGACCTCTCGTATTCGCTCGACATGTGGAAGCAGAGGCAATGGAGGCACAGAAGCCGAAGGGCATGACATTAAATCACAAGCCGAATATAGCTCTCTAAGTCAGGTGCTTTGAACTAATCGGAGGAGGAACCCGACTTGTAATGCCGAAGACAATCCGCGCGCTGGATACATCATCATTGAAGCCTGGTTCGAGGGCTACTGAGGGAGTCCTGGATTAGGGGGTCCTCATGCGTCCGGCCTATGTGACGTGGGCTGGACTGATGGGCCGTGAAGATACAAGACAGAAGACTCTCTCCCGTGTCCGGATAGGACTCTCCTTTGCGTGGATGGCAAGCTTGGCGTTTGGATATAAAGATTCCTTTCTCTGTAACCGACTTTGTACAACCCTAGTTCCCTCCGGTGTCTATATAAACCAGAGGGTTTAGTCTGTAGGGGCAATCATAATCATACAGGCTAGACATCTAGGGTTTAGCCATTACGATCTCGTGGTAGATCAACACTTGTAATCCTCATATTCATCAAGATCAATCAAGCAGGAAGTAGCGTATTACCTCCATCAAGAGGGCTCGAACCCGGGTAAACATCGTGTCCCCTGTCTCCTGTTACCATCGACCTTAGACGCACAGTTCGGGACCCCCTACCCGAGATCCGCTGGTTTTGACACCGACAGTTGGGAAGAAACCCAATTTTATTTTGTGTTTTTTTGTTTTTGCTTCTGTTTGTCAATAAATACACATTATTACTTCTATAGTAATTGTGTTTTAGTGTTTTAATTAGTGTTTGTGCCAAGTAAGACCTTTGGGATGGTCATGGTGATAGTTGATTTGATTCTGCTGAAAAACAGAAACTTTTGTGACCAGTAACAGAATTGACCTGATCTGCTGGAGTGACGAAAAATTCTGAAAATTTCCAATTTATTGATATACAAATTTCCTAGATTTTCCTAATTTTTTTAGAATTTTTGGAGTTACATAAGTATACGAAATTATCAGATTACCATAGACGGTTATGTTTTTGAAAGATTCTGTTTCTTTATGTTGTTTGCTTATTTTGATGAATCTATGGGTAGTATCAGGGGGTATGTACCCTGAAGAAGTTGGAATACAATAGATATAACACCAATATAAATTTAGAATCAGTTCACAACGGTACCTAAAGTAGTGATTTGATTTATTATACTAACGGAGCTTACGAGTTTTCTGTTGAGTTTTGTGTTGTGAAATTTTCAAGTTTTGGGTAAAGATTTGATGGACTATGGAATAAGGAGTGGCAAGACCCTAAGATTGGGGATGCCCTGGTCACCCCAATGTAATATTCAAAGACAACCAAGCATCTAAGCTTGGGGATGCTGCAAAAGGCATCCCCTCTTTCGTCTTCAATCCATCGGTAAATTTACTTGAGGCTATATTTTTATTCACCACATGATATGTGTTTTGCTTGGATCATCTTGTATTATATGAGTTTTTGCTTTTTAGTTTGTCACAATCATCCTTGCTGTACACACCTTTTGAGAGGGACACTCATTAATCGTGAATTTATTAGAATACTCTATGTGCTTCACTTATATCTTTTAAGCTAGGTAGTTGCTCTAGTTCTTCACTTATATCTTTTTAGAGCATGGCGGTGGTTTTATTCTGTAGAAATTGATGAACTCTCATGCTTCACTTATATTATTTTGAGAGTCTTAAAACAGTATGGCAATTTGCTTAGGTTATGAATTTGGTCCTAATATGATGGGCATCCAAGAGGGATATAATAAAACCTTTCATTAAGAACATTGAATATGTGAGAAGTTTGATTCTTGCATTTGTTTTGAGATATAAATATGGTGATATAAGAGTCATGCTAGAGAGTAATTGTGGATTGGTAGAAATACTTGTGTTAAGGTTTGTGATTCCCGAAGCATGCACGTAAGGTCTATCGTTATGCTATGAAGTTAGAGCATGATTTATTTTTGATTGTCTTCCTTATGAGTGGTGGCCAGGGACGAGTGATGATATTTTCCTACCAATCTAACCCCCTAGGAGCATGCGTATTAGTACTTTGCTTCGATGGCTATTAATATTTTGCAATAAGTATGTGAGTTCTTTATGACTAATGTTGAGTCCATGGATTATACGCACTCTCACCCTTCCACCATTGCTAGCCTCTCTAGTAGCGCGCAACTTTCGCAGGTGCATTAAACCCACCATGTACCCTTCATCAAAACAGCCACCATACCTACCTATTATGGCATTTCCATAGCCATACCGAGATATATTTCCATGCAACTTCCACCATTCCGTTTATTATGACACGCACCATCATTGTCATATTGCTTTGCATGATCGTAAGATACCTAGCATGATGTTTTCATGGCTTCTCCATTTTTTGATATCGTTGCTACGCTAGATCATTGCACAATCTGGTACACAGCCGGACGCATTCATATAGAGTTGTATTTTTGTTCTAGTATCGAGTTGTAGCTCTTGAGTTGTAAGTAAATAAAAGTGTGATCATCATCATTATTAGAGCATTGTCCCATGTGAGGAAAGGATGATGGAGGCTATGATTCTCCCACAAATCGAGCTGAGGCTCCGAACTTAAAAAAAGAGAGGCCAAAGAGCCCAATAAAAAAAGAGGCCAAAGAGCCCAAAAGAAAAAAAGAAGAAAATGAAAAAGAAGAAGAAAATAAAAAAGAGAAGGGACAATGTTACTATCCTTTTCAACACGTGTGCTTCAAAAATAACACCATGTTCTTCATGATAGAGAGTCTCCTATTTTATCACTTTCATATACTAGTGGAAATTTTTCATTATAGAACTTGGCTTGTATATTCCAATGATGGGCTTCCTCAAATTGCCCTAGGTCTTCATGAGCAAGCAAGTTGAATGCACGCCCACTTAGTTTTCTTTTTGAGCTTGCATACACTTATAGCTCTAGTGCATCAGTTGCATGTCAATCCCTACACACTTGCATCGATATCAATTGATGGGCATCTCCATAGACCATTAATTTGCCTAGTTGATGTGACACTTTCTCCTTTTTGTCTTCTCCTCACAGCCTCCACCATATTCTATTCCACCTATAGTGCTATATCCATGGCTCAAGCTCATGTATTGCGTGAAAGTAGAAAAAGCTTGAGAACATTAAAAGTATTAAGCAATTGCTTGGCTTGCCATCGGGGTTGTGCGTGATAAATACTTTGTGTGATGAAGATAGAGCATGGCAAGACTTTATGATTTTGTAGGGATAACTTTCTTTAGCCATGATATTTTGAGAAGACGTGATTGCTTTATTAGTATGCTTGAAATATTATTGTTTTTATGTCCATATTAAACTTTTGTTTTGAATCTTATGGATCTAAATATTCATGCCACAATAAGAAGAATTACATTGATAAATTATGCTAGGTAGCATTCCACTGTTTTTATTATTTACCTACTCGAGGACAAGTAGCAATTAAGCTTGGGGATGCTTGATACGTCTCCAACGTATCTATAATTTTTTATTGTTCCATGATATTATATTATATGTTTTGTATGTTTTATATGCATTAATACTATTTTGGGACTAACTTATTAACCTAGTGCCAATTGTTGTTTTTTCCTTTTTCTGTCTTCTACAGAAAAGAAATACCAAACGGAGTCCAAACAGAATAAAACTTTACAATGATTTTTCTTGGACCAGAAGAAATCTAGGAAGCTTCGGGAGGATGCCAGAAGACCTACGAGGAGGCCACAAGCCCTATGGGTGCGCCCCTAGGCTTGTGAGCCCCTCGGAGACCTTCCAACCCTAACTCCAGTACTATAAATTCCCAAATATTCCCTTTACATCATAGGGCACACGAAAAATACTGTTCTGTCGCCACAAGCTTTTGTTCTCGTGAGATCCCATCTTGGGGCCTTTTCCGGCACTCCACCGGAGGGGGATTCGATGGGGCCTATACACCAACCTTGCTACCCTTCTGATGATGCGTGAGTAGTTTACCACGGACCTAAGGGTCCATCGCTAGTAGCTAGATGGGTTCTTCTCTCTCTTTGATCTTCTATACAATGTTCTCCTCGATGTTCTTGGAGATCTATTCAATGTAATCTTCTTTTGCGGTGCGTTTGTTGAGATCCGATAAATTGTGGATTTATGATCAGATTATCTATGAATATTATTTGAGTCTTTTCTGAACTCTTTTTATGCATGATTATGATAGCTTTGTATTTCTCCTGATCTATCGATTTGGTTTGGCCTACTAGATTGGTTTTTCTTGCAATGGGAGAGGTGCTTTGTGATGCTTTCAATCTTGCGGTGTCCTCACCTAGTGACAGTAGGGGTAGCGCGGCACATATTGTATTGTCGCCATTAAGGATAAAAAATATGGGTTTTATATCATATTGCTTGAGTTTATCCCTCTACATCATGTCATCTTGCTTAAGGCATTACTCTGTTCTTATGAACTTAATACTCTAGATGCAAGCAGGAGTCGGTCGATGTGTGGAGTAATAGTAGTAGATGCAGGGTCTACTTGTCACGAACGTGATGCCTATATTCATGAACATTGCCTTAGATATCTCCACAACTTTGCCCTTTTCTATCAATTGCTCAACAGTAATTTGTTTACCCACTGTATGTTTTCATTAAGTGAGAAGCCTCTAGTGAAACCTATGGCCCCCGGGTCTATTTTCCATCATATATTTTCGGATCTATCAAATCAAAAACCCGAAAATACCTTGCTGCAATTTATTTATTTATATTTACTTTATTTTGTATTTTATTTATCTTTTGTATCTATCTCTATTAGATCTTACTCTTGCAAGTGTTTGTTAGTTTGTGCAGGTGCATATATGGGACTTGCTTGTGCCTCCTACTGGATTGATACCTTGGTTCTTAACTGAGGGAAATACTTATCTCTACTTTATTGCATCACCCTTTCCTCTTCAAGGGAAAAATCAACGCAAGCTCAACAAGTAGCAATGACCTGCGTACATCTAGCTAATTAGTTTGGGTACGATGAACGTTCGTTCATTAAATATGGTTACTATATGTTCCATCTATTTGCTAACCCTTTCTTTTCATGCTGCTCAAGTATATTATGTTGCATATTATTGTTGATTCGCTTGATGAAGATGCATCTCTATCAGGTACATAGATCCTTGATGGCGATGAAGTGCTATGTCGTGTACATAGGGAAGGTTCTGGGAGTGTACGATGAGTGGCCTGAGTGTCAGGCCCAATCGCGGGCGCTAGCCATAAAGGGTTTGGTAGCAGACAAGAAGTAGAAGCTAGTTACTTGAGGTTCACGCTAGTGCGGGAGAGGAATGAGAACCGCCGTCTCATGCACTGCATAGTTTCGCTCTCACTCATATTGATAGCTCTTCTCTTTTATATCATTGTTTAGATGGATGACAATGTAGTTGCAAGTATTCGAGACATGTCATAGCTTGTATATCTATTTAGAGATGATGACGCGAGACATCATTTCTGTTGGATGATGATTATTATGATGACATGATTTGATGAGACTATTTGTATGTGTATGATATGATTAGATTTATATGTGTATGATATGATAGAGACTATTCTATAAAACCTTTACAAATATGCAGCAGAAAAAATATTCAGAAAATAATAACAGTGGCGTTAGGTATGTGTGTAGCACTACACGCTTTAAATAGCCGCGCTGCAGATATTAGCAGCGGTGAGGTTAACTAGCACCCTCTACTGCTACCTACGGATAGCAGTAGCGCGGGTCAACATGCGCTACTGCTAAAAGTTAGTTGTAGCGTCGTAGCAGTAGCATGGCGGCCCGCGCTACTACTAGGCCTTTGACCCGCGCTACTGCTAAGCTTTTCCCTAGTAGTGTGCGTCAAGTACAGGAACTGCTCGACAAAGGTTATATACGTGAATCCCTTAGTCCTTGTGTTGTTCCTATTATTCCAGTGCTAAAAAAGGATGGTACATCGCGTATGTGTGTTGATTGTAGATCCATTAATAATATTACTATTTGTTCTCGTCATCCTATTCCTAGGCTACATGATATGCTTGATGAGTTAAGTGGATCAACAATATTCTCCAAAGTTGATTTGCGTAGTGGATACCATCAAATTCGTATGTAATTGGGAGATGAATGGAAAACAACATTTAAAACTAAGTTGGCTTATATGATCGGTTAGTCATGCCTTTTGGGTTGACTTATTCACCTAGCACTTTCATGAGATTAATGAATGGAGTTTTACATGCTTTCATTGGACGATTTGAGGTAGTCTACTACGATGATATACTGATTTATAGCAGATCTTTGGAGGAACGTTTGAAACATTTATGTGATGTTTTTATTGCTCTACATGATGCACATTTGTTTGGTAACCTTGGGAAGTGCACCTTTTGCACCGACCGAGTATCTTTTCTTGGCAATGTTGTTACTCCACACGGAATTAAAGTTGATAAATCCAAGATAAGCTATTGACAGTTGGCCGCAGCCCAAAACAGTCACACAAGTGAGAAGTTTTCTTGGCCTAGCTGGTTTCTATAGGCATTTTGTGAGAGATTTCAGCACCATTGTTGCACCTCTCAATGAGCTTACAAAGAAGGGTGTGCCTTTTGTTTGGGGTACCGCACAGGAAGAAGCCCTCACCGTATTGAAAGATAGGTGGACACATGCTCCTTTACTCCAAATTTCTGATTTTAATAAGACTTTTCAGCTTGAACGTGATGCTAGTGGAATTAAATTAGGAGGTGTGTTACTACAAGATGGTAAACATGTTGCATACATTCCTGAAAAATTGAGTGGGCCTGCTAGTCTGAACTATTCTACTTATGATAAGAATTATATGCTCTTGTTCGGACTTCCGAAACATGGCAACATTATTTATGGCCCAAAGAATTTGTTATGCATTCTGATCATGAATCCTTGAAACATATTAAAATTCAAGTAAAACTGAATCGTAGACATGCTAAATGAGTTGAATTCATTGAGACTTTCCCTTATGTCATGAAACACAAGAAGGGTAAAGAAAATGTTTTTGCTAATGCACTATCTCGTCGCTATACTATGCTTTCACAACTTGACTTTAAAATATTTGGTTTAGAGACCATCAAATATCAATATGTGCATGATGCTGAATTTAAAGATATATTACAGACTTGTAAAGAAGGGAGAACATGGAACAAGTTCGTCGTTAATGATGGATTTGTGTTTCGTGTTAACAAGCTATGCATTCCAGCTAGCTCCATTCGTCTTTTGTTATTGCGGGAGGCGCACGGAGGAGGATTAATGGGACACTTTGGCATGAAGAAGACGGAGGACGTACTTGCTACATATTTCTTTTGGCCAAAGATGAGACGGGATGTTGAGCGTTTTGTTATTCACTGCACTACATGTCAAAAGCTAAGTCACGACTCAATCCTCATGTGGTCTATATATGCCTTTGCCTGTACCTAGTGTTCCATGGGAGGATATATCTATGGACTTTGTCTTAGGTTTACCTCGAAAAAAGAAGGGGAGGGATAGCATATTTGTTGTCATGGATAGATTTTCGAAAATGGCACACTTTATACCATGTCATAAAAGCGATGATGATATTAATGTTGCGGATTTGTTCTTTCGTGAAATTATTCGCTTGCATGGTGTGCCAAATACTATTGTTTCATATCGTGATACTAAAATTCTTAGCCATTTTTGCAGATGTTTACGGGCTAAGTTGGGGACTAAACTACTTTTTAATACTACATGTCGAGTGATACGTCTCCAACGTATCTATAATTTTTATTCTTCCATGCTATTATATTATCTGTTTTGGATTTTTTATATGCATTAATATACTATTTTATATTATTTTTTGGACTAACCTATTAACCTAGAGCCCAGAGCCAATTTCTGTTTTTTCCTTGTTTTTAAGTTTTACAGAGAAGGAATATCAAATGGAGTCCAAACGAGCTGAAAATTTACGGTGATTTTTTATGGACCGAAAGAGACCCCTGAAGCACCGGAGCTGGGCCAGAAGAGTCCCGAGGTGACCACAAGCCTAGGGGCGCGCCTCCCTAGCTTGTGGGCCCCTTGAGCACCCCCTGACTTGTTTCCGACGCCAAAAATTCTTATAAATATAGAAACCTCCAAAAGGAACCCTAGATCAGAAGTTCCGCCGCTGCAAGCCTCTATAGCAACGAAAAACCAATCGGGGCACCGTTCTAGCACCCTGCTGGAGGGGGAAACCATCACCAGAGGCCATCTTCATCATCCCGGCGGCCACCATGATGAGGAGGGAGTAGTTCACCCTCGGGGCTAAGGGTATGTACCAGTAGCTATGTGTTTGATATCTCTCTCTCGTGTTCTTGATTTGGCACGATCTTGATGTACCGCGAGCTTTGTTACTATTGTTGGATAATATGGTGTTTCTCCCCCTCTACCTTCTTGTGATGAATTGAGTCTTGCCCTTTGAGGTTTCGTTATGTTGGATTGAGTATTGGATTTGAGAACACTTGATGTATGTCTTGCGATGGGATATCTGTGGTGACAATGGGATGTTCTATTGATTCACTTGATGTATGTTTTGGCACTCAAATCGCGGATTCCAGAGGTGACATTGGGTAATCTATGCATAGGGGTTGATGCACGTTTTCATCCTACATTCTCCGATAGAAACTTTGGAGTGATTCTTTGTTGCACATTGAGGGATTGTTATATGATTTAATTATGTTATCATTGTTGAGAGACTTTGCACTAGTGAAAGTATGAACCCTAGGCCTTGTTTTCAAGCATTACAATGCCATTTTTGCTCACTTTTATTACTAGTTACCTTGCTATTTTTATATTTTCATATTACAAAAACATATATCTACTATCCATATTACACATGTATCACCATTTCTTCGCCGAACTAGTGCACCTATACAATTTACCATTGTAGTGGGTGTGTTGGGGATACAAGAGACTCTTTGTTATTTGGGTGCGGGGTTGTTTGAGAGAGACCATCTTCTCTCCCACAAATTGATAAACCTTAGTCATCCACTTGAGGGAAAATTGCTACTGTCATACAAAACTCTGCGCTTGGAGGCCCAACATGAGTCTACAAGAAGAAGGTTGCGCAGTAGACATCAAGCTCTTTTCTGGCGCCGTTGTCAGGGAGGTGAGTGCTTGAAGGTATATCTTTAGATCTTGCAATTGAATCTTTTAGTTTCTTGTTTTATCACTAGTTTAGTCTATAAAAGAAAACTACACAAAAAATGGAATTGAGGTTACCTCATATTATTCATCTCTATAATATCTTTCGTGAAAATGATGGATCGGAAAATTGTGCCAAAGTGTTAGAAGAAGAAGTCAACAAAATGTTTGGCACTAAATCTCTAAATGATGAGAATGATTGCAATGTTGTTAGTATGAATTCTTTGAATATCCATGATGCTAATGATATGCAAAACCATTGGCTTGGGGATGCTATGTTTGATGAAGATGATATTTTTAGTCCCCCAAGTTTTGTTGAGAAAATTTATTATGATGATAGCATGCCTCCTATTTATGATGATTATATTGATGAAAGTGGGTTTGGAAGAGTGTCAACTCTAGGTACTAATGATCCCACTATTTTGGAGGGTGTTGAATCCTATAATATTTATGAAAGTGGATTTGGAGAGGTCATGACTTTATTTCGTGATGAATCTACTATTTCGAAAGATGTTCCAATTGATTGTGAGAACAAAGTTGCTACCTATGATGATTATTTTGATGACATGTATGCTATAAAAAATAATGATAACCATGAAACTTGTCATCGTGATTTTGATTTTCAATTGGATTATGCCTCACATGATAGTTATTTTGTTGAGTTTGCTCCCAGTAGTATTCATGAGAATAAATTTGATTATGTGGAGAGTAATAAAAATTATATGCTTATGTATCATGAAAATAATGCTTTATATGATAGTTATATTGTTGAATTCATTCATGATGCTACAGAAAATTACTATGAGAGAGGAACATATGCTTTTTCATATTGCACTAATATCAAGTTTCCTCTTTATGTGTTGAAATTTTTAAAGTTGCACTTGTTTTGCCTTCCTATGCTAGTTGATTCTTGCTCCAAAAATTATTTGCTCACAAAATCCCTATGCATAGGAAGTGGGCTAGGATTAAATATGCTAGTCATATGCTTCATGATGCTCCCTTTGTGTTTCAATTCTTTACTTCTATGTGAGCATCATTGAAATAATCATGCCTAGCTACAAAGGCATTAAAGAAAAGCGCTTGTTGGGAGACAACCCAATATTTATACCTAATATGTTTGTGTGTTCACATCATTAAGCTATTGTAGTAATCATGTTTTATAGAATTTGTTTCAATAAAGTGCCAAGTAAAGCCTTTGGGATAGTGTGGATGATAGTTGACTTGATTCTGTGCCAAAACAGAAACTTTTGTGCCCAGTAACAGAATTGTTAAAAATTAGTTGAGCGTAAAAAAATTATGAATCTTTTACACATGATTGATATACAAATTTTATATGTTTTACTAATTTTTCAAAAAAATTGGAGTAACAGAAGTATGGTTGTTGTTCAGATCATTACAGACTGTTCTGTTTTTGACAGATTCTGTTTTCAATGCATAGTTTGCTTCTTTTCTAGTTTCTATGGCTTATATTGCTCAATATAAATTGTAGAAATGATATGGTACAGTAGGCATTATGTGAGAACAATTATGAATCTTATCTTGACAGTACCAAAGTGAATTATTTGTCTTTATCATACTAACCCATCTCACGAAGTTCCGTTAAGTTTTGTGTGATTGAAGTTTTCTAGTTTTGGGTGAGATATCGATATGAGGAGAATAAGGAGTGGCAAGACCCTAATCTTGGGGATTCTCAAGGTACCCCCAAGGTAATATTCAAGGAATATGCAAGCAACTAAGCTTGGGGATGCCCCGGAAGGCATCCCCTCTTTCGTCTCCAACATTATCGGTAACTTCACTTGGAGCTATATTTTTATTCATCACATGATATGAGTTTTGCTTGGAGCATCATTTTATTTTATTAGTATTTGCTTGCTGTTATTTAGAGTAATGTTTTGCATCTTTTAGTTCAATAAAAAGGTCAATTATAGCCTTTACCATGCTTATTTTGCAAGTCTATATGTTGCTGTTTTGAAAACAAAAAGTTTTCTATCATTGTCTGAATATTTGTGAATAGTCAGAACATGATAAAATCTTGAAATTTTTACACAATGAGTAACAACAAATTTTCTACAGTTTGGTAAATTTTCAGAATTTTTGGAGTTAGGAAAGTATGATTCCTATTGCATTCTTTAGAGACTGTTCTGTTTAGACAGATTGCTATTATATTTGCATTGTTTGCATATGTTTGCTTGTTTAATGATTCTATTTGAGGATAGGAGTATTAAATATGCAGAGGCATTTAGTATGCAATGTCAAATTATAATTTTAGTGATTTTCTACAGTAGAGAATGATAAGGCTTTGCATTTATTTATACTAACTTATCTCACGAGTTCTTGTTGAGCTTTGTGTGGATCAAGTTTTTAAGAATTAGGGAAACTATGATATGAGAGGAATTAAGGAGACAAAAGAGCTCAAGCTTGGGGATGCCCAAGGCATCCCTAGTTAATATTTCAAGAAGTCTCAAGCATCTAAGCTTGGGTATGCCCCGGTTGGCATCCCACCTCTCTTCTTCAACAATGATCGGTCAGTTTTGGTTAAGCCTAAGTTTTTTGCTTCTTCACACGATATGTGCTATCCTTGGAATGCCATTTTATTTTATTTTGATTGATGTTTTAATAAAATATTAAGATCTGAAATTCTTGAATGAGAAAGAGTCTTCACATAGCTACTTAATTATTTGACTACTCATTGATCTTCACTTATATCTTTTTGGAGTAGTTTGTCAGTTGCTCTAGTGCTTCACTTATATCTTTTTAGAGCACGACGGTGGTTTTATTTTGAACATAATTGATGAACTCTCATGCTTCACTTATATTATTTTGAGATTCTTATAAATAGTATAGCAATTTTCTTAGGTTATGAATTTAGTCCTAATATGATGGGCATTCAAGAGGGATATAATAAAAACTTTCATGAAGATCATTGAATATATGAGAAGTTTGATTCCTTACATTTGTTTTGAGATATAAATATGGTGATATTAGATTCATCCTAGTGAGAATTGTGGATTGGTAGAAATAGTTGTGTTAAAGTTTGTGATTCCCGTAGCATGCATGTATGGTGAACTGTTATGCAATGAGGTAGGAGCATGATTTATTTTTTGATTGTCTTCCTTATGTGTGGCGGTCGGGGACGAGCGATGGTCTTTTCCTACAAATCTATCCCCCTAGGAGCATGCGTATTAGTACTTTGCTTCGATAGTTAATAATTTTTTGCAAGAAGTATGTGAGTTCTTTATGACTAATGTTGAGTCCATGGATTATATGCACTCTCACCCTTCCACCATTGCTAGCCTCTCTAGTACCGCACAACTTTCGCCAATGCATTAAACCCACCATATACCCTTCCTCAAAAAAGCCACCATACCAACCTATTATGGCATTTCCATAGCTATTCCAAGATATATTGCCATGCAACTTCCACCGTCCCATTTATTATGACACATACCATAATTATCATATTGCTTTGCATGATCATGTAGTTGGCATAGTATTTGTGGCTTGGCCACCTTTCAGATTTTTTATACATGTCACTCTTGATCATTGCACATCCTGATACACCGCCGGAGGCATTCATATAGAGTCATATCTTTGTTCTAGTATTGAGTTGTAATTCTTGAGTTGTAAGTAAATAAAAGTGTGATGGTCATCATTATTAGAGCATTGTCCCATGTGAGGAAAGGATGATGGAAGCTATGATTCCCTCACAAGTTGGGATGAGACTCCAGACTTAAAAAGATAAAAGAGGCCAAAGATCCCAAAAAAGAGGCCAAAGAGCCCAAACAAAAAAAGGGAGAAAAAAGAAGAAAAAAATGAGAGAAAAAGAGAGAAGGGACAATGCTACTATCCTTTTCCACACTTGTGCTTCAAAGTAGCACCATGTTCTTCATGATAGAGAGTCTCCTATTTTATCACTTTCTTATACTAGTGGTTATTTTTTCATTATAGAACTTGGCTTGTATATTCCAATGATGGGCTTGCTCAAATTGCCCTAGGTCTTCGAGGGCAAGCAAGTTGGATGCACACCCACTTAGTTTTATTTTGAGATTTCATACACTTATAGCTCTAGTGCATCCGTTGCATGACAATCCCTACTCACTCACATTGATATCTATTGATGGGCATCCCCATAGCCCGTTAATACACCTAGTTGATGTGAGACTTTCTCCTTCTATTTGTCTTCTCCACAACCACCATATTCTATTCCACCTATAGTGCTATATCCATGGCTCACGCTCATGTATTGCGTGAAAGTTGAACAAGCTTGAGAACATTAAAAGTATGAAACAATTGCTTGGCTTGTCATCGGGGTTGTGCATGATGAAATATTTTGTGTGATGAAGATGGAGCATAGCCAGACTATATGATTTTGTAGGGATAACTTTCTTTGGCCTTGATATTTTGAGAAGACATGGTTGCTTTATTAGTATGCTTGAAGTATTATTATTTTTATGTCAATATTAAACTTTTGTTTTGATTCTTATGTATCTGAATATTCATGCCATAATAAGAAGAATTACATGGATAAATATGATAGGTATCATTCCACATCAAAAATTCTGTTTTTATCATTTACCTACTCGAGGACGAGGAGGAATTAAGCTTGGGGATGCTTGATACGTCTCCAACGTATCTATAATTTTTTATTCTTCCATGCTATTATATTATATATATTTGGATGTTTTATATGCATTAATATGCTATTTTATGTTATTTTTGGGACTAACCTATTAACCTAGAGCCCAGTGCCAGTTTCTGTTTTTTCCCTTGTTTTTTAGTTTTACAGAGAAGGAATATCAAACAGAGTCCGAACGAGCTGAAAATTTACGGTGATTTTTTATGGACCAAAAGAGACCCCTGAAGCACCGGAGCTGGGCCAGAAGAGTCCCGACGTGACCACAAGCCTGGGGGGCTCCCCCCTAGGGCGCGCCTCCCTAGCTTGTGGTCTCCTCGGGCACTCCCCTGACTTATTTCCGACGCCAAAAATTCTTATAAATATAGAAACCTCGGAAAAGAACCCTAGATCAGAAGTTCCGCCGCCGCAAGCCTCTGTGGCCACGAAAAACCAATCGGGACCCTGTTCCGGCACCCTGCTGATGGTATGTAATAGTAGCTATGTGTTTGATCTCTCTGTCTCTCGTGTTCTTGATTTGGCACGATATTGATGTACCACGAGCTTTGTTACTATAGTTGGATCATATGGTGTTTCTCCCCCTCTACCTTCTTGTGATGAATTGAGTCTTGCTCTTTGAGGTTTCATTATGTTGGATTGAGTATTGGATTTGAGAACACTTGATGCATGTCTTGCGATGGGATATCTATGGTGACAATGGGATGTTCTATTGTTTCACTTGATGTATGTTTTGGCACTCAACTCATGGATTCCCGAGGTGACATTAGGATAATCTAGGCATAGGGGTTGATGCATGTTTTCGTCCTACGTTGTCCGATAGAAACTTTGGAGTGATTCTTTGTTGCATGTTGAGGGATTGTTATATGATTTAATTATGTTATCATTGTTGAGAGACTTTGCACTAGTGAAAGTATAAACCCTAGGCCTGGTTTTCAAGCATTGCAATACCGTTTTTGCTCACTTTTGTTACTAGTTACCTTGCTGTTTTTATATTTTGAAATTAGAAAAACCTGTATCTACTATCCATATTACACTTGTATCACCATCTCTTCACCGAACTAGTGCACCTATACTGTTTACCATTGTATTGGGTGTGTTGGTGATACAAGCGACTCTTTGTTATTTGGTTAAAGGGTTGTTTGAGAGATATCATCTTCATCCTACGCCTCCCACGGATTGATAAACCTTAGGTCATCCACTTGAGGGAAAATTGCTACTATCCTACAAAACTCTGCGCTTGGAGGCCGAACACGAGTCTACAAGAAGAAGGTTGCGTAGTAGACATCATCGAGCTCCAAACTGATGGACAGACTGAAGTAGTTAATAGAACATTGTCTACTATGCTTAGGGCTGTTTTGAAGAATAAGAGGAAAATGTGAGAAGAATGCTTGCCTCATATTAAATTTGCTTATAATCGTTTGGTGCATTCTACCACTAAGATGTGCCCTTTTAATTGTGTATGGTTTCCTACCTTGTGCACCTATTGATTTGTTGACTCTTCCATCTTCGGAGAAGGTTAATTTTGATGCTAAACAACGTGTTGAATTGATCTTAAAAATGCATGAGTTAACTAAGGAAAACATTGAGCGTATGAATGCTAAATATAAACTTATTGGAGAGAAGGGTAGAAAATATGTTGTCTTTGCACCTGGAGATCTTGTTTGGTTACATTTACGTAAGGATAGGTTTCCTGATTTGCACAAATCAAAGCTAATGCCACGTGTTGATGGTCCTTTTAAGGTGTTAGAGCAAATAAATGATAATGCATATAAACTTGAGCTACCTGCAGATTTTGGGGTTAGTCCCACGTTTAACATTGCAGATTTGAAGCCTTATTTGGGTGAGGAAGATGAGCTTCTGTCGAGGACGACTTAATTTCAAGAAGGGGAGGATGATGAGGACATAAATACCATTGTTACACCCACATCCCCTGCTGTTATACATACTGGACCAATTACTAAAGCTCGCGCATGCTAATTGAATTACCAGGTACTTTTGTTTCTTAGTAACAATTCAGTTCATGAGAATATGATGTTGCCTAAATTGGATACATTTGTGTTGATTACTAATGAAGGGCCTAGCATGGACAAGAGGGATTAATACTGGAGCAGGATCAAGCATGGAGTTGAAGGCACGCGTGATGGGAACTAGAACGGTGTTTCTAGTGCAGATTTCAGCACTTTGAAGCCTCCTTGATGACATACAAGGACATGGACGAAATATACAAGATGTCCTTTCATGAATTTCGTCCATAGCTTAATATAGGTGCTGCGTCACATTATTTTTGGGCCAGGCCCATGTAATTTGAAATACTAGTTATAGGCTATTTTTAGAGTCAGTATTGTAGGGGAAATGACTTAGGAGGTGTTTTAGTCCCACCTTGCCAAGGGGGCGAAATCCCCTCTCTTCTCCCCTACATATACAGCCCTTAAGGCACAGTTTAGACTTTGGGTTTTGTTTAGACTAAAGTTTTCCATAGCTGCAACCCACGTACTTTGTGTGTGTTCAACAACCAGACCAAGACGTCACAGAACCCCACCTTCATTAATAAAGTTTCCTCTTATATTTACAATATCCAGATTGCAATTCCAGTTTCTTGCTTGTTCTTTGTTTGCGTGCAGGAAACATACCCTTGTGGTCATGTTGATCGTGATTCGGCGTGGTCAATAAACTCTCTGAGTTGGTTTAGCGACTGCTAAGGTGCGACGTCCTCGCACGTTCGTAGTCGGGTCGTCAAAGTCTACTCCACCAAAAATGATAGCCACCATATCATTGAAAGACAGTACTCCTTTGCCTCTATCATATAAATATTCTTTGTCAGGATCCCATGGGGAATCTAGTAACATCAACACCTATCTCCGTTGGATAAACAAACCATATATCAGCAGCACAATAACGTACACGTGAAAAACTGAAAATAAGATCACAGAGAACATGACATTTATGCTAGTGCTGGCGTTACAAATGGCGTGAATAACATCAACGCCTGTTATGCTTCCCCGCATAAAGCTCCCTCGGGATTTGCCTCTTGTACCTCTCCTGGCCATCTTCATCCTCGATGTCCACATCGTCAGACAGCACCTATAGAAATAGTAAAAAAATTGGCATCAAATCAATGATTACATGCCGTGAAGTAGGATTAGGAATTTATGGCTATTTATTTATACATATCCAGAGATTATGGTTCGATTTTTTAGCACAGTCGTCTATATACAGACCAATCTTGAAGAAAATAATGGCACAAACATATGTAGGTCATTCAAAATCAATTGTCAAGTCCTGGCTAGGAATTATTAGTACGAACACTAACCTAGTCGGATTACTAGCAGAAATCATTTGCACAGATGAAACAACTAATCACTTATCACTTGTACCATTCAAACAATCAATACACTACACGGATCTAAGGAAACTTACTCAGATTTCATGGATTGGGAGAACATAACCATAGGATTTCTATTACAAAAAGAGGGAGGCAGGAGTAACTAGAGAAACCCTATGATCTATTTGACACATAAATGGGTATAGATGACTAACCAGCTATCCTTCGTCGCCGGAGTCATCGCCGGAGTGGTCGTCGGAGTCATCGCCAGGGTCGTCACCAGAGTCGGTGTGGAACTCCGCCTCCGGCTGTGGAAGCTCGACGCCGTCGACGATGTTAGGGTGCAGCGATAACTCGCCGGCGGTGACGGCAACCTCTGTCTCCATCTCCATGCCGTGCTCCGGTGCTTTAGCAGCCCCAGCGTCGCCACTCCCTCCGATGGGGCACTTCGGCGGCATCCTCATACATTGACGGCTTTGAGGACTGAGAGAGGCGTCGAGGATGCAAGCGGAGAGACAGGATTGTGTGTGTGGCGAGGATGGGGGGTGCGGCCGCTCGGGCTCACCATTAATATGGAGTTGTGGGAGAGCGGCGGGCGGCGGTCGAACCGATGGCTCGCCTCCCGGTGAGCCTGCGCACCTGACTGCTGGCATGCCTACCAAAGTTTAACACACTACTCGCACGCCTCCCGATGACACTGCACAGCGAGCACGCCTCCATCAATTCACACACCTGCACGCACGCCTCCCAGTCTTCCTGCGCGGTGGACTGCTCGCATGCATCCCGTCAACTCACGCTTGCTCGCACGGCAAACGGGTTGCGCGGCGGCACGTATATTGTTTTTCTATTTGGATGATTAATGCTGCCGCTTTATTGCCTAACCGAAGCATGGCACGTATCCATTGTTGGTCTAACGCTCATGGTTCGAATAAATAATCCGTTTGGGATACTGGTTCCCAATTATTAATAATCTCCCGTTTGTAATTACATAAAGATTACATCAAAACTGGTCTCAAATTTGACAAAAAAAGTACAATGCCAATTTGTATTGGTGTCCATATGACAACACGATAAGTTTCATGAACTTCAAATAAGTTTTGGATGTACTAGAATTTAAAAATCAAGATTCTCAATGTTTGAAATTTGTTGCATGGGGAGTAAACATGCACCCAGTGAGACACATGTGTTTTTGGAATCCATTTAGGTGCACTGTCACGTGTGCATATAGCTCAAATTTGATTTTTGCACATTATACCCGTAGAAAATCAATCAATTAATGTACTAAAACGTCTTAATGATCTCTGTGATTTTTTTGAAATTAAAACGTCTCTCCTTTGGTAACATATGTTCACCGCGGGATAATTAATTTAACATGCATCGTAGTTACGATGGATTTGCGGTGTGTGTGTGGGTGTGTGCGTCTGGGGGTGGCGGCTGGCTCGCGGTACACTATGAGTTGTGAGCCACCGTGTGGGTTGGCCGTTTCGTTAGGCAGGCCGATGCCACATCAGAGTCGTCAATTCGTTATTTAATACATTACACAACCCTTTCATACATACATGTTTTGGCCACATGCAGTCGATGATTGTCCTACACGACACTCGATACTCACGTGTGACGCTTTCTATGGGCCCGCGAGGTTGTCGTCCATCACTTTGATGAACAGCCGGCAGTGAGGTTAATTTGACCAGCAAGGTAGAATCTTTTTTGTTTGTGTTATGGTGGTATATAGTACGCGTGGAAGAGGTGGGAGGGGACTAGCATATATACTATACGTACGGGTCCGTGAAAAAGTACACCTCACTTAGTGTTGGGACTTTTCGGTTTCTGAGGCAGGTGCCACATCAAAATTGTGAAATTGGCTATTCAAACATCACACAATACATCTTTAGGCCACATGCATGCACGCGGTGGTTATCCTAGCTAGGAAACTCACGTGTGATGCTTCCATCTGTGGGCCCACGAGGCCATCGTCGATGCATGCATGCATCACTTTGACCTACATCGGGAGAGGTTAATTAATTTCACCATCGATGAGGATTCTTTTGGGTTGTACATATTATAGCAGGAGCATATAGTATGCGGTGAAGAGGGGGGAAGGGGACCATCATATGTAGTATGCTTCATGAACCTCGCTCTGTGTGGGTGCATGGTTTACAGTTTTTGAGGCATGTGGCACATCAAAGTTGTGCATTTTTGGTATTCAACATATATATGTTTGGCCCACATGCAAAGCGGTGGTGGTTGTCCTCTCGCACCCACTTAAGCGGTTATCAGCGATATCGATGCTTTCCATCTATGGGCCCGCTTGGTTCATCACTACTTTTTGCATGACAACAAGAGAGGTTAATTTGACTTAGGAGGGGATTATTATTTTTGGTTGTAATATGGTATATATCTATATATATATGCATGATACAGTTTGAGCACACACACATGCATGTGTACGCATGAATCCCTCCCATCGAGTCGAAGTGGCTAGTACAACGACACGTCATGAACCGATCTCGCTCTGTGTGGGGAGCTAGTGTACGATTTTTTACGGACACGCCACGTCAATGTTGTGAAATGGTATTCAAACATGCATGCACGCATCACCTCCATACATATGCATGTAATGGTTGCCTTCGAACGGTACACTCCCTCGCGTGGTTATCGGTGACAAGCCTATATATTCGTGGGCCTCCGTGGACATCCATAATCACCTTGACCGACAACAAGATAGGTTACCATGGCGATTCTTCATTTGGTTCATTTTATCGTAGTATAGGTCATGGTGAGATTCAGACCTAATAAAGTTTGAGCGCATATACTATGCATGCATGCATGCATGAATCCCCGTCGTTGGCTTGAAGTGTGGTGTAACATACATATGCATCGTCAACCTAACCCTCACTCGGTGTGGGGATTTCTAGTTCGAAATCACGGTGCCACATCAAAGTTGTTCCATTTTTACTCAAAGACACACCTCTCCATACATATGTTTGGGCCACATGCCTGCAGTGGTTGTCTTCGGGGACTAGCTACTTGCGTGATTATTGGCAAGCTAGCCCATCAACAGGGTTGCATGGACGGCCATCACTTTGACCAACAACAAGAGAGAGGTTGTACGACCAAGGTGGATTATTCTTGGTCCGTTTTACGATCCATCTTGGTGAGATATGCCTCTCTGGCCCGCCGTCTGCAGTGTGTGTGTGGGGCAGGGGGGCTGCTATGTACTTTGCACTTTGCTAGGTGAACCTCGGTTGGGGGGCATGCATTCATAGCTTAGGATTCCCTTCGTGGCGACACGAGGGGGGGCTGCTAGCTACTTCGCACTTTGCTAGGTGAACCTCGGTTGGGGGCATGCATTCATAGCTTAGGATTCCCTTCGTGCCAACACGAGGGGGCTGCTAGCTACTTCGCACTTTGCTAGGTGAATGTCGGTTGGGGGGCATGCATTCATAGCTTAGGATTCCCTTCGTGCCGACACGAGGGAGGGCGGGGGGCTGCTAGCTACTTCGCACTTTGCTAGGTGAACCTCGGTTGGGGGAGGGGGCATGCATTCATAGCTTAGGATTTCCTTCGTGCCGACACGAGGGAGGGGGGCTGCTAGCTACTTCGCACTTTGCTAGGTGAACCTCGGTTGGGGGGAGGGGGCATGCATTCATAGCTTAGGATTCCCTTCGTGTCGACACGGGGGAGGGGGCTGCTAGCTACTTCACACTTTGCTAGGTAAACCTAGATTGGTGGGGGGCATGCATTCATAGCTTGGGATTCCCTTGGTGCCGACACGAAGGAGGGGGGCCTGCTAGCTACTTCGCACTTTGCTAGGTGAACCTCGATTGGGGGGAGGGGGCATGCATTCATAGCTTGGGATTCCCTTCGCGCCGACACGAGGGGGGTGGGGGCAAGCAATACCATGCGCTTTGCGAGATAGGTGCCACATCAAAGTTGCATTTGGTATTTGAAAATCAAACCACCCTTTTCATACATAAATTTGGTCCACATGCAAGTGTGTTCGCGTTCTGACCCTCTCCCGTGTCATTTTTCGCCAAATTTATGAACATTAGACAAGTTGGATGACGCAACAGACACGGTTCACTCAAACTAACCGTGTGCATTGGGCTCCATGAGGCTTCCCCTCTCAAAAATATCTACCCGACTGCAGCTTTTTTCTATTTGATAGCACACGGTTATTGTGTTTCGACCATGTGTGATGTTTCTTGTTCCCAATCCCGCCAGCATCCCTCAAAAATATCTGCCCGCCTCGAGGGTTTTTCTGTTTCATAACACATGGTTGTTATCTCCGGACCGTGTGTGATGTTTCTTGTTCCCAATCCCGCCTGCATCCCTCGAAAATATCTACCCGCCTTGAGGGTTTTTCTGTTTCATAACACACGGTTGTTATCTCCGGACCGTGTGCGATGCACCATCATCAAAATTTTCAATAGCCACGGCATTTCACTCCCGTGTTTGACTCCTGCCGTCCCGCGTAGTAAAATTTTCAGTACCCACGCCATTTCCTCAAACACCCCCCTCCACACACACACACACACACACACACACACCAAAACCTCCTCGGGCGTGCGCACACACACACGCCCCCTCCCTCGCTCGAAACCCTAGGAAGCCCCCCCCCCCCCCCGCTGCCACCGCCGCAATGCCTCCATTGTCAACATCTACCTGTTTGCCCGTGCAGCTTACCCACCGATCTCCATACCCAGGCCGCCCTGAGTTTCTTACATGACGCCTGCCAAACGCCCCCTTTCCCGCAGATCCCCATCCCCATCCCCATCCCCCATTCCAGAGCGTCGCAGCCTAAGCCCGGCTACGCTTCCCGTGGAGCTCGAGGAGCGACTGGCCCAAAAGAGGTGTATCGCGGTCTCTTCGCCCAACGACGCCGAGGAAGCTGGCGACCATTACTGGCGGCAGGCACTCAAGCAGCGGGCTAGAGTATGCGGGCATGTCTCGGCCGCCGGCTACAACATCGAGGTCATCGACAGCGATGGCCTGAGGCGGGCTATGTCACAGGTTAAGTGACGCACCCCCAACCCTTCGGGTTCAACTGCCGTCGATCTCACCCATGGCCCCACCGCTGATCTCCTCTGGCTCGCTGTCAACAATTTGCCATCCTACATCGCCATCGAGCCCCTTTTTGTCATTTCTGAAGGACACGTTCTGCGACGCTGGCTTGGGATCCACAGCTTCCAAGTCAGACCTCATCGACGGCGACCACGAGGACGGCATCCTCTCCGGCTCTTCCAAGGGTAAAGATCCCATCTGCTCTTCCAAGGGGAAAGCGCCCGGCTGCGACATCAGGCAGGGCACCCTACAGCCGTGCTCTTCCAAGGGGAAGGAGCCCATCTGTGACAACATCGAGAGCATCCAGGGTCCGTGCTCTTCCCACGGGAACGAGCCCATCCGTGACAAGTGAGGAAACCCATGATTTGTTTTGCCTTGCCTCTTCACAGGGGAAACCCATGATTTGTTTTGTTGAGTCCCTTTTGTAGTGTAGTGAGAATATGTCCTGTTTTAATTGCTATATCTGGTTGTTTGCAGTATGCCTTGTTTATTTCAGTTGTTCACAATGTGATTCTCTATATGTGCAATTATTTACTGTGCAATACGTTTCATCAATCTATTTTTAAATATACCGATAGGAATGCATATATTTTCTTGCTGTTAAGCCTGTTATAGCTAGCATATGCCTCTTTCAAAGTTTTTTTATTGTTCGATTGTTTGTAGTTAGCATATGTCCAGTTTCAAATGCTATCTTTGGTTGTTCGTAGTATGCCTTGTTTATTCCAGTTATTCACAACGTGATGTTCTATATGTGCAAGTATGAACTGTGCTGTTCAATTTCATTAGTACCAGTTTCAACAATAGCACTATAAATGAGTACATTTGGTTGGTCCATCTTGTAGTTAACACGCCTTTCCATTTTTTAACAATAACCAGTGTACTTAGACCGGCACAATACCAGTTTGAATGACTATGTTTGCTTGTTGTTAAATGTTAGGCCTGTTGCAGTTAACACACCTTTCCACTTGTTTTGCTTTACTAGCATGCTTAAACCTGCACACTGAAGCTATCTTTTGGAGATTATTTTGTCTGCCATGGATAAATTTGGTTGATGTTTAGCCTGTTGTACTTAACATGCTTCTCGATGTACCTACACAGGACAATTTTGGGAACGACTGCTGTTTTCCGTCGTGGTTAGTTTCATCCCATGGCTTATATATGCTCACTGTTCAGGATATCGGTAGCTGGTACCATATAGGCTGGGGGTTGATAAGGGACTAATCGGTGAATCGGAATTTAACTGAATATATCTGCAGCCCATTTATCGTTAGGTTAACTAGGGCCATATGTAATATATCTGAGGCTACATAGCAACATGCACTGTACTTAATGTCTAAATATCCAATCCTAGGCTACATAGCAACAAGGAAGAGTGTTACATTAATGTTCTGATGATGTCTAGATATACGTAGAAGAGCAGCAGCAACAACAACAACAACAACAACAACAACAACAACAACACAGCCCTGTTTGGATACTCAACTTAGCTAGAGGTTAGAGTTAGTTTCTAGCTCATGACTAACCCTGAACTAACTTCATCCAAAGAGTTGTTTGGATGGCAGGGTTAGATTGACAATAAATGCACTAGGAGAACTAGCTCCAATTAGCACCTCTTGGGTTGGATAGTCTTTTTGGGTGGGTTATAGATGCAACTAGCTCAAACTAGCCCTCATGTTTAGATATACTTTAGGGCTATTTGAGCTCGAACTAGCTCAAACTAACTGTAACCCATGGATACAACAGCAGTTAATCAGCTGATAATTTGTAAGAATTCACTAAACTCCTTCCGGGCCATAATATAAGATGTTAATTCATGTAATATGTGAGTATATTGGATGTTATAAGATATTATAAAAGAGTGTTGTACAACATCATTGTGCAATTGCTGTTTAGCTTCTAATATTAACTTGGTGCTTTTAGGTACATATGTCATTGGTAAAGATCCGCGCTTCGACCCTTTCTGCGTATGGGGCAATGAGATATTGATGAACCAGCATCAAGTGAGGAAGCTGATAAAGATTGTTAGTAGAATGGGTCCAAAGATGGCAATTAAACTATTTCTTTACACTTTATCCAGGACAACAGCGAACTGCAGGATGGTAAGTAAGAACTCTGCATCCTTCTTTTTACTGCCCATAATGAGTTGTGTTAGATGACAATGTCTAAATCTTTTTCCTTTGCAGTGGTTGCCAAAGCAGTTTACTCAAGATTACCTCTCAAACTACATGATTGGTGGGCATGCAAAGGTTAAAGTATTTCTACCAGAACATGATGATTATCTAGATGTTTTCATGAAGACCGTGAAGGATGGGCGGTCGTCCATCACAAGGGGTTGGACTAGAGTCGTGCATGCCTTCTGCATGGAGGAGGGCACAATATGGGCATTCCGCTTCACCTTGTTCAGCAACCAGAATGTATTTCGCCTCTTTCTTTACCGTCTTTAATAGTACAAGTATACAACTGTGGTTCATCATTCTTTATTTGTTTCTTATGTAATTCTTGAACACATGTACCTATGAATCGAATAATGCATTGGTTGTTTGAACCTGATGGATATGAATAAAGTTGTAGCATACATTCAAATTCAAATCTGGTACAATTTGAAATAGCAGCAATTAAATTATGGTAAAATTACGCTTTCCATGTCGTTACGGCATACACGGTTGGTAAAACACAAACGTTTGCGATATACACCATAATCCGAGACGGCTCACAGAGAGGAAACGTGTGCATGCATGCACACAGTTGCTATTTACAAAGCGTGTGCGATGTCAGACAATATCACAAATGGTGCGGTAAAACTAAACGTTTGTATTAGTTGCCTTATCGTACACGATTCGCAACCATGAACTGTTTCTGACGAAGTATGCATCGTAAATCTTGCACCATAGAATAGCGTGTGCGATAGTTGTCGTGTACGACGATGCTACGACGGTCCGACGTTTCGTAATCCTGTCCGACACTCGTATGACGATTAGCTAATCTTCTTAATTAGTTATCGCATACGGTTTGGGAAAGCGAATGTGTGTGATTGTATGCTTATCATACACGTTTTATAATAGTGAACCATTTGTGATGGGCTGCGCATCGTAAACGTAGCACCACAGAATACAGACTGCAATGGCAATGCGAGCACAAACGAGTAGGAGTACTGTAGGGTCCCTATCCCCGACGGTTTCTGGGTCGTGCGGGAAGGACCCCCCTATCGCCATCACTCACTAGGCGACGATTTCAAATGCCATTGCGGAAAGGGGTTAAAAACCGTTTGTATCGCACCGACGCGTACCAGTGTTATGCTTATAGACGTATGCCTTTCGGTTTATGCAATGCACCTGCTACTTTTCAAAGATGTATGACTGCTATATTCTCTGACTTTTGTGAAAAGATTGTTGAGGTCACTACTGCAGGATACTGCTAACGTGACACTACGATCAGAGACCCTTTGCCAAAACTGTGTGCGATGCATTAATCGCAAACGATGGTGTGAAAACCGTCAAAAAAGGTGCAAAAAGTTTGCGATGGCGGAGCCATCAAACACGGTTCAGATTTTAGTTGCGTGTGCGATGCAGGGCACACGGTTAATCCATTCAAACTGTTTGCGATGAGGCAGAACAACATAAACGGGCATCCATATCAATGTGTGTGCGATGCAGGGCACATAGTTCATCCATTCGAACTGTTTGCGATGAGGTAGAACAATAGGAACGGGGCCATATCAATGTATGTGCAATATACGGCATACGGTTCACTCGGACGAACTATTTTCGATTAGGGAACACAACAGAAACGGTTCAACTTAACAAGATGGGTGTGATATGTGGCATACAGTTCACATGGATGAACTGTTTGCGATGAGCCGAAAGAACACAAATGAGTCATGTAACCAAGATGTGTGTGATACGTGGCAAAAGCCGACTCGGATGAACTGTTTGCGATGAGAAATTACAACACAGACGGTTAGTACAGGTAGTTCGTGTGCGATTCTATGTGTACAAAAACTTTGAAAAATGCAAACTAGTTGCTTGCGGTGGCTAGGAGTATCGCACGCGATGCGTCTACGAGTACTCGTGTGCGATGATTAGTATGTTACACATACGTTTCCTTATGTTAACATGTGTGTGAATTTGCAATATGGACAGTTAATATGCAAATGCCTTCTGGACATCGGGCACACGCTTAAACTCAATGAACTGTGTACGATACTAATACTTTCCATGAAAATTTAAGAACTTGGGTAACAACATTTGAGTAACATATATATAGTGGTTACACTACTCGACAAAAGGAGGATCTTCGTAACACGGTTTTGACAACCATATGGTCCATACCTACATACTTAACATAGTAACAACTATCACATTTTAAGAGGCTAAGGGCCAACAACCATATGGTCCGTATCTACATACTTAACATAGTAACAGCTAGCACATTTTAAGAGGCTGAGGGCCAACAACCACAACTATCCGCTGGAAGCAGCTTGATCACGGCGACTCGACATCTCGTCAATGAAAAGGAAGAGCCCTCATGTGCCTTGGTAGAGCATGAGTAGAATAGTGTCTCCAATTTTCCAATATGGATGTGTTGCCAAGAGAAGCGAGAACTTGTTAATTTGAATGGTACCATTTCTGTGGGAAATGCAGTACCTTGCAAGCACTTTGGCTAATATAGCAGGCACAAGTGTAATTCGACCACGCCGGGAAATCGATCCAGGAACTACTACAGCGGGCAATTTCTGTTGACATGTAGAATAAAAACCAATTGTAACATATCGTTGAAGATATATATAGTTTATGAGCACATCATTAAAATAAGACTTTTTACCAGCGTTTTGTGCACATAATTGGTCTTGTTCAGCGTGTGCACCATAGGTCTAATTAATCCCATCCGAAATCCAGCGTTCATACGCTGTGCTATCTCTGTCAGATTATCAACAAAGTTTATGACTTGCTTCAAATCCTCCAATCCTGCGTAAAAGGTGGAAAGGTATAATTTATTCAGAACATGATAGAAGAATATATAGTGTGCAGAAATTGGTAAATAGAATTTGTTACTGCCTAGGAACGGAGTCTGAATATGAAATCACAATTGGTTGCTTAAATAGTGATCAATTAGTTAGAACAAATACCCCGATTTTGCTAAGTAATATGACAGCATGGAGAAAGTTGAAAGGACACTAACCACGATCAGACTTTGATCGGCTGATGATGTTGGGGAAGTAAACATCCATGTTAATTAGACCAGGCTGTGGTGCATGCACTAGAATTTTATTGCCAGCTTTCAGTTCATAACACTTAGACATTTTTCTCCAAAGGTCCGCATTAAAATAGGAGTGACCATCTTTATCAAGTTTTACGCTAACCGTCATTGTAAACCATGCTGCATTGTCAATATGACATCCTGGGAGTCATCAACAAAGTAAAGCCCAAGATTTCCTTCTACTCCTGTTCTTGCAAAGCAAGGGATGTACTGCTTGAAATGAAAATTAAGATCATAAATTAGATATATTGAAATAACATAGCAAGATGCAAATATGGGAGTGACTGATAGAACAGATCAATATATAGATGAAAGCAAAGTACAAAAATATAGAATTAAAAATAGATAATGTAACAAAGATTTGATGCAAGAGACGGTATATGTTCACAAATTTAGGCCATGCCGACCGTGGTAGGTTGAGATTGAACGTATCAAGCACTCCCTGTAGTCATCCGGAATGGTGAGATAGAACTTCGTTTCCGACTGGCCACGACCACAGTTGCCCGATTTGTGCTCGCACTGTGGACACATGAATGAACACCCACGAATCAGCTAGAACAAAAATGATTCCACGGTGATTTCCGCCGGTTGATTAACAGTGACGGACGGACTATGAGTGAATATTTCACTAAGTTGATTACCTTCTCCATGAGAAAAATCCCGGCCCAATCCCGCAGAAAACCCAGTCGACCAGAGTCTAGAATGTTTGTGCAGATAGGCTGCGGAAAGCGGTAGGGGCGAAATCTCATGCCATATGGAGCGTGACCTACGCCCGCCGCCAACAGCCGTCGAGCTTAGGGTGCGGAGTTGCGGAGGAGTCGGCGAGTGAGTGCGGACGAAGTGGGCGAGGGTTTTCTTTTTTCCTTTTGCATGTGTGAGTGAACACGCACGGTTCGCAGAGGCAACGGAGATGAATCGTGTGCGATAGTAAATCACCGAGATTGAATGGGAATCCAAATTTCCTTTGTCCGTCATCCATCATTTTTTTCTATGATGAACATACACCCTGCTAATCACCGTGTTCAAATTTGACACTTTTCTGGGTTCATTTGCAATATTTAGAGGATTATGTGCATTTTGTAGGCATTAATGCACATAATTCAAATTCAAACAATTGGTGCTTGAAAAGGTGCACAAGAACGGTCTGGAAAAACCATACTCGTGGTATTTAGTAATTTCTCAAGCCTTTTACAAGGAATGGGCATAGATTTCAATGGAATGTGTGGCAATAGTCAACCACAAACGTGTCATTTACTGGGATATCAACTATAGAACAATGAAATACTTGCTTGACGCCTGGCATGGTGTCATGGTATGGCCTCACCGTGCTCTGGTTAAAGGCTGAGAAGGTTTGATTTATGTCGTCATGCACGCCCTTCATAAATCGAACCATCACCGAGGATGTTCAATGCTTTCGAGAGGGAAATCACCAAGATTGAAGGGGAATCCAAATTTTGGTCGTAGTTTGTCATTCAGTTTTCTTCCAATGATCAACATACTGCCTCATCCCCACCCTCAGTATCCCCCCCCCGCGCCTCCCCCTACCGGCATCTCAAACCGCCGCCGCCGCAACCACAACTTCAACCACATCTACGTTCTGCTCGGATCCAGTCAGGTAACCCACCGATCTCTATCACGGCCCCGGCCTGATTGCTTAAATGGCACCTGCGAAACATCTTCATGCCTCCAAATCCCCACCGCCAGGAGATGATGGCGGTCCATGGCGCGATGGTCACTATGCGTGTTGACCCGGAGGAACACCTCGCCTCCGCCGCCGCCGACATGGTGCAGGCTCTGGCCCAGATGAAGTGCCCCAGCGACTACCCCCCAGGACTTAACAGGTAAGATCTGACCAGCTAAATCTTACCAATACCACTTGCAACGGCTATGATTTGTACGGTTGATGTATTAAGCATGTTCATGCCTTGTTTATTTCAGTACTGCACACTGTGTGATGTTCAAATATTATCGTGTCCTGCTCAATTTCACCAATACCAGCAACAAACTTACAATACATAACTTAGGATATCACTAGAGATGCTACCCATTTGCTATTTTTAGTGGATGCTAACCATGTTGTACTTAACATGCCTGTCGATGTACTTACGCAGGGTCATAACAGTCGATGCTGTTGTTTACTGTCGAGGTTAGCTGCATCCCATGTCTTACAGTATTTCACATCATTTGTGCAATTGCAGTTTAACTTCTACCATTTACTGGTTGCCTCTAGGTACACATGTCAGTGGCATTGATCCATGGTTCGACCCAGAGGAACAGCTCGCCTCCGCCGTTGCTGACTTTGGGCGGGCTCTGGCCAAGATGAAGTGCCCCAGCAACTACCTCTCAGGACTTACCAAGTATGTACTCACCAGTTCAATCTTACCAATACCAGTTGCAATTAATGGCTATGTTGTGTATGGTCAATGTATTAAGCATGTTCTAGTAAACATGCCTAACACGTTTTAGCTACTTTCCCTACCTTCTTATAGACATCTGGGCCATTCTCTGTTCTGGCACCTGCCTTGTGATGTTTAACTATGCCAATTGCATTTTTATTAGTACCGGTTTCAATGGCTATTAAGCCTGTTGCAATTAACAGTTGAATCCATTTTTAAACAGTTGTATTTCAATGGCTACAAACATACAAAACATGAATTTGGATGCTGTTAAGCCTGTTGCAATTAACAGTTGTATTCATTTTTTAATCTGTCCATTTGCTACCATGCTACTCTCTGCAATGAAGATATACTAGAGATGCTGCCCATTTGCTATTTTTGGTGGTTGCTAACACGGTTGTACTTAACATGCATGTCCATGTACTTACGCAGGGTCATAACGGCCGATGATGTTGTTTGCCATTGAGGATAGCTACATCCCATGTCTTACAGTATTTCACATCATTTGTGCAATTGCGGTTTAACTTCTACCATTTACTGGTTGCCTGTAGGTACACATGTCAGTGGCACTATTCCACACTTCGACCCGGAGGAACAGCTCGCCTCCGCCGCCGCTGACTTTGGGCGGGCTCTGGCCAAGAAGAAGTGCACCAACAACTACCTCTCAGGACTTACCAAGTATGTACTCACCAGTTCAATCTTACCAATACAAATTGCAATTAATGGCTATGTTTTGTATGGTCAATGTATTAAGCATGTTGTAGTAAACATGCCTAACACGTTTTAGCTATTTTCCCTACCTTTTTATAGACACTCGGCCATTATCTGCTCCGGCAACACCTGCCATCTGATGTTTAACTCTGCTAATTGCATTTTTATCAGTACCGATTTCAATCGCCATTAAGCCGGTTGCAATTAACAGTTGTATCCATTTTTAAAGGATTGTATTTCAGTGCCTACAAATTTCCAAAACATGAATTAGGATGTTGTTAAGCCTGTTGCAATTAACAGTTGTATCCATTTTTTAATCCGTCCCTTTGCTACCGTGCTACTCTTTCGCAATGAAGATATCACTACAGATGCTGCCGTTTTATTACCATTTGCTATTTTTGGTGGATGTTAACCCTATTGTAGTTAACATTGGCTTTCCATGTACTTACACAGGGCTACAATGGGTGATGCTGTTGTTTGCCGTCGAGGTTAGCTGCATCCCATGTCTTATACACCATCTATTCCTAAATATAAGTATTTTTAGAGATTCCAATATAGACTACATAAGGAGCAAAATGAGTGAATCTAGATTCTAATCTAAACTAGATCTATAATTCTATATACATCCGTATGTAGTGCATATTGAAATCTCCAAAAAAAATACTTGTACTTAGGAACATAGGTAGTTGTATTTTACATCATTTGTGCAATCTCAGTTTAGCTTCTAACATTTACTGGTTGCTTGTAGGTTCATATATGAGCGGTACTGATCCACGCTTCGATCCCTTTTGCATATGGGGCAATGAGATATTCATGACCAAGCGTCAAGTGAGGAAACTAAGAAAGATTGTTTGGCGAAAGAAACAGGTGATTGGAATTAAACTCTTTATTTACACTTTGTCCAAGACAATAGTGAACTTTAGGATGGTAAGTAATGTGTTGCCTTTTCCCCCTGCCCACAACAAGTTACTCTATTAGACCTCAGTATCTGATATTTTTCTCTTTTAGGTGGTTTCCGAAGCTCTTTACTGATGATTACCTTGAAAACTACATGACCGGAGTGGAGGCAACTAAGGTTAAAGTATATAATTCGTGCTACCATGATAATGCTCTAGAAGTCTTCCTGAAGGCGGTGAAGGATGGGCTGGCGATCGTCACAAGGGGTTGGACAAAAGTGGTTCGTGCCTATGGCATGCAGGAAGGCACATTATGGGCATTCCACTTCTTCAACACCATCGGCAGTCAAAATGATTTACACTTGTCTCTTCACCTTTACCGCCTTTAAATATTGTGGTTCATCATAGTTAATTGTTGTCTAATCCTGTAATTACTGAACATATTGTACTGGCAATTTTATTTATGGATTCGTTGTTGAACCATTGTGCTGAGAATTTGAATTGAACGTCTCATATTTCAAAATTTCCAATTCGAATAATAAATTACAGGTAAGAATAAAAATATACAGGAGCTAATAAAATAATGTGCACATGGTTAGAAAGAAAACAGCGTGTGCGATGTAAAAAGAGAGCAGACGGTCATGGAACTTTGCAAACGGTTCTGGTAGTAAAAGCGCTCGTGATGGATAGCCCAATGCCACATAGTTTTCTTCATTGAATAGTGTGTGATGTAGTTGATAAAAGCAAACAGTTAACCAAGGTAGAGCGTGTGTGATAGTTACACCTTTCACACACGAGCCTATACATAAAACTGTGTGGGATGTACATACGAACGGAAATGTTTTCCCTGGATTGACCGTGTGGGATGTACATAAGAACGGAAACGTAATCCTTGGATTGACTGTGTGTGATATACATATGAACGGAAATGTTTTTCTGGGATTCACCGTGTGGGATGTACAAACAAACGGAAATGATTGGGTTTCGATGCCTCGCGCGATCGCACATGAGCTCATTTTGCCCCAGCCTGTGTCCCAGGAGGGCCTATTCCCGACGATTTCTGGGTCGTGTGGAAGGACCCCCCCTATCGTCCACACTCACTTGGCGACGGTTCCAAATGCCGTCGCGAAAAGGGGTTAAAACCGTTTGTATAGCACCTTGCTGTACCAGTGGGTTTTCATGGATGACTTCTCTGTTTATGGGATGTCTTTTGACGATTGTTTAAGCAATCTTGATCGAGTTTTGCAGAGATGCGAGCAAACAAATCTTGTCTTGAACTGGGAGAAGTGCCAATTTATGGTTAATGAAGGTATTGTTTTGGGCCATAAAATTTCTAAAAGAGGTATTGAAGTGGACAAAGCTAAGGTTGATGCAATTGAGAAAATGCCATGTCCTAAAGATATCAAAGGTATTCGTAGTTTCCTAGGCCATGCTGGTTTCTATAGGAGATTTATCTAAGACTTCTCTAAAATTTCTAGGCCTCTCACAAATCTTTTGCAAAAGTATGTTCCTTTTGTTTTTTATGATGATTGTTTAGAAGCCTTTCAAACACTCAAGAAAGCCTTAGTTTCTGCACCTATTCTTCAACCACCTGATTGGAACTTGCCTTTTGAAATTATGTGTGATGCTAGTGATTATGTTGTTGGTGTTGTTCTAGGACAAAGAGTTGATAAGAAATTGAATATTATTCATTATGCTAGTAAAACTCTAGACAGTGCACAACGGAATTATGCTACTACTGAAAATGAATTCTTAGCAGTGGTGTTTGCTTGTGATAAATTTAGATCTTACATTGTCGATTCAAGAGTAATTGTTCACACCGATCATGCTGCTATAAAATATCTTATGGAAAAGAAAGATGCTAAACCTAGACTTATTCGATGGGTTCTCTTGCTACAAGAATTTGATTTACATATTACTGATAGGAAAGGAGCTGAGAACCCAGTAGCTCATAACTTGTCTAGGCTTGAAAATGTGCTTGATGACCCACTACCTATTAATTATAGTTTCCAGGATGAGCAGTTAGCTGCAATAAATGTTTCTAATAACACTCCTTGGTATGCTGATTATGCTAATTACATTGTTGCTAAATATTTACCAACTAGCTTTACTTACCAACAAAATAAAAAATTCTTCTATAATTTAAGACACTACTTTTGGGATGACCCACATCTTTATAAAGAAGGAGTACATGGTATTATTAGACGTTGTGTACCTGAGCATGAACAGGGACAAATCCTATGGAAATGTCACTCCGAAGCTTATGGAGGGCATCATGCTGGAGACAGAACTGCTCACAAGGTATTGCAATCTGGATTTTATTGGCCTACTCTCTTCAAGGATGCTCGTAAGTTTGTCTTATCTTGTGATGAATGCCAAAGAATAGGTACTATCGGTAAGCGTCAAGAAATGCCTATGAATTATTCACTTGCTGTTGAACCATTTGATGTTTGTGGATTTGATTACATGGGACCTTTTCCTTCCTCTAATGGGTATACACATATTTTTGTTGCTGTTGATTATGTTACTAAATGGGTAGAAGCTACTCCAACTAGTAGTGTTGATCACAAAACCTCTATTAAAATGCTTAAGGAAGTTATTTTCCCAAGGTTTGGAGTCCCTAGATATTTAATGACTGATGGTGGTTCACACTTTATTCATGGCGCTTTCTGTAAAATGCTTGCCAAGTATGATGTTAACCATAGAATTGCATCCCCCTATCATCCTCAGCCTAGTGGTCAAGTTGAACTTAGCAATAGAAAAATAAAATTAATTTTTCAAAAGACTGTCAATAGGTCCCGGAAGAATTGGTCTAAGAAATTAGATGATGCACTTTGGGCTTATAGAACAACATACAAAAATCCTATGGGTATGTCTCCTTATAAAATGGTTTATGGAAAAGCTTGTCATTTGCCTCTTGAGTTAGAACATAAAGTATATTAGGCAATCAAAGAACTCAACTATGATTTCAAACGTGCACTACTAGAATCAGCAGATTTGTCGTCTGCCCACTCTTTGTCATCTGCTAGTGAACGACAAAGGTAGGCTTTGCCATCAGCCACCAGAAAGCGGAGGGCAAAGTGGCAGCGGATGGCAAAGCGGGTGTTTGCCGTCAGCCTTCTCTTTGCCGTCTGCTAGCTGACGGCATAGAAGCTTTGCCATCCGCTAGCAGACGACAAAGAGGGTGGGTGGTGGGCTAACGAGAATGACCTAACGGCCACTTTCTTTGTCGTCTGCTAGCGGACGGCAAAGCTTTTTTGCCGTTCGCCAGTAGACGGCAAAGAAAGTGGCTGTTTTAACAGCCGTTTCCCCTGGCCCCACCCCGCTAGGTAGGCTCTATGTCGTCTGCTAGCAGACGACAAAGAGCTGTAACCTAGTAGAAAAGGGGCCGCGCCCCACCCCTCTCTCTCTCCCGGCCCTCACCACCCGCGCCGCTGCCCCCGGGACTGAGCCTTCCCCGCCCCCGCCACCCCGCTGCCTGCCCCGGCTCGCCGCCCTGCCAGGGCCCGCCGCCTCCTCCACCACCTGCCGGAGCCAAGGTGAATTTTTTATACTGTTATTTGTGTTTAGGTTTAGGTGTTATTAATAGGTTTAGGTTAGTGGTAGGATTAGGTTAGTGCTAGGTTTAGGTTTATATAATTAGAAGAAGAAGAAAGTTGAAAAATAGAAGAATAAGTAGAAGAAGAGGAAAGAGGAAAGAAGGAAGAGGGTCGTGGACCGCCGGTCGCCGAGGGGATAGATGGTGGAGCCAGTGGGTCCCACCGGTCCCGACGCCGTCGCCCATGCCGAGAATCCCCCAGTCCGAGTGCTGACCCGTCGACCGTGCGTCGCCATACTAGAGGGCGCCTGGGGATGAGCTGGTTAGGGGGTTCCTCGACATCGATGGAACCCTAAATAGGAAGTATCGTCGGTGCGAGATACATGTGGCCGTCGGTGTCGAATACTACATCCACGTCCCACAACTTCGCCGGCTTCCAGCGTCCTGCAGCAACAGTTCTCGGGGTCGATGGCGGTCGAACACCTTTGTGAATTTGTCTTGCAGCCTCTGCGATGACGATTAAAAGCCAAGTGTTGACACTTGAAACACCCAAACTGACTCAAGTCGGTCTGGTTGTTTGAAGTTTCAAAACTTGGCTTTAATCCTCATTGCAAAGGCTGCCAAACAAATTCGCCAAGGTGTTCGACCGTCATCGGCCCCCAGAACTATTGCTGCACGCGGGACGCTAGGCGCCGGCGTCACTTGTGGGATGTGGATCTAGTGTTCAACGCCGAGCGCCACATGTATCTCGCACCGATGATACTTGCTATTTAGGGTTCCATCGACGCCGAGGAACCCCCTAACCCGCTCGTCCTGTTGTAAATATTTAATTAGGTTGACGGAAAAAACAATATTGCTATGTTACTCATCTTTCAATTTAAATGTGCAGTTTTTCCATCGCTGCGAGGGTCTAGTGTTCAACGAGCTCCGCCCCTGCATTCATGGGTGAGCACAAATGACATCTCCTCCTCCCCCCTTCATTTGCTCTGTTCCGGTCTTCGTGCCGATGAAACTTGCTAGCTATACGTGTCTTCAATCATCAGTATGCGTGACCACTATGCGTCTCCCGTTCGAAAGGGTTACATCTATAAATATGCATGCATTTGCATATTTATAACCCTGATACTTTCGAATTGTCCAACGTTATCCATGGACAGCCCGAGTATGTGTAGATTCCCATATGCTCTGCTCCGGATCCGATGCAGATTTTTGTCAGTGCCTCCCTATTGTTCTCTGGGTACAGATCCTCTCTGCTTATTGCCGACACGTGTATTAGGAGAACAGTGGGGAGGTGCTGCCGAAATGGTGCATAACTACCTAGGATAGCTCAATAATGATCTATACTTAGCTTACCTAGTTCATTTATGACATGATTAGCTTACTTAGGTCAAAAGTGGCACAACTACCTAGGTTAGCTCCAAAATGACCTATACTTAGCTTCTTCAGTTCATTTATGACATACTTAGCATACTTAGGTCAAAAATGGCATGATAATCTTTGTTACCTCCAAAATGACATAGACTTAGCTTATTTTCCACGAAAATGACATAATAACCTTACTAAGCTCCAAAATGACCTATTTACCTAGCGTAGCTCTAAAATGACCTACACTTAGCATTTTTACCTAGCTTAGCTAAAAAATGGCATTTTACCTACCTTAGTTAGAAGATAAAGAAGATAAAAGAAGAGGAGAGGAGAAAAAGAAAGAGAAGAAAAATTCTTCTTCTTCTTCTTCTTCTTCTAGCTAGTCTTGTTCTTCTAGTCTTCTTCTTCTAGCTAGTCTTCTTCTTCTAATCTTCTTCTTCTTCTAACTTTCTTCTTTCCCAATTTGCAGATTTGCTTTCGATGAGGAAGCTTGCGTTGATGGAGTCTACTCTTCTCCTTGTGCTTCCTTTTTGTTTTGATTTTGTCGGATGAACAATGTGAAACTTGCTACCTATATATGTATGTATGGATGAAACCATTGTATGCTTGTTGTTGGATATGTTGGCTAGCTATATATGTTGCATATGGACTTTTGATTTGGTATGTATATGTGTTGGATGATCATATCCATATGTCAGGGATATGATTTGGTATGTATACGTTATGCTTGTTGAAAGTATTTTCAAATGTGTGTATATATATATATCTATGAAATTCTGTGAAATTGAAAGAATTTAAGAAAAAACAGGGGCTGTACAGGCTCTTTGCCGTCTGCTAGCAGACGGCAAAGCTGCCACGTGGCAGCTACCTATGCAACTTGGGGTGCACTGGCTGGCCTATTTGGAAGCTTTGCCATCTGCTGGCAGACGGCAACGTCCTTGGCATCTTTGTCGTCTGCCAGCAGACGACATAGCTTGCCACGTGGCAGCTACCTAGGGGGCAGCTGGGCTGGCATATTTGATTCCTGTAGTGTTGCCGGTGAAAAGAGGTTATTTGATATTAGCTCAATATATGAATGGAGAACCCAAGCTTATGAAAATGCCAAGTTATTTTAATTTTTTTTAAAAGATGGCATGATAAAATAATCCAAAAGCGTGAGTTCAATGTTGGAGAATATGTTCTTTTGTACAACTCTCATTTCAGATTCTTTGCAGGAAAACTCCTCTCCAAATGGGAAGGACCCTATGTTATCTAGGAGGTTTATCGATCTCGAGCTATCAAAATAAATAATGCGGAAGGTACTAACCCGAAGGTTGTTAATGGGCAACGAATAAAACATTATATCTCAGGTACGCCCATTAATGTTGAAAGTAATATTATCCAAACTATGACATGGGAAGAACACATAAAAGAGTCCTTCCGGAACACTCCAGAATCGTGAAAAAGAGGAGGTACGTGATACGGTAAGTAAACGGACTCCGAAAAATCTGCAAAAATATTTTCTGTTAGTTTTGGAATATAACAAAAATTTGGAAAATAAGAAACAACCAGGAAGCATACCCTGGTGGGCACAAGACACCAGGGCACGCCTGGCAAGGCAGGCGCGCCCCGGTGGGTAGTGCCCAGCCGGGGCACCTTCCGGACTCCGTTTTTCTCCCGTTTGCTTGTTTCCCAAGATAAAAAATCTTTATATACCCCCCGAACCTATTGAACACCGTATCGTGGAGAAATCTTGTGTTTTCTTTTCCTTGCTGTTTTCTGACAGATTCAGCTAGACCAACATCATGTCTTCCTCACCCTCCAACAATGGAGAAGAAGACGCAGGGGTGGTTCAGGAGGATCTAAGGAGAGAGGAAGTTGAAGAGGTTGCTATGGAGGAAGAAGAGGAAAATCCTTTTGGGGTTCACTCTCCGGCCCGCGATAGAGGCACATTGGTTGGCATCTCCACTCATTTGAACCCTCATCAACCCATGAGATCATCAAATAATCAAGAGAGCATCGAAGTGCAAGAAGAAATCCCACCAAGAAGGCCTTTACAGAGGTTACATTGTAACAATTTTCACAATTTTATTCACAATTATGGGTTCGAGAATACTCCTGTAGGCACATACCGTCCAATTGGGACATATCTCGCCCAAGAGAAAACAGTGCAGGAACAAACCCGTGGGTCCCGGAAAATAAACACATAATGGCTGAGGTGAAGAAAAACAATGAGTTACTTCATCAAGCCCTTCGAGAGATTCAAGGTTTGAAGAATCTACTCATGGTTATATTGGAAAATACTACTTCATCATGATCCTCTTCTTCACCACCAAAAGAAAATTGAGTTTCGGGTATGGGCACTCCCCTTGGCTTCCGCCAAGCTTGGGGGAGGTGCCCCGGTCTCGTATCATCCCCACTATCTTTTTCCTTTACTTCTTTTAGTTTGATATTTTGTTTTAGATGAATAAAAGTTTAGTTCGATCCTTTCTTTTCGAGAGTTTGCTTAGTGATCTATCCTTGTAATCGTGTGCGGGATATATAATAAAGTTTAGTTTGAGTTTTTGCTTTTTTTACTTTCATGTTGCAATAAAAAGAAAGGAAATAAATGAAAAATATAATATGCTAATCTTATGGTAGGTGATGGCACCACATAAGGAAAAGTATAAGTAGGAAATTTTATTAGAGATTGACAAACATAGCATTGGTCAGCGATGCAACTTATGAAAGAATTAATAAGGGAAGAGAAGATTCACATATAAATACACTATCCTAGAAATCTTTTGTGATTGTGAGCCCCCCAAAATATTATATGCCAAAATTGTTGACGTTGGGCAAGGAAGACAATGTAATGATTTATGTTTGTTCATATTCACATAGAAGTTATATTGTCATAGATCCTTCAACATGTGGTGCTTGCCCCCTATCTTTGATAGCCAAAATTCCGCACTAAGTAGAGATACTACTTGTGCATCCAAAAACCCTTAAACCCAAATCTTATTTACAAGCGTCCACCATACCTACCTTGGGATTAAGCAAGATCCCTCAAGTAAGTTGTCATCGGTGCAATAAGGCAATAAAAATTGCTTCTAAATGTGTGATATCATTTAGTGTAAGAGAAAATTGAGCGTTGCACGGACTTGTGATGGTGAAGAATAAAAGCGACAGACTGCATAATAAAGGTCGCTATCACAAGTTGGCAATGCAACGTGATGTTCTTTTGCACTAAGGGGTTGAGCATACAAACAAATAAGCGCATGGCAACCTGTGCTTCCCTCTGCGAAGGGCCTATCTTTTACTTTTATGTATTTACTTTTATGCAAGAGTCAAAGTTTTTCTTTCTACTCCTTTTTATTTTCTCCTTTGGCAAGCATCATTTGGTGAGGAAAGATCTAGGCACATATGTCCAGTTGAATATGGGTAGCATGAGTTATTATTGTTGACATCACCCTTGAGGTGAATACGTTGGGAGGCGAAACTATAAGCCCCCATCTTTCTATGTGTCCCGTTGAAACGTTTTGCTCATGTGTATGTGATGAGTGTTAGCAATCATAGAAGACTATATGATAGTCGAGTATGTGTACTGATGACCCACAAGTATAGGCAATCTATCGTAGTCCTTTCTATAAGTAAGAGTGTCGAACCCAACGAGGAGCAGAAGGAAATGATAAGAGGTTTTCAGCAAGGTATTCTCTGCAAGCACTGAAATAATAGGTAACAGATAGTTTTGTGATATGATAATTTGTAACGGGCAACAAGTAACAAAAGTAAATAAAGTGCAGCAAGGTGGCCCAATCCTTTTTGTAGCAAAGGACAAGCCTGGACAAACTCTTATATAGAGAAAAGCGCTCCCGAGGACACATGGGAATTATCGTCAAGCTAGTTTTCATCACGTTTATATGATTCGCGTTCGGTACTTTGATAATTTGATATGTTGGTGGACCAGTGCTTGGGTGCTGTTCTTACTTGAACAAGCATCCCACTTATGATTAACCTCTATTGCAAGCATCCGCAACTACAACAAAAGTATTAAGGTAAACCTAACCATAGCATGAAACATATGGATCCAAATCAGCCCCTTACGAAGCAACGCATAAACTAGGGTTTAAGCTTCTGTCACTCTAGCAACCCATCATCTACTTATTACTTCCCAATGCCTTCCTCTAGGCCCAAATAATGGTGAAGTGTTATGTAGTCGACGTTCACATAACACCACTAGAGGATAGACAACACACATCTCATCAAAATATCGAACGAATACCAAATTCACATGACTACTAATAGCAAGACTTCTCCCATGTCCTCAGGAACAAATGTAACTACTCACAAAGCATATTCATGTTCATAATCAGAGGAGTATTAATATGCATATAGGATCTGAACATATGATCTTCCACCAAATAAACCAACTAGCATCAACTACAAGGAGTAATCAACACTACTAGCAACCTACAGGTACCAATCCCAGACTTGGAGACAAGAATTGGATACAAGAGATGAACTAGGATTTGAGAGGAGATGGTGCTGGTGAAGATGTTGATGGAGATTTCCCTCTCCCGATGAGAGGAGCGTTGGTGATGACGATGGCGATGATTTCCCCCTCCCGGAGGGAAGTGTCCCCGGCAGAACAGCTCTGCGGGAGCCCTAGATTGGTTCCGCCAAGGTTCCGCCTCGTGGCGGCAGAGTCTCGTCCCGAAAGCTTGCTTATGATTTTTCTTGGGACGAAAGACTTCATGTACCAGAAGATGGGCATCGGAGAGCCAACAGGGGGCCTACGAGGCAGGGGGCGCGCCCAGGGGGTACGACGCGCCCCCACCCTCGTGGCCAGGTGTAGGCCCCCCTGATGTATTTCTTCCGCTCAATATTTTTTATTATTTCCAAAAATAACTTTCGTGGAGTTTCAGGACTTTTGGAGTTGTGCAGAATAGGTCTCTAACATTTGCTCCTTTTCCAGCCCAGAATTCCAGCTGCCGGCATTCTCCCTCCTTATGTAAACCTTGTAAAATAAGAGAGAATAGGCATAATTATTGTGACATAATGTGTAATAACAGCCCATAATGCAATAAATATGGATATAAAAGCATGATGCAAAATGGACGTATCAACTCCCCCAAGCTTAGACCTCGCTTGTCCTCAAGCGAAAGCCGATAACGATAAGTATGTCCACATGTTTAGAGGTAGAGGTGTCGATAAAATAAAATACGGACATGAGGGCATCATGATTATTCTCATAACAGCAACATATATGAATATTGTCATATGATTTCTTATGCTCAAGTAATAATCTATTCACAATGCAAAGTATGAATCAGAAACTTTATTGAGAACTAACAAACTATAATCTCACTCATTGAAGCAATTGCAATTTATCATAACATCAGAAAGAGTCTATGTCAGAGCATTCTAGCAAGTCCACATACTCAACTATCATTTAATCTTTCATAATTGCTAACACTCACACAATACTTGTGGTTACGGAGTTTTATTCGGAGACAGAGAAAGATAGGGGCTTATAGTTTCACCTCCCAACCTTTTACCTCAAGGGTAATGTCAACAATAATAACTCATGCTGACTTACATCCAATTAGATATATCTATCAGGATCTTTCCAACACCCTGTGCTTGCCAAAGGACCAAATGTAAAAAAAGGAAAGGTGAAGATCACCATGACTCATGCATAAGATAGAGGATAATAGTAACAGATAGGCCCTTCGCAGAGGGAAGCAGAGGTTGCCATGCGCTTTCAGGGTTGGATGCACAAAATCTTAATGCGAAAGAACGTCACTTTATATTGCCACTTGTGATATGAACCTTTATTATGCAGTCCGTCGCTTTTATTTCTTCCACATCACAATATCGTATAAAGCTTATTTCCTCCACACCAATCAATCATACATAATTAGAGAGCAATTTTTATTGCTTGCACCGATGACAACTTACTTGAAGGATCTTACTCAATCCATAGGTAGATATGGTGGACTCTCATGGCAAAACTGGTTTAAGGGTTTTTGGAAGCACAAGTAGTATCTCTACTTGGTGCAAAGAATTTGGCTAGCATGAGGGGGAAAGGCAAGCTCAACATGTTGGATGATCCATGACAATATGCTTTATATCAGATATAAGAAAACATAACCCATTACGTTGTCTTCCTTGTCAAACATCAACTCTTTAGCATGTCATATTTTAATGAGTGCTCCCAATCATAAAAGATGTCCACGATAGTATATTTATATGTGAAACCTCTCTTTCTTTATTACTTCCTATTAATTGCAACGATGACCAAAGCTATGTTTGCCAACTCTCAACAATTTTTAATCATCATACTCTTTCTATGTGAAGTCATTACTCTCCATAAGATCAATATGATCTCTTTGTTTCTTTTTATTCTTTTTCTCTTTTCTTTTATTCACTCAAGATCATAGAAAGATAATCAAGCCCTTGACTCAACACTAATCTTTATTATATAGCTCATGGACTCGATTACAAAGAGAGATCATAAAGCAAAACTCAAAACTAGATCATACCAAAACTTTTATCTTACTAGATCAACATACTACTAAATAGGATCGAACTAAGAAAAACGGTAATGATAGGAGTGGTTGTGATACGATATTGGGGCATCTCCCCCAAGCTTGGCAGTTGCCAAGGGGGGTGCCCATACCCATGTGATTATGTCTCCTTTGCTGGTCAAGAAGGTGGAGGTGATGATAGATAGTCGCATATCGAGCGTAAGAGGTCCTCCAGCTTGCGGATAATGCCCTTGAGTGCAACGATATGCTCCTTCAACAAAATATTTTCACGTGTGAGATACTTGTTCTGTATACGAGCTAACTCAATCATCTTGAAAGCTTCGACCTCAGTTGGGGTAAGAAGATTATGATCAAGTTGAAGGATGTCTTCTGCTGCCGGAGCTTGATCCTCCGTGGCCTTCTTGATCCCTTCATCCTTGTTGATCTCCATGGGTTCTTCCCTCTTCAGCTCTATCTTCATTAGCCAAGCATCGTTGTCACCATTGTTGGAGGAGGGGGACGACATGATGCTCGGCCTTGACAACCCTGACAGAAAACAGCTTGAAACAAGAACAGAGGATAATTGCGTGATACAGGAGTCAAAACCTTCGGGAGATTATATAATGAATTTTTACCGACCAAAATACGTATCATGCAAGAAAACGGAGTCCGGAGAGCACACGAGGTGCCCACGAGGTAGGGGGGCGCGCCTAGTAGGGTAGGGCGCGCCCTCCACCCTCGTGGAGGCCTCGTGTCCTTCCCGGACTGCTTCTTATTTTTCTATTTTTCTAAATATTCCAAAACGGAGAAATATTGCCATAAAATTGTTTTGGAGTCGGTCTATTTACCGTACCACATACCTATTCCTTTCCGGAGTCTGAAACGTTCCGGAAAGTGTCCCTTATGTATTCCTCCAGGGTTACGGTTTCAATAACATTGGTTTCAACATTTATGGTATTACCTGAGATATAATGTTTGATTCTTTGACCGTTCACCACCTTCGGATTTGTGCCTTCGAAGTTGTTGATTTTTATGGCACCGGAATGATAGCTCTCCTCGATAACGTAAGGGCCTTCCCATTTAGAGAGAAGTTTTCCTGAAAAAATCTTAAACGAGAGTTGTATAGCAATACATAATCACCTACATTAAACTCACGCTTTTGTATCCTTTTGTTATGCCATCTTTTAACTTTTTCTTTAAATAACTTGGCATTTTCATAAGCTTGGGTTCTCCATTCATCAAGTGAGCTAATGTCAAATAACCTCTTCTCACCGGCAAGTTTGAAATCATAGTAGAGCTCTTTAATAGCCCAATATGCCTTATGTTCTAGTTCGAGAGGTAAGTGAAATGCTTTTCCATAAACCATTTTATACGGAGACATACCCATAGGATTTTTATATGCCGTTCTATAGGCCCATAATGCATCATCAAGTTTCTTGGACCAATTCTTTCTAGATCTTTTGACAGTATTTTGCAAAATTAATTTGAGTTCTCTATTACTCAATTCTACTTGACCACTAGACTGTGGGTGATAAGGAGATGCAATTCTATGATTAACATCATATTTAGAAAGCATTTTACGAAAAGCACCATGAATAAAATGTGAACCACCATCAGTCATTAAATATCTAGGGACTCCAAACCTCGGAAAAATAACTTCCTTAAGCATCTTAATAGATGTGTTATGATCAGCACTACTAGTTGGTATAGCTTCTACCCACTTAGTAACGTAATCAACAGCAACTAAAATATGTGTGTATCCAATAGAGGCAGGAAAAGGTCCCATATAATCAAAGCCCCAAACATCAAATGGTTCAATAACAAGTGAATAATTCATGGGCATTTCTTGACGTCTACTAATATTACCAATTCTTTGACATTCATCACAAGATAAGACAAACTTACAGGCATCCTTGAAGAGAGTAGGCCAATAAAAACCAGATTGCAATACCTTATGTGCAGTTCTATCTCCAGCGTGGTGTCCTCCATAAGCTTCTGAGTGACACTTGCGTAGGATCTGTTCCTGTTCATGCTCAGGTACACAACGTCTAATAACACCATCTACTCCTTTATAAAGATGTGGGTCATCCCAGAAGTAATGTCTCAAGTCATAGAAGAACTTTTTCTTTTGCTGGTATGTGAAACTAAGTGGTATAAATTTAGCAACAATGTAATTAGCATAATCAGCATACCATGGAGTAGTACGAGAAGCATTTATGACATTTAATTGCTCATCAGGAAAGCTATCATCAATAGGTAGTGGGTCATCAAGAACATTTTCTAACCTAGACAAGTTGTCTGCAACGGGGTTCTCAGCTCCCTTTCTATCAACAATGTGCAAATCAAATTCTTGTACCAAGAGAACCCATCTAATAAGTCTAGGTTTATCATATTTCTTTTCCATAAGATATTTAATAGCAGCATGATCCGTGTGAATAGTTACTTTAGAATCGACAATATAAGGTCTGAACTTATCACAAGCAAATACGACTGCTAAGAATTCTTTTTCAGTAGTAGCATAATTTCTCTGAGCATTATCTAGAGTTTTACTAGCATATTGAATAACATTTGATTTCTTATCAACTCTTTGCCCCAGAACAGCACCTACAGCATAATCACTAGCATCACACATAATTTCAAAGGGTAAATTCCAATCAAATCAGGTGGCTGAACAATAGGTGCAGAGATCAATGCTTTCTTAAGTATTTCAAATGCTTCTACACAATCATCATCAAAGACAAATGGTATATCTTTTTGTAATAAATTAGTCAGAGGCTGAGAAATTTTTGAGAAGTCCTTAATGAACCTCCTATAAAATCCGACGTGACCAAGGAAACTTCTTTTACCTTTGATGTCCTTGGGACATGGCATCTTTTAAATAGCATCAACCTTGGCTTTATCAACCTCAATACCTCTTTCAGAAACTTTATGCCCCAAGACAATACCTTCATTAACCATAAAGTGGCACTTTTCCCAATTCAGGACAAGATTAGTTTCTTCACATCTCTGCAAAACTCGGTCAAGGTTGCTTAAGCAATCATCAAAAGAGGATCCATAGACGGAGAAGTCGTCCATGAAAACCTCACAAATCTTTTCACAAAAGTCATAGAATATAGCCATCATGCATCTTTGAAAGGTAGCAGGTGCATTACATAAACCAAAAGGCATACGTCTATAAGCAAAAGTACCAAAAGGGCAAGTAAAAGTAGTCTTTGATTGATCATTGGCTGACACAGGTATTTGAGAGAAACCAGAATAACCATCTAGAAAGCAAAAATGTGTATGTTTGGATAATCTTTCTAGCATTTGATCAATAAAAGGTAAGGGGTAATGATCTTTTTTAGTAGCCTTATTTAATTTGCGGAAATCAATTACCATCCTATAGCCTGTAATAATTCTTTGTGGGATCAACTCATCTTTATCATTAGGAACGACGGTAATACCTCCCTTCTTTGGGACACAATGGACAGGACTTACCCATTGACTATCAGCAACGGGATAAATTATACCTGCCTCAAGGAGCTTTAGTATTTCTTTTCTTACCACTTCTTTCATTTAGGATTCAGCCGTCGTTGATGATCACGAACTGGTTTGGCATCTTCTTCCAAATTTATTTTTTGTTGACATAGAGTGGGACTAATGCCCTTAAGATCATCAAGAGTGTATCCAATAGCAGCATGGTGCTTCCTCAGAGTTTTCAATAATCTCTCTTCTTCATGCTCTGAAAGGTTAGCACTAATAATAACAGGATATATCTTTTTCTCATCAAGATAAGCATATTTAAGAGTATCAGGTAACGGTTTGAGCTCAAACACGGGATCACCCTTGGGTGGAGGAGGATCCCCTAGGATTTCAACAGGCAAATTGTGTTTCAGGATAGGTTCCTGTTTAAAGAATACTTCATCTATTTCCGTTCTTTCATGCATAAACATATCATTTTCATGGTGTAGCAAATATTGTTCTAAAGGGTCACTAGGAGGTACGGCAATAGAAGCAAGACCAATAATTTCATCCTTACTAGGCAATTCTTCTTTACGGTGTTGTCTACTAAATTTAGAGAAATTAAACTAATGAGACATATCACCCAAACCAATAGTAACAACATCCTTTTCGCAGTCTATCTTAGCATTAACGGTGTTCAAGAAGGGTCTACCAACTATAATGGGACAAAAGCTATCTTGTGGGGAACCAAGAACAAGAAAATCAGCAGGATGTTTAGTTTTCCCGCACAAGACTTCAACATCTCTAACAATTCCCATTGGTGAAATAGTATCTCTATTGGCAAGTTTAATTGTGACATCAATATCTTCTATCTCAGCAGGTGCAATATCATGCATAATTTCTTTGTATAAGTCAAAAGGTATTGCACTAGCACTAGCATCCATATCACATAAGCCATGATAACAATGATCTCCTATTTTAACAGAAATAACAGGCATGCCTACCACTGGTCTATGTTTATCTTTAGCACAAGGTTTGGCAATTCTAGCAGTTTCCTCACAGAAATAAATAACATGCCCATCGATATTATCAGACAAGAGATCTTTAATAATAGCAATATTAGGTTCAACTTTAATTTTCTCAGGAGGTGTATAAGTTCTAATATTGCTTTTACGAACCACATTTGAAGCTTTAGCATGATCCTTTATTCTAACAGGGAAAGGTGTTTTCTCAATATAAGAAGTAGGAACAATAGGATCATTATAAGTGATAGTCTTTTCTTCAACTTTAATAGGTGCAGCTACTTTTGCTTCTATGGGAGGATGATATTTAAACCACTTCTCCTTAGGGAGATCAACATAAGCAGCAAAAGATTCATAGAAAGAAGCTGCTATCTCAGAGTCAAGTCCATATTTAGTGCTAAACTTACGGAAAACATCGGTACCCATAAAAGATTTAACACAATCAAACTCAGGTGTCATACCTGACTCCTTACCTTCGCCGAGATCCCAATCTTCAGAGTTGCGTTTAATTCTATCCAATAAATCCCATTTGAATTCAATAGTCTTCATCATAAAAGAGCGAGCACAAGAAGTATCGAGCATGGTGCGATTGTTATCAGAAAGCTGAGCATAAAAACTTTGAATAATTATTTCTCTTGGGAGCTCATGATTGGGGCATGAATATAACATTGATTTAAGCCTCCCCCAAGCTTGAGCGATGCTTTCTCCTTCGCGAGGCCAAAAATTATATATATAATTGCGATCACGATGAACAAGATGCATAGGATAAAATTTCTGATGAAATTCCAATTTCAATCGTTTGTAGTTCCATGACCCCATATCATCACAGAGCCTATACCATGTCGATGCATCTCCCTTCAAAGATAAAGGGAAGACCTTCTTCTTAATAAAATCACCGGGTATACCTGCAAGCTTAAATAATCCACAAACTTCATCCACATAAATTAGGTGCTCATCAGGATGCTTTGTTCCATCTCCTGCAAAAGGATTAGCTAGCAGTTTTTCTAACATACCCGAAGTGGACATTTTCATTTTCATTTTCATTTTCAGTAGGTTCAGTAGGTTGAGGAGCAACTCTTTGCTCTACTGTTTGGGGTGAAGATACCCTGAACAAGCCCCTCAGAGGATTACTTTCCATAGTAACAAGTGACAGTAAATTCCAGCACACTATATAAATTTTTCCTTACTAAATTCCACCTACCAAAGGCGCTTCACTCCCCGGCAACGGCGCCAGAAAAGAGTCTTGATGACCCACAAGTATAGGGGATCTATCATAGTCCTTTCAATAAGTAAGAGTGTCGAACCAAACGAGGAGCAGAAGGAAATGATAAGCGGTTTTCAGCAAGGTATTCTCTGCAAGCACTGAAATAATAGGTAACAGATAGTTTTGTGATAGGATAATTTGTAACGAGCAACAGGTAACAAAAGTAAATAAAGTGCACCAAGGTGGCCCAATCCTTTTTGTAGCAAAGGACAAGCCTGGACAAACTCTTATATAGAGAAAAGCGCTCCCGAGGACACATGGGAATTATCGTCAAGCTAGTTTTCATCACGTTCATATGATTCGCGTTCGGTACTTTGATAATTTGATACGTGGGTGGGCCGGTTCTTGGGTGCTGTTCTTACTTGAACAAGCATCCCACTTATCATTAACCTCAATTGCAAGCATCTACAACTACAACAAAAGTATTAAGGTAAACCTAACCATAGCATGAAACATATGGATCCAAATCAGCCCCTTACGAAGCAACGCATAAACTAGGGTTTAAGCTTCTGTCACTCTAGCAACCCATCATCTACTTATTACTTCCCAATGCCTTCCTCTAGGCCCAAATAATGGTGAAGTGTTATGTAGTCGACGTTCACATATCACCACTAGAGGATAGACAACATACATCTCAGCAAAATATCGAACGAATACCAAATTCACATGACTACTAATAGCAAGACTTCTCCCATGTCCTCAGGAACAAACGTAACTACTCACAAAACATATTCATGTTCATAATCAGAGGAGTATTAATATGCATATAGGATCTGAACATATGATCTTCCACCAAATAAACCAACTAGCATCAACTACAAGGAGTAATCAACACTACTAGCAACCTACAGGTACCAATCCCAGACTTGGAGACAAGAATTGGATACAAGAGATGAACTAGGGTTTGAGAGGAGATGGTGCTGGTGAAGATGTTGATGGACATTGCCCTCTCCCGATGAGAGGAGCGTTGGTGATGACGATGGCGATGATTTCCCCCTCCCGGAGGGAAGTGTCCCCGGCAGAACAGCCCTGCCGGAGCCCTAGATTGGTTCCGCCAAGGTTCCGCCTCGTGGCGGCAGAGTCTCGTCCCGAAAGCTTGCTTATGATTTTTCTTGGGACGAAAGACTTCATATACCAGAAGCTGGGCATCGGAGAGCCAACAGGGGGCCCACGAGGCAGGGGGCGCGCCCAGGGGGTAGGGTGCACCCCCACCCTCGTGGCCAGGTGGAGGCCCCCCTGATGTATTTCTTCCGCTGAATACTTTTTATTATTTCCAAAAATAACTTTTGTGGAGTTTCAGGACTTTTGGAGTTGTGCAGAATAGGTCTCTAATATTTGCTCCTTTTCCATCCCAGAACTCCCTCCTTATGTAAACCTTGTAAAATAAGAGAGAATAGGCATAAGTATTGTGACATAATGTGTAATAACAGCCCATAATGCAATAAAAGCATGATGCAAAATGGACGTATCATGTACTTGCCTAAAGTCTCCGATACGTGACCCTTCCTGAAAAGATGATGAATTGTAGTTGGAAAGTTGACTTAGAATATAGTTTGTTGGTTTCTAATAGAGTTGATGCTTTATACTTCAATTGTGTGATAAATTGTCACTTATTTATGAGAAGTCTATGATAAAAGTTTTATGTTTAACTTTGTTGCTGTTATAATAATCTACATGATGCTTCTATGTCCAAATTTTGTTTTTATCGACACCTCTCTCTCTCTAAGCATGTGGACACGTTTTTCGATTTCGGTTTTCACTTGAGGACAAGCGAGGTCTAAGCTTGGGGGAGTTGATACGTCCATTTTGCATCATGTCTTCCTACTGTTATTTATGATGTTTTTATGCATAATAATGCTTTTTGGAGTTATTCTAATGGCTTTTCTCTCATAATATGCAAGGTACACACAAAGAGGGAGAATTCCGGCAGCAGGAAATCTGGACCTGGAAAAGCTACGTCAGGCTACCTATTCTGCACAACTCCAAACAAGCTGAAACTTCACAGAGAATTTTTATGGAATATATGAGGAATATTGGAGCAAATAAGTACCAGAGGGGGCCCTCCAGGTGGACACAACCCACCTGGGCGCGCCAGGGAGCCCAGGGGCGCCCTGGTGGGTTGTGCTCACCCAGGCCCACCTCCGGTGCCCATCTTCTGGTATATAAGTCATTTGGACCTAGAAAAAAGAGGAGAGGACTTTTGGGACAGAGTGCCGCCATCTCGAGGCGGAACTTGGGAAGGACAACTTTTGCCCTCCGGCGGAGCGATTCCGCCAGGGGAACTTCCCTCCCGGAGGGGGAAATCATCATCATCGTCATCACCAACAACTCTCCCATCTTGGGGAGGGCAATCTACATCAACATCTTCAATAGCACCATCTCATCTCAAACCCTAGTTCATCTCTTGTGTTCAATCTTTGTAGCGGAACTATAGATTGGTGCTTGTGGGTGACTAGTAGTTCTGATTACATCTTGTAGTTGATTACTATATGGTTTATTTGGTGGAAGATTATATGTTCAGATCCAATATGCGATTTAATACCCCTCTGATCTTGAGCATGATTATCATTTGTGAGTAGTTACTTTTTTCCTTGAGGTCACGGGAGAAATCATGTTGCAAATAATAAAGTGAACTTGATATGTGTTCGATATTTTGATAGTATGTATGTTGTGATTCCCTTAGTGGTGTCATGTGAACGTCGACTAAATGACACTTCACCATATTTGGGCCTAAGGGAATGCATTGTGGAGTAGTTATTAGATGATGGGTTGCGAGAGTGAAAGAAGCTTAAACCCTAGTTTATTCGCTATTCCGTAAGGGACCGATTGGATCCAAAAGTTTAATGCTATGGTTAGAATTTATTCTTAATACTTCTCTCGTAGTTGCAGATGCTTGTGAGGGGGTTAATCATAAGTAGGAGGCTTGTTCAAGTAAGAACAGCACCTAAGCACCGGTCCACCCACATATCAAATTATCAAAGTAGCAAACACGAATCGAATCAACATGATGAAAGTGACTAGATGAAATTCCCGTGTATCCTCAAGAACGCTTTGCTTACTATAAGAGACTATTTTGGCCTATCCTTTTCCTCAAAAGGATTGGGCTACCTTGCTGCACTTTTGTTACTATTATCTTTACTTGCTTGTTACAAATTATCTTGCTATCAAACTACTCTGTTACTTACAATTTCAGCACTTGCACACATTACCTTGTTGAAAACCACTTGTCATTTCCTTCTGCTCCTCGTTGGGTTCGACACTCTTACTTAACGAAGAGAGCTACAATTGATCCCCTATACTTCTGGGTCATCACTCCTCCTCCTCTTCCTCTTACTGAGCGCGCTCGGCAGAGGAGAAGCTGCTGGAAGTAGTACAAAGCCCCTTCATAGTAGTAGTCGTATTTAGGGGCTACTTTTTCAGTTCATCTGACTATAGATGTGGTGGAACTGTACAACGTACTTAAAATTAGCTAGTATATAGTTGAACTAGCTATTTCAGTACGTGGTTGGCAACAATTGGGAAAAGTTTGGTCGGTTCAGCTGTCGAGTTGAGCTGTTTGTATAAATTAAGAACGACTCCTTAATCTATAAATGAATCTATGCTTAATTACTGAATTTTAGTTGCAAAAATTAGATAGTGCTAGTGATTTTTAGCTGCATATTTTAACAAATCACAGTGTTACCAGGATTGACAAATGGCAATGTTACTAGATCAACAAATGTCAATCTCTCCAGTTTGACAAACGGCAATATACCCAATATGACAGATGCAAATCTTACCAAATTGTTTGTACGTGGTTGCACACGGGTCATCCAAAAAAACCGTTTCCATTCAAGGGAGGTACAAATCCTGCTTGCCAAATTTTCTCTTGGCATAGCGCCGAATCTCGTTTTGCATACCTTATTCAATCTGAACTGTTTGCGTTGAAGAGATGCATAAATCCTGCACGGCGAATTTTCTCGTGGCTTATTGCGGAAGGCCATAGCTCTCACTTTGCATACATGTGTTCTACCTAAAACATTTGCGATGAAGAGCTGCACAAATCCTGCTCTGCATATTTTCCCTTGGCTTACTAGGGAAGCTGTCGGTTTACATACGGGTGTTCTATCTAAAACATTTGCGATGTTACAGTGGCAGTTATTTGTTTCAAAATGCCTTTGTTGGCTGTTATCCGAGTGCTCCTTCTATCAAAATGGACACAAAAAATACCACAGCATGTCAGGTGCCATTCCATGATAGCATGCCAAGTTTCATGAATTTCAGACGAGTTTTGGATTTACTAGAATTTAAAAACAAAGTATCTCAACGTTTTGCCGGCAATTAACAGTGCCCTAGTGTTTGAAATTCATTCCCATTTCTTGCATGGGACCTAAGAATGCACCCAAGGACACATATTTGATTTTTCAACCAATTTATATGCACTAGAGCATGTGCATGTAGTTCAAATTTGAATTATGCACATAAAATGCCTAGAAAGTCCCGTTAATGTATAAAAATGTCCAAACGAACCCCGAAAAATTCCAAAATTTAACACAACACTCATGTTGTTCTATGTTGACACAAGAAATTTTTTGAAAGCAATAAGAGGCAATGGATATTGTTTCGTCCCCAAAGGTGGCAAGTTCCCTACCGAAACCATCACGCTTGTTGTGAGAAAATCTGGTTTGTGAGAAGCTTATACCCAAACCTGCCCCAAATGGGACAAAAATTTACCAGACCATGTTGATGCCGCTCCATGATAGCATGCCAAATTTCATGAATTTCAGACGAGTTTTGGATTTACTAGAATTTAAAAACCAGGTATCTCAATGTTTGCAGCCGAGTGACGGTGGCAGGGTGTTTGACATATTTGAATTTTCAACCAATTTATATGCATTAGAGCATGTGCATGTAGTTCAAATTTGAATTATGCACATAAATGCATTGAAAACTCAATTAATGTATAGAAATGTCCAAACGAACCCTGGAAAATTCCAAAATTTAACACAACACTCCTGTTGTTCTGTAGCAACCAAACCTCAGACGGTCAAGTCTCTGTGCATGAGTGTCATCCCTGGATCAGTAATGCTGACACGCACATTACTCGAAGGATTTATAACAGAGTAGCAATCACACACTTATTACATCGAATGTCTCAAAAGAGAACTTATTATAATAAATATGGCTTAAGGCCATCTAAAAATGATAACAACGGAAGACTTGGAAGATAAGCGAGTCCATCAACTCCAACGGCATCACTGAGTATAGAACCATGACCTAAGGCACCTTACTCGTCGTCTGGAAAGTCTGCAACATGAAACGTTGCAGCCCGAAAACGGGTCAGCACATGGAATATGCTGGCAATGTAACACATAGAGAGTAATGAACAGAATAATGCTAGACTACATGCATATTTGGCTGGTGGAAAGCTCTATGGTTACCGTTTTGCGAAAAGCCAATTTTTCCCTACTGCAAAGGAATAAATTTTATTTAACTATCATGGTGGTTGTTAAACATTGAGAATGGGTGACACCATCTCAATCCCAATTAAGTTTCAACATTAATCCCAACAAAATTAATTAAAGTAACATGATGAGATTCACATGATAATCCAAGTACTAGATACTCAAGTCGTCCATAACCGAGGACACGGCTAACCATGATTAGTTTATACACTCTGCAGAGGTTTGCGCACTTTTCCCCACAAGACTCGATCTCCTCCGTTGGGATTCTCGCACTACATGATGTTTGAGAAACGGATGACCGAGACATAGTCTTTCAGAAGCGTTTGCACCTTACGATCGGGTAGACAGTACCACCTACAACCCCTACATCTGCTAGTCTACCACTGTAAGAGTTCACACAACTTAATCAACTATGCTAGAGCCCATAATAGCTTGTCGCTGCACACGGAAGTTTCTAGCATGAATAATCTCATGATCCCTTTGAGCCTGGGTGGCGGTCCATAAAAAAACAGGCAATCGCTGGAATACCCAGGTGCCTCAATCCACCCAGATGTGTGTTTAAGTAGCCACCTTAAATTGAACCATTAATTAACAATCTCACATCTGTCATGGATACACTCACCCAATCCATGTCTACTAGCATAGCATAGCAATATAAGCAAACGTAGAAGTAACTCCCAAGGGTTTGGTAATAAACAGGGCAATAGTTTCTCCCTCATCAGCTACTTCCCAACCCACAATTTAATCAGATCCTAATCATGCAATTGTTTGAGGATTGATCTAATGCAATAAAACTGGCTATGAAAAGAGGTATGATCAAAGTGTTACTTGCCTTGCTGATGATCCGTGAAACCTAGGGATTCGAAGTAGCAAGTGGCGCACTCCGGGTAATCTATCGCAAACAAACAAGCATACAATAAGTACTCGTCGAATGCACAGGTAAAACTCAAATAAGAGATCTAACCAGAAAGTTCAACTTAAGAACTGCGGTTTGCAAAAAGAGTCAAACCAAACGAAGCAACGGAAGTCAAAGGGCGAAAGAAACAAGCTCCGTTTACTAATCTGGACCTAAGTCAAATTTTACAGTAGCAAAACTTGTTTGAGTTGGTTAAACAGAAAGTGGGTTTCGAGACGAAACTCTAGGCGCTTGAATCGCCTGATTCCGACAAACGAGCGAAAAGTTAAACCAAAACGAAAAACAGATCAGAAATCGCGATCAGAAATAATCGCGGAAAATCCGAGAAAAAGAAAAACTGACGAACAGTTTAACGAACGGACGTTCATTAACTGTAAGTAAATGATGAACGCGTTCGTTAAAACAAACGAACGAGCGAACGCTCGCTAAATAAGAAAACCGAAAAAAACAAAACAAAACCGATTTAAAAAAAACCAAGGGTTTTCAAAAAAACCGAATCGGTTTTCTTCAAAAAACCGGGCGGTGGGCGGCTACCTCAGCTCGGGGCTCCGGCGAAGTCCGGCGGCTCCGGCGGGGCGACGGGAGGCGGCGTGGGGCGGCGGGGCTGCGGGCGTCGGCGGCGGCGGCTTTCCCGGCGGCGGCGGCGACCTTGGGCGGCGGGGCGGCTCGGCGATGGTGCGACTCCGGCGGCGGGGCGGATTCCGGCGGCGGGGCTGCGGGTTTGGTGGCAGGGTGAGGGGCGGCGGCGGCTATTTAAGGAGAGGGGGCGCGGCTTGGGGCAGGGGGAGCCTCGGGAGGCGTGCTCCTCCCGGACTCGGGCGGCGGCGGCGGCGGTCTCCGATCCGGAGATGGCGGCGGGAGGCGGTGGCGCGGGCGGGCCGGCCTGGTTCGGCTGGGCTTCGGCCCAGTCGGGCGCGCGGGAGTTTTTAAAAAAAAACAATTCCGCCGAAACTGAGAAAAATTCTAGAAAATAAAATAAAATTCTAAAAATGCCAAAATAAATTTTTCACCGTCTAAATAAAATATTTAGAACAAGATGAACATTTTCTTGGCCCTAAAATGCAATTTTGAAAAAACATGCAATTTTCCTAAATTCAAATAAAATAGCAAAACTCCAAATAAAATAAGATTTGATTTTTTATTAAATCCTGAATATTTCTTATTTTTGGGAAAGTCATTTTATTCCCTCTCTCTTATTTTTATAAATGAAATAATTGAAGATAAAATAAATAAAATCAAATGATCCTATTTTCAAAATTTGAGAAAACCCAAATATGAAAATAACGAAATCCCCTACTCTCTCTGTGGGTCCTTGAGTTGTGTAGAATTTCTAGGATCAAACCAAAAATGCAATAAAATATGATATGCAATGATGATCTAATGTATAACATTCCAAATTGAAAATTTGGGATGTTACATGTTCTATGTTGACACTAGAGAAAAAATTGAAATCAAGAAGAGGCAATGGATATCGTTTCGTCCAGAAAGGTTAAACGTTCCCTACAGTAACCATGAGGCTTGTTGCGAGAAGCTCTGGTTTGTGAGAAGCTTATGCCCTAACCTGCCCCAAATGGGACAATATTTTTACCACTGCATGTTGATGCCGTTCCATGGTAGCATGTCAAGTTTCATGAATTTCAGACGAGTTTTCAATTTACTAGAATTTTAAAACCATGTATCTCAATGTTAGCTGGCATGCGACGGTGGCAAAGGTGTTTGACATTCATTCCCATTTCTTGCATGGGACCTAAGGTTGCAACCAAGGACACACATTTGATTTTTCAACCCGTTTATATGCACTGGAGCATGTGCATGTAGTTCAAATTTGAATTATGCACATGAATGCATAGAAAACTCAGTTAAAGTATAAAAATGTCCAAGCGAACCCCAAAAATTGACACAACACTCCTGTTGTTCTATGTTGACACGATGTAGCGACCCGAGCCAAAATCGGCCAAGTCTCTGTGTATCTGTACCATCCCAAGATCATGCTGGCACACACAGTACATTGATGAAAAATTTAAAGTTCAATCACACCTGATTTATTACACGATTCTCATATAGTCTTTATTACAATAGAATAAATTCGGCCGAAGGCAAACTCATGAGAAAAAACTAAATGCTGCAGAAGCGTAGGAGAAAAGCGAGTCCATCCAACTCCATAGGGCAATCACCGAGCGTAGATCGTAGCCTCACTCCTGGTCGAAAAACTCCTCTGCAACATGAGACGTTGCAGCCGTGTAGGTCAGCATTTTGAATATGCCGGCAAGCCATAGAGAGAACAATAACAACAATGCTAATACTATATGCAATTTGGCTGTGGGGCTCTAAGTTTAAGTTTTTGCGAAAAAGCCAATTTTTTCCTACAACAAAAAGGACTTGCTTGCAATTACTGCAAAATATTGTTTGTTATTGAGATGGTTCCGCCAACCAGTGTCTCATACCCGGAATCATTAATAACCCATCAATTAATTAATTATGTTCGGTGTTGAGATTTCCGACTCCAATTCCAGAGGCTCAGCTGTCCGTAACCAGGGACATGACTAATCGATTAGGTTTTCACTTTGCAGAGTTTTGTGCACTTTACCCGCAAGAATCATTCCCTCCTTTATGTCCTCGTACTGCAGGGTGTTTGAAGATGGGACAAACGAAAGAGGGTCTTCCATAGAGTGTCTCTGGGCCACTATCGGTGCCCATCCAATCCTACCGTTCTTCTACATCTCGTAGCACCGCCCGGCCAGAGTCACGCCTAGGGTCGACCAAGCCAGAGCCCATAATGGCTTGCGGCTACACAGGTAAGCTTACGGTCAAGGGGTATCCATCCGTCTCTTCTTGGCTGGGTGAAGCTTTCCGCAAGATGTCATGGCGCTTCTCCATGCATCCCGGCCACCCACTGGTTGCTCCAGGGTGTCTATCAACCGTCCTCCACCTAGTAGTGAATTTGAAGTCCATCTTGAGCTTGAAGTCATGGGGTTGTCATCATCTTATGAATCGGTCAACCAAGCCCGTCTACGAGCATAGCAAAATAAACTACATCATCTCGGGCAATGGTAACAAAAGGATTTTGGGTCAACCTACCACATGATACTACTCAAGACTTATTCAATTTCCCCTACTGCATGCATGGTGGGGAGGAAATAATACTAATGCAACAAAACATAGGAACTAAAATTCATGATCAAGACTTGCCTTGCTGACGGTCTTCGAATGCTAGTCACTCGTGATAGCAAGCTTCGCACTCCGGGAATTCTAAAGATTCAAACATAGAACAAATAAGTATACCATCATTAAATTTCTACTACAACAGCAATTAAATTATAATAACACACAATCATACACACAAAGAAATCCAACAATAAAACCAACGAAGTCATAGAGTCAAAGCAAGGTTTTTACTACAAGTAAGACAAACTCAAAAAATAATTTTCTTCTACAAATTTTTTCTTGAACAGAGCCAAAATAAGGTTTTTGTTAAATGACAGAAAGAAAAACAAAAAATAAAATAAAACATTTTATTTTTCTGTAAATAAAAGTTCACCTTCTAATTCTACAGAAACTAATCTGACTAAAGATAAAACAACAGAAAAAATAATCTTAAAGTAATTAAAATAGCAGAAAACAGCAACAAAGTAAAAGAAACTAAAAGAATGTTGTTTTCGTGTAAAACTAATTTTAATCAAATCTATAAAATACCCAAATTAATCCTACGGCTAGGCAATGTTAAAACAAAGCAGTGGCAAAAAGATTCACTAAAAAATCCTAGCTCATTTTATAGCAGAAATACTAATCTGACTAAAACTCATATAAAACAATTTTTTTTTAAACTAAAACATGGCCGAAACTATTTTATACAGAAAATTTAGGAAATTTTCAGACTTGATCAAAAAGAATCAACTAAGAATATTTAATAACCTAAAAGATATAGATTTTACAAAATCAGAACTATTCTGTTTTCGAAACAGAAACGAAAACTAAAACAAAAACTAACGGGCGCTACTGGGTGATACGTCTCCAACGTTTCTATAATTTTTTATTGTTCCATGTTGTTATATTATCAATCTTGGATGTTTTATAATCATTTTATAGTCATTTTATATCATTTTTCGGTACGAACCTATTGACATAGTGCCAAGTGCCAGTTGCTATTTTCTGCATGTTTTTTACATTGCAGGAAATCAATATCAAACGGAGTCCAAATGCAATGAAACTTCAGAAGACACCTAATGGGCCCTGGCTGCTCCTGCGGGGGTGCTCCGAGGAGAGCACAACCCACCAGGGCGCGCCAGGAGGCCCAGGCGCGCCCTGGTGGGTTGTGCCCACCTCGGGTGCCCCCGGACCGCCTCTTTGCTCTATAAATACTCCAATATTCCGGAAACCCTAGGGGAGCCGACGAAAATCAATTCCAGCCGCCGCAGAGTCCAGAACCACCAGATCCATTGGTGCCTCTCCGATGATGCGTGAGTAGTTCTTTGTGCACCTTCGGTAGCTAGATGGCTTCCTTAGTTGGAGATCCATATGATGTAACTCTTTTTGCGGTGTGTTTGTTGGGATCGGATGAACTTGGAGTTTATGATCATATCTATCTTTTTATATCCATGAAAGTATTTGAGTTTCTTTGATCTCTTTTATGCGTGATTGCTTATAGCCTCGTATTTCTTCTCTGATATTTGGGTTTTGTTTGGCCAACTTGATCTATTTATCTTGCAATGGGAAGAGGTGGTGCTTGATCCCAGTGACAGAAGGGGAACCGACACGTATGTATCGTTGCTACTAAAGATAAAACGATGGGGTCTATTTCTACATAGATAGATCTTGTCTACATCATGTCATCGTCCTTATTGCATTACTCTGTTTCCCCGTGAACTTAATACACTAGATGCATGCTGGATAGCGGTCGATGTGTGGAGTAATAGTAGTAGATGCAGGCAGGAGTCGGTCTACCAATCTTAGACGTGATGCCTATATAATGATCATTGCCTGGATATCATCATGATTATTTGAAGTTCTATAAATTGCCCAATAGTAATTTATTTACCCACCATTTGCTATTTTTCTCGAGAGAAGCCACTAGTGAAACCTACGACCCCCGGGTCTCTTTCTCATATTATTTTCCTGTGCGATCTACTTTTCCTTTGCTTTTATTTTCAGATCTATTAAACCAAAAATAAAAAATTACCTTGCTGCATTTTATTATTATTTATTTTATTTGGCGTTCGATCTATCAATCTATTACAACTTTCTCCCGATCCACGTGCCAATTTCTGGCGCGGTTACCCGAAAGGGATGGACAACCACTTTAACATGTCGGGTTGCGAGGGGTTGTTATTTGTGTGCAGGTGTTGTTTAAGATGTGTTGCTTGGTTCTCCTACTGGTTCGATAACCTTGGTTTCATCACCGTGGGAAATACCTACCGTTGCTGTGCTGCATCATCCCTTTCTCTTGGGGGAAATGCCAACGTAGCTTCGAGCCGCATCAAAAGGAATTTCTGGCACCGTTGTCGGGGAGGATCTTCAACATCTACCAGGTTCCTAATCACAAATCTCATCTCCTTGCAATTTATATTATTTGCCATTTGCCTCTCGTTTTCCTCTCCCCCACTTCACAAAAATATTTGCCTTTTTATTTGTCGTCTTTCCGTTTGCCTTTTTCCTGCCGGATCTCTTGTTTGCTTGTGTTGCCATGTGCCTTCTATTTTGCTAGCATCTTTGCTTGCTAAAAATCTATTGATATAGATCCTCATCCACTTGCTAATCTTTTTGAAAGATCCAATCATGATGAACCAATTGCTAGTGAGTTGAGTGCACTAGATTATCTTTATGAAGTTTTTCTTGAGATTCGTGAATCTAAAAATTGTGATGAAGGAATTTATGAAGTGATTCATGATAGCTCCTTGAATGAAAAGCATGATTGCAGTGATTTTACTATAAATTCTATTCATGTCAGTTGTGCTAATAATTTGCATGACTCCAAGCTTGGGGATGCTAATTTTTCTATGTCCACTACTTGTTGCGGTGATCATGATTGGGGTGATTCTTCTTATGATCTTGAAAATTTATTTAAGCCTCATGATGACTATGATATTGATAATAATGTTTGCAATAATACTGGAAGTGGGTTTGGAAGAGCATCAACTTTAGGTAAAAATAATCCCACATATTTGGAGAGTGTTCAATCTTATGAAATTTTTCATGAAAGTGGGTTTGGAGAGGTCATGACTTTAGTTGATGTTAATCCCACTATTTTGGAAGAGTGTCAACTTTGCATGCATGTGGATCATGAAGAGAATAGTTTGTGTGATAGTTATATTGTTTAATTTGATTATGATCCTACATGTAATTATTATGAGAGAGGAAAACATGGTTGTATAAATTTTCATGTTACTAAATTACCTCTCGTTATGTTGTGATCGTCAATGTTTTATTCATCTTCTTTGCATATGTTAGATGTTTCTTGTCTTGACAATTTGTTTGCTTACAAAAATCCTATGCATAGGAAGTATGTTAGACTTAAATGTGTTTGTCATGTGTTTCATGATGCTCTCTTTGTGTTTCAATTACTATCTTTCATGTGAGCATCATTGAAATCTTATGCCTAGCTAGGGGCGTAAAATGACAGCGCTTGTTGGCAGGCAACCCAATGAATAAATTTTGTTTTTGCTTTTTGCTTTCTGTTCTTGAGTGTTTACACAATTATGTTACTATTATTATTGTGTTTTTTGTGTTTCAATTAGTGTTTGTGCCAAGTAAATCCTTTAGGATCTTCTTGGCTGATAGTTGTTTGATCTTGGTGAAAACAGAAACTTTTGCTCTCATGAAGACAATTCTCATTTTTTTCCAGAGCATGCTAAAATGCCAATTCTTTTTGCAGAAGATTAATATAAAAATTACTCAGGTCGTCCTAATTTTTCAGAATTTTTTGAGTTCCAGAAGTTTTCCAAATAGTCAGATTGTGACAGACTATTCTGTTTTTGACAGATTCTGTTTTCCATGCGTTGTGTGCTTGTTTTGATGACTCTATGGTTTTACTTGATGATTTTTTGCCATAGAAAAGTTGGAATACAGTAGATATAATGCAAAAACAAAATATGAATTGGTTTGATACAGTACTTATAGTAGTGATTTATTTTCTTATACTAACGGATCTCACGAAGGTTTTGTTGAGTTTTGTGTGATTGAAGTTTTCAAGTTTTGGGTTATCTTACGATGGATGAAGGAATAAGGAGTAAGAAGAGCCTAAGCTTGGGGATGCCTCGGCATCCCAAGCTATTATCCAAAGGTGAGCAAACAACTAAGCTTGGGGATGCCCCGAGTGGCATCCCCTCTTTCTTCTAACGACCATCGGTATTTTACTCGAAGCTATATTTTTATTCGTCACATACTATGTGTTTTGCTTGGAGCATCTTGTATGATATGAGTCTTTGCTTGTTTTATTTTATTTTTTAAGTCTTGATTCCTTGCTGGACACACCTATTTGAGAGAGCCAAAATTATGTCATGACTTGTTAGAATTGCTCTCTATGCTTCACTTAAATCTTTTATGAGCTATGGACTTGCTCTAGTGCTTCACTTATATCTTTTTGAGCATGGTGTGCTTTAGTATTTTTGAAGAAATGCTCTCTTGCTTAACTTAGATTTATTTGAGAGTAAGTAAAATTTTCAAGAAATTCTCTCTTGCTTCACTTAAATTATTTTGAGAGAAAGAAAAAAATTATACTCATGATCTTCACTTATATTTGTTTGAGCTTATCAAAAGAAACTTATGAAAATTAGTTCCAAAGTGATAGATATCCAAGAAGGATATAATAAAAACTTTCATGAAGATTATTGGACAAAATAAACTTGATTCTTAGTAATAGTTTTGAGATATGATGATGTGATATGTGAGTTATGTTGATGAGTAATTATGCTTTAGTAAGAATATTGGTGTTAAGGTTTGTGATTCCCTATGCAAGCACAAAAGTCAATAATTATGCAATAAAATTATATCCTACTTGTGGTGCATTATTCAGTGTTAATTATGCTTAATGCTTGTTATGAGATTATTCGTTTCTTGGTTGGTCGCTTCTAAATCTTTTGCTAGCCTTTATTTTGCACTAAGTATGATCTCTACTTGTGCATCCAAAATCCTTTAAACCAGTTTTGCCACATGAGTCCACTATATCTACCTACATGCGGTATTCTTTTGCCGTTCTAAGCAAATTTGTATGTGTCATCTCTAATTTTCAAAATAAACTTCTCTTTTGTGTGTTCGTTCCGCTCGCGGAGCGGTGAGGGGTAGCTAATATTTTCCATGCTAGATGTGTTAATCTCATGATGAGTGTTTATTCACTTGTCATTGCACGAGAGTAAGGCAAAGGTATTAGGGATGCCTAGTCCCGAAATGAAAATTGAATTTACTTTATGTTGTCAAATAATAAATTCCTCGGAAAGTGTTGGTATGGAGGGCAACTGTGGATACGACTAGCCATGGAAATTGAAAGTATGGTTGAAAAAGGAATAAACTTTATTTTCTATTTGGGAAGCGCCTATGATATATCTAGCATGGAAAGTGTTGGGAACTCTAAGTCGTTTTTGTTGGTGGGAAGGATACACCTCCCAAAATGTTTTTATCTCTAAGTTTTTTGCTTTGAGCTCTGACACCTCTACAAATCCCTACTTCCCACTGCGAAGGGCCTTTCTTTTACTTTATGCAATTTTTATTTTTGAATTTGAGTCTCCATCTTCTCTTATAAAAGCACCAACTGGGAGGCAATATGATCGTACTTGAGTATTGGGTGTAGCTAATATGCGAGTGTGTTTCATGAATGGATCAATGATTGAGCATGATGGGCTAGGGATAGCTTATTTTAGCGTTGATATTTTGAAAGACATGGTTGCTTGTTCATATGCTTGAGTATTTAAATTATCATGTCAAAACTAGACTATAGCTTTGAACAATATAAAAGTCCAAATGTCCATGCTATAAAGAAAAGAAATATGATAAGACATGTTAGACAGCATTCCACATCAAAAAATCTGTTTTTATCACTTACCTACTCGAGGATGAGTAGGAGTTAAGCTTGGGGATGCTTGATACGTCTCCAACGTATCTATAATTTTTGATTGTTCCATGTTGTTATATTATCAATCTTGGATGTTTTATAATAATTTTATAGTCATTTTATATCATTTTTTGGTACTAACCTATTGACATAGTGCCAAGTGCGAGTTGTTGTTTTCTGCATGTTTTGTACATCGCAAGAAATCAATATCAAACGGAGTCCAAATGCAACGAAACTTCACGGAGAATTTTGATGGACCAGAAGACACCTAATGGTCCCTAGCTGTGCCTGGGGGTGCTTCGAGGAGAGCACAACCCACCAGGGCGCACCAGGAGGCCCAGGCGCGCCCTGGTGGGTTGTGCCCACCTCGGGTGCCCCCCAGACCGCCTCTTTGCTCTATAAATACCCCAATATTTCAGAAACCCTAGGGGAGTCGATGAAAATCAATTCCAACCATCGCAGTCCAGAACCACCAGATCCAATCTAGACACCATCTCGGATGGAGTTCACCACCTCCATTGGTGCCTCTCTGATGATGCGTGAGTAGTTCTTTATAGACCGTTGGGTCTGTAGTTAGTAGCTACATGGCTTCCTCTCTCTAGCTGAATTCTCAATACAATGGTCTCTTGGAGATCCATATGATGTAACTCTTTTTGCGGTGTGTTTGTTGGGATCGGATGAACTTTGGGTTTATGATCAGATCTATCTTTTTATATCCATGAAAGTATTTTTTTTATCTCTTTTATGCGTAATTGCTTATAGCCTCGTATTTCTTCTTCGATATTTGGGCTTTGTTTGGCCAACTTGATCTATTTATCTCGCAATGGGAATAGGTGCTTTGTAGTGAGTTTGATCTTACGGTGCTTGGTCCCAGTGACAGAAGGGGAACCGACACATATGTATCGTTGCTACTAAGGATAAAATGATGGGGTCTATTTATACATAGATAGATCTTGTCTACATCATGTCATCATTTTTATTGCATTACTCCGTTTCCCCATGAACTTACACTACTGCAGGATGCTGCTAACGTGACACTATGATCAAAGACCCTTCGACGAAACTGTGTGCGATGCAATAATCGCAAACGGTGGTGTAAAAAACCGTCAAAAAGACGCAAAACGTTTGCGATGGCGGATGCATCAAACACGGTTCAGATTTTAGTTGCGTGTGCGATTCAGGGCATACGGTTCAGTTCAATTAACCGTTTGATGAGTAGGAACAAAAGAAACAGGCAGCGAGATGAAGGTGTGTGCGATGTACAGGATACGGTTCACTCGGATGAACTGTTTGTGATTAGGCAACACAAAAGAAACGGTCAGCCAGATCAAGGTGTGTGCGATGTACAACATACAGTTCACTCGGATGAATTGTTTGTGATTAGGCAACACAAAATAAACGGTCAGCCAGATCAAGGTGTGTGTGATGTACGACATGCGGTTCACCTGGATGAACTGTTTGCGTTGAGACAAGAGAACATAAACGGTTCAATATAACAAATACCATAAATATTGCAAGGTTCAAATTCAAAGATTACAACGCCCAAATTCAAACATTGCAAGCTGCATCATTTCTGAAAAGGGATCAGCCGCTGACAAGTCATGTATGGGTTTGACACAATGATTTCCAATTGCTTTGCCATATGTTTCCCATATGAACTTTGGCATTTTTGGAGGCACTTCCATTCAACAGTACCAGCCGGATCTGCTGATCATACCATTGATCTTTCCTAATTAAATGCGTGTTCTACCTTAGTACACTCATCACCTTTGCTCTGGAAAGAAAGAACCTGGCGAGTGTAATCTCCAGTGGGGTCCCTCGGTAGGAGTTCAAAGTAATATTTGAGAGATGCAGATCCAGGCATTCGATGTGATTGTCGTTATAAACATCATCCACCGGGCCTAATATGCACTCCAAAAGAAGAGAATGTGTTAGTGCCTACATGTAGTTTTGAACACTGCTACACGCCCATTTGGTTTGCAGGATTGGTAAAATGCACCAACGTGCCATCTTCGATCTGGCATGATTAACATGGGCATTTGATTACAATCTAGAAACATGTAGCCTTCTTCACAAGAGGTTGGATTGGATGAAAAATTCCCTAAGAAAACTAGTACAGATGAATCCAAAGGAGAAATTCTTATGGACGATTGTAACCATATGAATGAAGCAACCAATATGGGGTGGAGGTGTATGTCCTAAAATCCTCCAAAATTCCTTCAAAAATAGTAGTACATTGTCATTGTGAACTTGGGAAAAGGTGCAAAAAATTGAACTCCCTTATGGTTAACAGTTAACAGGAAAGGAACATCACCCCGATATACAGCTTCTTCAGGCACGGAAAGCATCTCAGGCAACTAAAAACTTGGTCCAGGTTGGGGATGACAGATTCTAGTGCCAAGACCTTCACTGTGCCCAGAGTCTAGGTGAAGCTTTGCTGGATGACAGACGAGCATACATCTTCAAAACTAGTTATAACATTGATATCAAGAAGGAGAGGTATATAAGGCGAGTGTTGTACCTGAAAGTTGTAGTATTTGACAGACGAGTAGCCCACCACTTTCAATTTCGGCGCAGAAATGACATTGATTCTTGTTGGACCTTGTTGATCAACTACAAGTAATCTCTCAAGTGAAGGTGTGTCCTAGATGACCATATTGTGGTCCACCTTTTGTGATCTCTCGTTGCAGCACCAGCAACACACATAAATAGTGCGGAGAGTCCTGGAGGTGATGTGCAAGGTACTCGACCAATTCATCACCTGAAGACGAAGGAGCTCGAGTGCAGTACAGCCGCGGAGAAGGCGCTCCATGTCATCCTTTGGGATGCGGACGGCGACAAGCTCGAGGTGCTTCAGTCGTGGTAGAAAAATAGCGGGCGCGTCATTAAGGGGGGGATGGCAGTTCATGAACTTGGCGAGGCGCAGCATGGGCGCGAAGCGGAGCGCGGACATTGGCAGCAAGCTCATATGCCCATTATTATAACTTAGCTTCTCGAGCTGATCTATGGCGCGGGATCGGAACCACTCGTCAAACTTGCCTCGCTCCCTGCCATTGGAACGGAACTTGCCCGCGATAATGCCTTTGATTGGGCCATGGTGACTGCCAAGGATCTGGGAGAATGCATCCAAGCTTTGGCGATAGCCATGGCAGAGCTTGTGTGCGTGGAGGAGGTCGACAGGGGTGCGGAGCCATAGGGTGCGCCACCGCCGGGAAACGGCGGCTGTCCTCGCCCGATTTCTGATTGGGAGGAGGGATATGATGACTATCAACATATCATCGGGGAGGTTGTTGATGAAGTCTAGGCCTGCTGGAGTCGCTTGCGGTTCTTTCTCGACCGGCCTCCGCTTGTTGGTAGCCTCGTTCTCCACCTCGTCGGCAGGGACGGGAACCTCTGTCTCCATATTCACGTCGTGCTCCGGTGCTTCAGCAGCCCCGGCGTTGCCACACCCTCCGATGAGGCGCTTCGGCGGCATCCTCGTACATTGACGGCTTTGAGGACTCAGAGAGCCGTCGAGGATGCGGGCGGAGAGAGAGGAATTGTGTGTATGGCGAGGATGGGGGGTGCGGCCGCTCGGCGGCGCCATTAATATAGACCAGTGGGAGCGAGGCAGGCGACGGTCCCAGGCTGTCTCGCTTCCTGGTGAGAACGACTGCTTAATCTCTAGTATGAATGAAATATATGCTTAATTACTGAATTTTAGTTGCAAAAAATAGATGGTGATATTGATTTTTAGCTGCATATCTAGACGAACCGCAATGTCTCTTGGCTTAGCGCCGAAGTCTAGCTTTAATTTGCATACCATAATCTGAACCATTTGCGTTGAAGAGATGCACAGATCCTGCGTTGAACAGCTTGTACGCTTCCCGGTGAGCCTGCGCACCGGACTACGGTCGCACGCCTCCCGTTCAGTCAAGCAACTGTCCACACGGCACCTCCAATAGCCATTAAAACCAAGACACGTGGCGTCACGTGAATGGTTAACCGAACGCACATGGTTTGAATTATACAAACGTTTGAGATATTAAAGTGGCAGCTATTTTTTTTCAAAATGCCTTTGTTGGCTGTCATTATTTGAGTGCGCCTTCTCTCCAAATGGACACAAAAAATACCACAGCATGTCGGGTGCCCTTCCATGATAGCATGCCAAGTTTCATGAATTTCGGACGAGTTTTGGGTTTACTAGAATTTAAAAACCAGGCATGTCAATGTTTTGCCGGCAATCAACGGTGCCCTGGTGTTTGAAATTCATTCCCATTTCTTGCATGGGACCCAAGCATGCACCCAAGGACACATATTTGATTTTTCAACGAATTTATATGCACTGGAGCATGCGCATGTAGTTCAAATTTGAATTATGCACATAAATGCATTGAAAACTCAGTTAATGCATACAAATAAACGAACCCCGAAAAATCACAAAAATTCACACAACACTCCTGTTGTTCTATGTTGACACGAGAAAAAAACTTGAAAGCAATAAGAGGCAATGTATATCGTTTCGTCCCCAAAGGTGGGACGTTCCCTACCGAAAGCCATCATGCTTGTTGTGAGAAGCTCCGGTTTGAGAGAAGCATATACCCAAACCTGTCCCAAATGCGACAAAATTTGTACCACGGCATGTTGATGCCGCTCCATGATAGCATGCCAAGTTTAATGAATTTCAGACGAGTTTTGGAAACTAGAATTTAAAAACTAGGCATCTCACTATTTTGCCGGCAATCAACGGTGCCATTGACGAAGACATGTACCTAGGGTAGGGTAATAGGCCTGACCTAGACACCCTTCCCAAGGACATTACCTTAAAATCAAGGGTATTTGTAGCGACCAGACCTCAAACGGTCAAGTCTCTGTGCATTAGTGTCATCCCTGGATCAGTAATGCTGACACGCACAGTACTCGAAGGATTTATAACAGAGTAGCAATCACACACTTATTACATCGAATGTCTCAAAAGAGAACTTATTATAATAAATATGGCTTAAGGCCATCTAAAAATGATAACAGCGGAAGACTTGGAAGATAAGCGAGTCCATCAACTCCAACGGCATCACTGAGTATAGAACCACGACCTAAGGCACCTTACTCGTCGTCTGAAAAGTCTGCAACATGAAACTTTGCACCCCGAAAACGGGTCAGCACATGGAATATGCTGGCAATGTAACACATAGAGAGTAATGAACAGAATCATGCTAGAGTACATGCATATTTGGCTGGTGGAAAGCTCTATGGTTACAGTTTTGCGAAAAGCCAATTTTTCCCAACTGCAAAGGAATAAATTTTATTTAACTATCATGGTGGTTGTTAAACATTGAGAATGGGTGACACCATCTCAATCCCAATTAAGTTTCAACATTAATCCCAACAAAATTAATTAAAGTAACATGATGAGATTCACATGATAATCCAAGTACTAGATACTCAAGTTGTCCATAACCGGGGACACGGCTAACCATGATTAGCTTATACACTCTGCAGAGGTTTGCGCACTTTTCCCCACAAGACTCGATCTCCTCCGTTGGGATACTCGTACTACATAATGTTTGAGAAACGGATGACCGAGACATAGTCTTTCAGAAGCGTTTGCACCTTACGATCGGGTAGACAGTACCACCTACAACCCCTACATCTGCTAGTCTACCACTATAAGAGTTCACACAACTTGATCAACTATGCTAGAGCCCATAATAGCTTCTGGCTGCACATGGAAGTTTCTAGCATTAATAATCTCATGATCCCTTTGAGCCTGGGTGGCGGTCCATAAAAAAAGGCAATCGCTGGAATACCCAGGTGCCTCAATCCACCGAGATGTGTGTTTAAGTAGCCACCTTCAATTGAACCATTAATTAACAATCTCACATCTGTCATGGATACACTCACCCAATCCACGTCTACTAGCATAGCATAGCAATATAAGCAAACGTAGAAGTAACTCCCAAGGGTTTGGTAATAAATAGGGCAATAGGTTCTACCTCATCAGCTACATCCCAACCCACAATTTAATCAGATCCTAATCATGCAATTATTTGAGGATTGATCTAATGCAATAAAACTGGGTATGAAAAGAGGTATGATCAAAGTGTTACTTGTCTTGCTGATGATCCGTGAAACCTAGGGATTCGAAGTAGCAAGCGGCGCACTCCGGGTACTCTATCGCAAACAAACAAGCATACAATAAGTACTCGTCTAATGCACAGGTAAAACTCAAATAAGAGATCTAACCAGAAAGTTCAACTTAAGAACTCCGGTTTGCAAAAAGAATCAAATCAAACGAAGCAACGAAAGTCAAACGGCGAAAGAAACAAGCTTCGTTTACTAATCTGGACCTAAGTCAAATTTTTCAGTAGAAAAAACTTGTTTGAGTTGGTTAAATAGAAAGAGGGTTTCGAGACGAAACTCTAGGCGCTTGAATCGCCTGATTCCAACAAACGAGCGAAAAGTTAAACCAAAACGAAAAACAGATCGGAAATCGCGATCAGAAATAATGGCAGAAAATCCAAGAAAAAGAAAAACTGACGAACAGTTTAACGAACGGACGTTCGTTAACTGTAATTAAACGATGAATGCGTTCGTTAAAACGAACGAACGAGCGAACGCTCGCTAAATAAGAAAACCGAAAAAAAAACAAAACAAAACCGATCTTAAAAACCCTAGGGTTTTCTAAAAAAACGAATCGATTTTCTTCAGAAAACTGGGCGGCGGGCGGCTACCTCGGCTCGGGGCTCCGGCGAAGTCCGGCGGCTCCGGCGGGGCGACGCGGGGCGGCGGGGCTGCAGGCGTCGGCGGCGGCGGCAACCTTGGGCGGCGGGGCGGCTCGGCGGCGGTGCGGCTCCGGCGGCGAGGCTGCGGGTTCGGTGGCGGGGTGAGGGGCGGCGGCGACAGCTATTTAAGGAGGGGGCAGCGCAGCTTGGGGAAGGGGGCGCCTCGGGAGGCGTGCTTCTCCCGGACTCGGGTGCCGGCGGCGGTCTACGATCCGGAGACGGCGGCGGGAGGCGGTGGCGCGGGCGGGCCGGCCTGGTTCAGCTGGGCTTCGGCCCAGTCGGGCGCGTGGGAGTTTATTTAAAAAAAACAATTCCGTCAAAACTAAGAAAAATTCTAGAAAATAAAATAAAATTCTAAAAATGCCAAAATAAATTTTTCACCGTCTAAATAAAATATTTAGAACAAGATGAACATTTTCTTGGCCCTAAAATGCAATTTTGAAAAAGTGCAATTTTCCTAAATTCAAATAAAATAGCAAACTCCAAATAAAAATAAGATTTGATTTTTTAATTAAATCCTCAATATTTCTTATTTTTGGGAAAGTCATTTTATTCCCTCTCTCTTATTTTTATTAATGAAATAATTGAAGATAAAATAAATAAAATCAAATGATCCTATTTTCAAAATTTGAGAAAACCCAAATTTGAAAATAACGAAATCCCCAACTCTCTCCGTGGGTCCTTGAGTTGCGTAGAATTTCTAGGATCAAACTAAAAATGGAATAAAATTAGATATGCAATGATGATCTAATGTATAACATTCCAAATTGAAAATTTGGGATGTTACAAACCGACCCCCTTAAGATGAATCTCACCCTCGAGATTCGGGTTGGCTAGAAAATAGGTGAGGGTGGTCCTTCCGTAGATCTTCCTCTCGCTCCCAGGTGGCTTCATCCTCAGTATGGTGGCTCCACTGAACTTTGCAAAACTTGATAACCTTGCTGCGGGTGACTCGGTTGGCATACTCAAGAATCTTGACTGGTTTCTCCTCATAAGTCAAATCACTATCCAACTGAATCGCCTCCAGTGGCACTGTATCTCTCAGCGGTATATCAGCCATCTCTGCGTGGCCCTTCTTCAACCGGGAAACATGGAACACATCATGAACTCCTGACAATCCTTCGGGTAATTCCAACTTGCAAGCAACTTCTCCCATACGCTCAAAAACTTTGTATGGTCCTACAAAACATGGCGCTAACTTTCCCTTAACTCCAAAGCGTTTAACTCCCCGAAGTGGAGATACACGAAGATAAACACTGTCTCCGATTTCATAAACTGTCTCCTTACATTTTGAATCCGCATAGCTCTTCTGTCTGGATTGGGCTACCTTGAGCCTATCGCGAATCAACTTCACCTTCAGTTCAGACTCCTCAATCAAATCTGGTCCAAACAACTGGCGGTCTCCAACTTCGTCCCATAACAATGGTGTTCTACACCTCCTTCCGTACAAAGCTTCGAAAGGGGCCATCTTCAAACTGGATTGATAACTGTTGTTGTAAGAGAACTCTGCATATGGCAAGTTATCGTCCCAACTAGATCCATAATCTAGCGCACAAGCTCTCAGCATGTCCTCCAGAATATGATTGACTCTCTCGGTCTGTCCATCTGTCTGTGGATGAAAGGCTGTACTGAATTCTAGCCTGGTACCCAAAGTTTCATGTAACTGATGCCAGAACTTTGAGGTAAACTGGGTTCCTCTATCTGATACAATGCTCCTCGGAACTCCATGCAGACATACGATTCTGGTCATGTATATCTTTGCCAACTTAGCACTAGTGTAAGTGGTCTTCACTGGGATGAAATGAGCTACCTTCGTCAAACGATCGACTACAACCCATATTGAGTCATAGCCTGAACGAGTCCTGGGCAATCCCGTGATAAAATCCATGCCTAGTTTATCCCACTTCCATTCGGGTATCAGCAATGGCTGTAGCAATCCTGCTGGCTTCTGATGCTCTGCCTTCACTCTCTGACATACATCACAAACTGCTACATACTCTGCAGTATCCTTCTTCATTCCGGTCCACCAGAAAGTATCCTTCAAATCCAAATACATCTTGGTATTTCCTGGGTGAATCGAATACGGCGAATCATGAGCCTCCTGCAGAATCAACTTCCTGATCTCCAGGTCATTAGGCACATAAACGCGGTCCTCAAACCATAAGGTATCGTGCTCGTCCTCACGAAATCCCTTGGCTTTTCCTTTGCTCATCCTTTCCTTTATTCCGGCAATCTCCTTGTCTGTCTTCTGAGCTTCTCTGATCTTATCCATCAGAGTAGACTGTATCTCCAATGCTGCAACATAGCCTCTCGGAACTATTTCCTAACATAGCTCGCGAAGATCCTTGGCTAATTCCTTCGCTAACTCTCTGGTCATGAGTGTGTTGACATGGCTCTTGCGGCTCAATGCATCTGCTACTACGTTAGCCTTTTCGGGGTGATGATGCAATCTCATATCATAATCCTTTATGAGCTCCAACCATCTCCTTTTCCTGAGATTCAACTCCTTCTGCGTGAAGATGTATTTCAAACTCTTGTGATCCGTGTACACCTCATAGTGGTTTCCGATGAGAAAATGTCTCCATGTCTTCAACTCATGTACTACGGCTGCTAACTCCAAATCATGCGTAGCATAATTCATCTCATGGGGTTTAAGCTGTCGTGAAGCATATGAAACAACTCTTCCTTCCTGCATAAGCACTGCTCCAAGTCCTCGACGAGAAGCGTTGCAGTATACTTCATAATCCTTGCGCTGATCTGGCAGAATCAACACTGGTGATGTAACCAAACGTTTCTTCAACTCTTGGAAACTAGCTTCACATTCCTCAGTCCAGTTGAACTTGGTGTCCTTCTTCAACAGCTCTGTCATGGGCTTAGTAATCCTCGAGAAATTCTCAATGAATCTCCGGTAGTATCCTGCAAGTCCAAGAAAACTCCGGATCTCTCCAACTGATGTGGGTGATTCCCAGTTTGTCACAGTGTCGACTTTGGTGGGGTCTACTGCTATTCCTTCTCCGGATATAACATGTCCGAGGAATCCAACTTCCTTCAACCAAAACTCACATTTGCTGAACTTGGCGTATAACTGATGTTCTCTGAGCTTCTCAAGTACCAAACGGAAATGTTCCTTATGCTCCTCTTCATTCTTGGAGTAGACCAAAATATCATCAATGAACACCATGACGAACTTATCCAAAAACTCCATAAACACCTTGTTCATCAGGTTCATGAAATAGGCAGGTGCGTTAGTCAGACCAAATGACATAACAGTATACTCGTACAGCCCATACCTAGTGTTAAAAGCCGTCTTAGGTATATCCTGCTCTCGAATCTTCAACTGATGGTATCCTGACCGTAGATCGATCTTAGAAAATACCTTAGCTCCTTGTAAGCGGTCAAACAGATCATTGATCATCGGCAGTGGGTACTTGTTTTTGATGGTCACTTCATTCAGTCCTCGATAACCAACAACCATCCTTAACGATCCATCCTTCTTCTCCACTAGAAGCACCAGCGATCCCCGAGGTGAAGAACTTGGGCAAATATAGCCTTTATCCAGCAACTCCTTAATCTGCTTCTTAATCTCCTCCAAATCCTTTGCGGGCATCCTGTACGGTCTCTTAGATATTGGCCATGTGCCTGGCAAAAGCTCAATAAAAAACTCAATGTCTCTATCCGGTGGCATGCCTGGCAACTCCTCTGGAAATACGTCAGGGAAATCCTTCACCACTGGTACTTCCTCCTGTACAACTCCTGATAAAGAATTCACCTGCGTCCTCTTCGGCACATGTCGGGATACATACTTGATCCTTCTTCCTTCTGGGGTGGTAAGCAAAATTGACTTACTAGCGGATTCAATGTTCCGTTCATACTTCGATAACCAATCCATGCCTAATATCACATCCAGTCCTTGCGATTCCAATACTATTAGGTCCGAGGGAAACACGTAGTTACCAATCCTTAATGGTAACCGATCACACCATAGACTAGCCATATACTCTGCTCCTGGCAAGGTTACTAACATGGGTGACCTAAGGGCTTGGGTTGGCAATTCATACTTATCCACAAATCCCCTTGATATGTATGAATGCGATGCACCAGTATCAAAAAGAACGAGTGCAGTAAATGACTTAACCAAAAACTTACCTATTACTGCATCTGGCTGGGCTTCAACCTCCTCCACGCTAACGTGGTTCACAAGTCCTTTGTTGAAAGGGTTGGGCTTCTTCCCAGAGCTTCCATTGCCATTTCCATTCTTAGCTTCAGGACACTCATTAGCATAATGTCCAGTCTTCTGGCACTTGTAGCAAGTGACTTGGCTCAGATCTCCCTTAGCTGGGGTCGATGGGTTGGTACGGTTTTGTCCATTGCTTCCTCCATTCCCATTACCATTCTTGGGTCCACTATGGTTGTGCGAACCTCCTGCTCCATGGGTATGCTGAAAAGGTCCTCCCGAATTCGGGGTAAAACGTGGCTTCTGATGAGCTCCAGAATTGTACTTCCCTTGTCCATACGTCCTCTTGCGGCTTTCTATCTGCTGCTGCTTCCCTTCAATCATGAGAGCTCTATCTACCAACTCCTGGTAGTTGTTGAAGGTTGCTACCATCAACTGCATGCTCAGCTCATCATTCAGCCCTTCCGGAAACTTCTCCTGCTTGGCTGCATCTGTAGCAATGTCATCTGGGGCATAACGTGCTAACTTACTAAATTCCTCCACATACTGGCCTACGGTGCATCCTCCTTGGCGTAAGTTGCGAAACTCACGCTTCTTCATGGCCATAGCTCCTGCTGAAACATGGGCAGTACAGAAAGCTTGCTGAAACTGGTCCCATGTGACAGTGTCGATGGGGTGAGTGGTTGTGTAATTCTCCCACCATGATGCTGCGGGTCCATCAAGCTGATGTGCGGCAAAACGCACTCTCTGCGCATCTGTGCATCCTGCAGTGGTCAACTCCCTTCCAACTTTGTGGAGCCAATCATCTGCAACAATTGGCTCGGTGCTACTGGAATACACCGGCGGATTTAGCCTCAAGAAACGGGTCAAATGATCAACAGGTGGTGGTGGGTTGTTGTTGTTGTTGTTGTTGCCTTGGTTCTTTACTAGTGCTTGCATCAAGACATTCTGCTGCTGAATCAACTGAGTGATCTCCGGTGGGAAAACAAATTCGGTGTCGCGTCTCGGAGGCATCTGATGGGTTTAGAAAAGATGAGAATTTAGAATAGAATGAGGTCTAGAGAGAAAACACTACCCATATGCACATGAGACAAACACAATCAATATCAAACAATCAATTCAAACAAGGCATACAATCGATCTAACTATCGTCACAAAGTGCTCGGACTATACTATATACATGGGGGAATACTACTACTGATTATGGTGGTCTACTAGAAATTTTGATCGGTCGAAGACTCCATGATATCTGCTCTAGCTTCATCAACAAAGTCATCTTCACTGGGCTCCGAGTCGGTGTCGTTGATGATGATGTAGTTATTCGGGCAAGCGCAATCATCGTCTTCTCCTCCTGGTGCTGGGTCTCCCATGAATACTCCGGTCTTCTTTTCCAGGTCGTCATTCTTCTCCACCAGTGCGACGATTTCCTCCATATAATCCTCGCGTGTAGCCTTGAGTTCTTCCTCCAGCTCTATGATCTTGGTCAATGCCTTCTTCAGAACTATCATGCCTGTGCACATTTGGTTCTCCTGGCGACGAATGTGTTGGTTTAACTCCTGGATGAAAGCTGCAATTGATCTATCCTTCTTGGTACTGATCATCTCCCATTGTCATCTTGGCGCCCACAAATCTGGTAAATGGTATCCTTAAGCTCCTTGTGGTAAACTTCTCCAATGCGTCCCATGGTGATGTGGGCTGCGATGCTCTTTCCTAGACTCCAGGTTGGTGCATCAAAGGAAAACTCTATGGGCTCGGTGACGGGGATGAACGTCCTTCCTGGAACTTGAACTTGAATCATCCAACACTCCTCTTCTGGTAGTGTGGCGTTGTAGGTTCCGGTGAAGCTTGGTATTCCGATGTTCAGGTATCTAGTGACTTCCTTCAAGTGGCGTCCAAAGGGTGTATCTTCATCTGGTTGCAGGAACTTGTTCTTGGCATCCGCCATCCTAAAAGAGTGGAAAATGGAGAGGAGTCAGAAATGAGAAGAGAATAGTGATCTAGGGTTTAAGCTTAGTGGTCGTGTCCTACGTCAGCGTGTGCTCTGATACCATCTTGTAGCGACCAGACCTCAGATGGTCAAGTCTCTGTGCATCAGTGTCATCCCTGGATCAGTAATGCTGACACGCACATTACTCGAAGGATTTATAACAGAGTAGCAATCACACACTTATTACATCGAATGTCTCAAAAGAGAATTTATTATAATAAATATGGCTTAAGGCCATCTAAAAACGATAACAACGGAAGACTTGGAAGATAAGCGAGTCCATCAACTCCAACGGCATCACTGAGTATAGAACCACGACCTAAGGCACCTTACTCGTCGTCTGAAAAGTCTGCAACATGAAACGTTGCAGCCCGAAAACGGGTCAGCACATGGAATATGCTGGCAATGTAACACATAGAGAGTAATGAACAGAATAATGCCAGACTACATGCATATTTGGCTGGTGGAAAGCTCTATGGTTATAGTTTTGCGAAAAGCCAATTTTTCCCTACTGCAAAGGAATAAATTTTATTTAACTATCATGGTGGTTGTTAAACATTGAGAATGGGTGACACCATCTCAATCCCAATTAAGTTTCAACATTAATCCCAACAAAATTAATTAAAGTAACATGATGAGATTCACATGATAATCCAAGTACTAGATACTCAAGTTGTCCATAACCGGGGACACGGCTAACCATGATTAGTTTATACACTCTGCAGAGGTTTGCGCACTTTTCCCCACAAGACTCGATCTCCTCCGTTGGGATTCTCGCACTACATGATGTTTGAGAAACGGATGACCGAGACATAGTCTTTCAGAATTGTTTGCACCTTACGATCGGGTAGACAGTACCACCTACAACCCCTACATCTGCTAGTCTACCACTGTAAGAGTTCACACAACTTAATCAACTATGCTAGAGCCCATAATAGCTTGTGGCTGCACACAGAAGTTTCTAGAATGAATAATCTCATGATCCCTTTGAGCCTGGGTGGCGGTCCATAAAAACAGGCAATCGCTGGAATACCCAGGTGCCTCAATCCACCCAGATGTGTGTTTAAGTAGCCACCTTAAATTGAAATATTAATTAAGAATCTCACATCTGTCATGGATACACTCACCCAATCCACGTCTACTAGCATAGCATAGCAATACAAGCAAACGTAGAAGTAACTCCCAAGGGTTTGGTAATAAACAGGGCAATTGGTTCTACCTCATCAGCTACTTCCCAACCCACAATTTAATCAGATCCTAATCATGCAATTGTTTGAGGATTGATCTAATGCAATAAAACTGGGTATGAAAAGAGGTATGATCAAAGTGTTACTTGCCTTGCTGATGATCCGTGAAACCTAGGGATTCGAAGTAGCAAGCGGCGCACTCCGGGTACTCTATCGCAAACAAACAAGCATATAATAAGTACTCATCTAATGCACAGGTAAAACTCAAATAAGAGATCTAACCAGAAAGTTCAACTTAAGAACTCCGGTTTGCAAAAAGAATCAAATCAAACGAAGCAACGAAAGTCAAACGGCGAAAGAAACAAGCTTCGTTTACCAATCTGGACCTAAGTCAAATTTTTCAGTAGGAAAAACTTGTTTGAGTTGGCTAAACAGAAAGAGGGTTTCGATACGAAACTCTAGGCGCTTGAATCGCCTGATTCCAACAAACGAGCGAAAAGTTAAACCAAAACGAAAAACAGATCGGAAATCGCGATCAGAAATAATCACAGAAAATCCGAGAAAAAAAAACTGACGAACAGTTTAACGAACGGACATTCGTTAACTGTAACTAAACGATGAATGCGTTCGTTAAAACGAACGAATGAGAGAACGCTCGCTAAATAAGAAAACCGAAAAAAAACAAAACCGATCTAAAAAAACCTAGGGTTTTCTAAAAAAACTGAATCGGTTTTCTTCAAAAACCGGGTGGCGGGCGGCTCCCTCGGCTCGGGGCTCCGGCGAAGTCCGGCGGCTCCGGCGGGGTGACCGGAGGCGGCGTGGGGCAGCGGGGCTGCGGGCGTCGGCGGCGGCGGCTTTCCCGGCGGCGGCGACGACCTTGGCCAGCGGGGCGGCTCGGCGGCGGTGCGGTTCCGGCGGCGGGGCTGCGGGTTCGGTGGCGGGTGAGGGGCGGCGGCTATTTAAGGAGGGGGGGCGGCGCGGCTTGGGGAAGGGGGCGCCTCGGGAGGCATGCTCCTCCCGGACTCGGGCAGCGGCGGCGGTCTCCGATCCGGAGAGGGCAGCGGCGGCGGTGGCGCGGGCGGGCCGGCCTGGTTCGGCTGGGCTTGGGCCCAGTCGGGCGCGTGGGAGTTTTTTTAAACAATTCCGCCAAAACTGAGAAAAATTATAGAAAATAAAATAAAATTCTAAAAATGCCAAAATAAAATTTTCACCGTCTAAATAAAATATTTAGAACAAGATGAACATTTTCTTGGCCCTAAAATGCAATTTTGAAAAACGTGCAATTTTCCTAAATTCAAATAAAATAGCAAACTCCAAATAAAAATAAGATTTGATTTTTTATTAAATCCTCAATATTTCTAGTCTAATGTATAAAATTCCAAATTGAAAATTTGGGATGTTACAGTATTCAAAGGACAACAGCATCCACTCGACCAGAAACGTTCCACTCGGAAAACCAAATTTCATTCGACCAGAATGTACTCACTCGACCACAAAGGAGACCACTCGGAAGACAGAAGATCTAAAGCCACTCAGAACGGCAACAGTCAGGCGTTCACTCCGTAGTTTTAATGATCATTTATATGCCTTTATTGCTGGTGTTACCAGTAATGCCTTGTCTTTATGTACATTGAACCCTATGTAACCGAGGGCCGGAGGGGTCTGGCATACTCTATATAAGCCATCCCCCTCCTCAGGCACAAGGGTTTGCACCCCCTGTAATTACACGTATAATCCAATCGACCAAGCCTCCGCGCACCGAGACGTAGGGTTGTTACTTCCTCCGCTAAGGGCCTGAACTCGTAAATCTTGCGTGCACAACCGCACCGTAGCTAGGATCTTGCCTCTCCATACATACCCGCTATTCTATTGTTAGGTTTACTCCCACAATAGTTGGCGCCCACCGTGGGGCAGGTGTCTTAGCAACTTTCCGGTGAGGTTGCGATTTTTTTGATTCCCATCATCATGGTTTCTGGCGGTGGATTGGCTGAGGGCCACGAGATCCGTCTCGGCGCGCTCGTTTTCGTCACCGACGACTCCGCCTGGCTCCAGGAGGCCCCCCTCGACGTCGAGATGCTCCCCGTCTGCGGGGCGACGCACTTTCGTGCATGCGTTCGCGGCGTCCTTCTGCGGCAGCCCTCGACCCAGTATCGGTCGGCTCCCGTGATGTCTTCGCTCCCCGCTGTTCGCCAGCACAAGCAGTCTGGTCGGTCGCGGCTTTAGCGGTGGGTGAAGCATGCGGTGGCACGTCAATCGTCCACCCCTCAAGTCACGGCAATCGAGCCCGATGAATCTCTTTACGGCCTGTTCGACTGGCTCCGGCGAGACCCTTTCCGAGTGCGACAGCAGCGATCCTGCAACAGAAGTCTTGGTGGTCGACGCACCGTATAGCCCGCCAGGTTTCCGTTGCGGCGACGGCGGCGATGGCGGCGGCGATCCATCGCGTGTTCATGAGGAATATCATCCCGAAGCCCTCACTTCACAGCAGAGGGAGGAACTTCACCGTCGCAACATGGAGGCGCTCCACACGACCGTCGTCGGAGAAACCTCTTAGGCTCGGGCCTTGGAGGCGGCGCGCTTGGCCACTTTGGCTGAGCGCACTCGACTGGAGAACCTTCAGCATGCACTCGACGAACGCGCCCGGCAGCAGATTCCCGGATCCAGTCAACGGTGACAGTTGTTTCCGCCTGAGCCTCATGTATATCGCACTCTGATTCAAAATCTTACAGCTGCTGCCCATATAGTAGGGTCGATCCAGCCGTCTCAGTCAGAGGCTGGAAGAGGTTTGATGCAGATCCGGGCACGGCTTCGGGTAGCAGGAGAGTAGAATTCAGCTGTTTCTCAGTCTCGCAATAGTTAACTGCTTGGTTCAATTCTGCAATGTGATGTTCAATTGTTGTGGCTGCATTCTGCTATTGTATACCATGTGAGGAATAAATCGAATTTGGCTACACTTAATACATGAGAAACATATACAAGTGCTATATTTCCTAGTTCTTAATCATGCTTGGTTTGGATAAATGGGTTTTCCATGTGGCTTGAATTAATCTGATGAATCTGCAATGTGCTTATTTATCATCAACATATTTTACTGATATCATGCGAACCCTTACTTAACCTGATGACTAACTACCTTATATGTGTTGTAGGGAAACAATGGGAAGCACTGAGGTTTACAAGATGGTACTAACTATTATACCTTGCCTTTTTGTATTCCTTTGCCCCATTTCCAATATAGAGAAGATATTTATGCACATCCTTGTTTTCAGGCTTCACTGATGATTACCTCTCAAACCACCTCTGTGGTCAGGAGGAGAGGAAAATTTTCATACAACACCCACGGTTCAATATTGAAGTGTTCCTGAAGAGGTCGAAGGATGGACGGTCAATCATCCGCAGGACCTGGCCTATAGTTGCAAAGACCTTCAGCATGAATGAAGGCTCAATATTCGCCTTCTGCTTCAACAGTTTTCCAGATGAGATGCATCTCTCTATGTACCGTCTAAGATGCTAATTTCAAAAGGTTCTAGATGTTTCATGTGAAACTTGCTGCTGGTGCAGTTGTGTAATGGAGTAGCTGAGTGCTGAAGCTATATCATGTTGTACTCTGATGTATTTCAATTATGAAATCCTGCTTCCTTAATATGGAAATGGAATGTTGATACCTCTTGAGCACTGCGTTGGTTTTCCCTTGAAGAGGAAAGGGTGATGCAGCAAAGTAGCGTAAGTATTTCCCTTAGTTTTGAGAACCAAGGTATCAATCCAGTAGGAGGCCACACGCAAGTCCCTCGTACCTACACAAACAAATAAGAACCTTGCAACCAACTCAATAAAGGGGTTGTCAATCCCTTCACGGCCACTTGCAAAAGTGAGATCTGAGAGAGATGATAAGATAATATTTTTGGTATTTTTATGATAAAAATTGAAATTAAAGAAAGCAAAATAAACAAAGATAGAAATAGCTAGTTGACGGAAGATTAATATGATGGAAGATAGACCTAGGGGCCATAGGTTTCACTAGTGGCTTCTCTCAAGATAGCGTAAGTATTAGGGTGGGTGGACGAATTACTGTCGAGCAATTGATAGAAAAGTGCATAATTATGAGAATATCTAGGCATGATCATGTATATAGGCATCACGTCCACGACAAGTAGACCGACTCCTGCCTGCATCTACTACTATTACTCCACACATCGACCGCTATCCAGCATGCATCTAGAGTATTAAGTTCATAAGAACAGAGTAACGCATTAGGCAAGATGACACGATGTAGAGGGATAAACTCAAGCAATATGATATAAACCCCATCTTTTTATCCTCGATGGCAACAATACAATACGTGTCGTTTCCCCTACTGTCACTGGGATCGAGCACCGCATGATTGAACCCAAAGCAAAGCACTTCTCCCATTGCAAGAAAGATCAATCTAGTAGGCCAAACCAAACTGATAATTCGAAGAGACTTGGAAAGATAACCAATCATACATAAAAGAATTCAGAGAAGATTCAAATATTGTTCATAGATAATCTTCATGATAAACCCACAATTCATCGGATCTCGACAAACACACCGCAAAAAAGAGTTACATCAAATAGATCTCCAAGAAGATCGAGGAGAACTTTGTATTGAGATCCAAAGAGAGAGAAGAAGCCATCTAGCTAATAATATGGACCCGAAGGTCTGTGGTAAACTACTCACACATCATCGGAGAGGCTATAGTATTGATGTAGAAGCCCACCGTGATCGATTCCCCCTCCGGCGGAGTGCCGGAAAAGGCCCCAAGATGGGATCTCACGCGTACAGAAGGTTGCAGCGGTGGAATTAGGTTTTCGTGGTGCTCCTCGATGTTTTCGGGGTACGTAGGTATATATAGGAGGAAGAAGTAGGTCGGTGGAGCCACGAGGGGCCCACTAGGGTGGAGGGCGCGCCCATGGGGTAGGCGTGCCCCCCTACCTCGTGGCCTCCTCGTTGATTGCTTGACGTCCACTCCAAGTCCTCTGGATCATGTTTGTTCCAAAAATCACGCTCCCGAAGGTTTCATTCCGTTTGGACTCCGTTTGATATTCCTTTTCTATGAAACACTGAAATAGGCAAAAAACAATAATTTGCACTGGGCCTTGGGTTAATAGGTTAGTCCCAAAAATAATATAAAAGTGTATAAATAAGCCCATTAAACATCCAAAACAGAATATATAATAGCATGGCGCAATCCAAAATTATAGATACGTTGGAGACGTATCAAGCATCCCCAAGCTTAATTCCTGCTCGTCCTCGAGCAGGTAAATGATAAAAACAGAATTTTTGATGTGGAATGCTACCTAGCATATTCTTCAATGTAATTTCCTTTATTGTGGCATGAATGTTCAGATCCGAAAGATTCAAGATAAAAGTTTAATATTGACATAAAAATAATAATACTTCAAGCATACTAACAAAGCAATCATGTCTTCTCAAAATAACATGGCCAAAGAAAGTTATCCCTACAAAATCATATAGTCTGGCTATGCTCTATCTTCATCACACAAAATATTTAAATCATGCACAACCCGGATGACAAGCCAATCAATTGTTTTGTACTTTTGATGTTCTCAAACCTTTTCAATCTTCACGCAATACATGAGCGTGAGGCATGGACATAGCACTATATGTGGAATAGAATGGTGATTGTGGAGAAGACAAAAGGGAGAAGATAGTCTCACATCAACTAGGCGTATCAATGGGCTATGGAGATGCCCATCAATAGCTATCAATGTGAGTGAGTAGGGATTGCCATGCAACGGATGCACTAGAGCTATAAGTGTATGAAAGCTCAACAAAAGAAACTAAGTGGGTGTGCATCCAACTTGCTTGCTCACGAAGACCTATGGCATTTAGAGGAAGCCCATCATTGGAATATACAAGCCAAGTTCTATAATGTAAAATTCCCACTAGTATATGAAAGTGACAACATAGGAGACTCTCTATCATGAAGATCATGGTGCTACTTTGAAGCACAAGTGTGGTAAAAGGATAGTAGCATTGTCCCTTCTCTCTTTTTCTCTCATTTTTTTTATTTGGGCCTTTTTCTCTTTTTTTATGGCCTCTTTTTTTTCGTCCGGAGTCTCATCCCGACTTGTGGGGGAATCATAGTCTCCATCATCCTTTCCTCGCTTGGGACAATGCTCTAATAATGATGATCATCACACTTTATTTACTTACAACTCAAAAATTACAACTCAATACTTAGAACAAGATATGACTCTATGTCAATGCCTCCGGCGGTGTACCGGGATATGCAATGAATCAAGAGTGACATGTATGAAAGAATTATGAACGGTGGCTTTGCCACAAATACGATGTCAACTACATGATCATGCAAGGCAATATAACAATGATGATGCGTGTCATAACAAACGGAATGGTGGAAAGTTGCATGGCAATATATCTTGGAATGGCTATGGAAATTCCATAATAGGTAGGTATGGTGGCTGTTTTGAGGAAGATATAAGGAGGTTTATGATACCGGTGAAAGGTGTGCAGGGTGAGAGTGCGTATAATCCATGGACTCAACATTAGTCATAAAGAACTCACATAATTATTGCAAAAATCTATTAGTTATCGAAACGAAGTACTACGCGCATGCTCCTAGGGGGATAGATTGGTAGGAAAAGACCATCGCTCGTCCCCGACCGCCACTCATAAGGAAGACAATCAATAAATAAATCATGCTCTGACTTCATCACATAACGGTTCACCATACGCACATGCTATGGGAATCACAAACTTTAGAACAAGTATTTCTCGAATTCACAACTACTCAATTAGCATGACTCTAATATCACCATCTCCATATCTCAAAACAATCATCAAGTATCAAACTTCTCATAGTATTCAACGCACTTTAAAGTTTTTATCTTGGATGCCTATCATATTAGGACTAATTTTATAACCAAAGCAAACTACCATGCTGTTCTAAAGGACTCTCAAAATAATATAAGTGAAGCATGAGAGATCAAATATTTCTATAAAATAAAACCACCGCCGTGCTCCAAAAGATATAAGTGAAGCATTAGAGCAAAAACTATATAGCTCAAAAGATATAAGTGAAGCACAAAGAGTATTCTAATAAATTCCGATTAATGTGTGTCTCTCCCGAAAGGTGTGTACAGAAAGGATGATTGTGGTGAACTAAAAAGCAAAGACTCAAATCATACAAGATGCTCCAAGCAAAACACATATCATGTGGTGAATAAAAATATAGCTCCAAGTAAAGTTGCCGATGGACGAAGACAAAAGAGGGGATGCCTTCCGAGGCATCCCCAAGATTTGGCTTTTTGGTGTCCTTGGATTTACCTTGGGGTGCCTTGGGCATCCCCAAGCTTAGGCTCTTTCCACTCCTTGTTCCATGATCCATCAAATCATTACCCAAAACATGAAAACTTCACAACACAAAACTCAACAGAAAATCTCATAAGCTCCGTTAGCGAAATAAAACAAAACACCACTTCAAGGTACTGTAATGAACTCATTATTTATTTGTATTGGTGTTAAACCTACTGTATTCCAACTTCTCTATGGTTCATAAACTCCGATACTAGCCATAGATTCATCAAAATAAGCAAACAACACACGAAAAACAGAATCTGTCAAAAACAGAACATTCTGTAGTAATCTGTATCAAACACAAACTTCTGGAACTCGGAAAATTCTACCAAAATAGGAAGGCCTAGATAATTTGTTTATTGATCTACTGAAATTGGAATCAGTATTTTATCATGTTCTGGTGATTTTTAACAATTGTTTTTGTGAACAGGAAGTTTCTGATTTTTTCAGCAAGATCAAATAACTATCATCAAAGAAGATCCTATAGGTTTTACTTGGCACAAACACTAATTAAAACATAAAACCACATCTAACCAGAGGCTAGATCAAATATTTATTACTAAACAGAATCAAAAAGCAAAAAACAAAAATAAAATTGGGTTGCCTCCCAACAAGCGCTATCGTTTAACGCCCCTAGCTAGGCATTGATAATTTTAATGATGCTCACATCAAAGACAAGAATTGAAGCACAAAGAGAGCATCATGAAACACGTGATAAACACATATAAGTCTAACATACTTCCTATGCATAGTCATCTTATAGGCAAACAAATTATCATAGAAAGAAAAAACTTGCATATGCAAGGAAGCGGAAAGAAATAATAGCAATCTCAACATAACGAGAGGTAATTTAGTAACATGAAAATTTCTACAATCATATTTTCCTCTCTCATAATAATTACATGTGGATCATAGGCAAATTCAACAAAATAGCTATAACATAAAATATTTTCAACACGATCCACATGCATGCAAAGTTGACACTCTTCCAAAATAGTGGGATTAACATTAACTAAAGTCATGACCTCTCCAATCCCACTTTTATCAAAAAATTCATAAGATTGAACATTCTCCAAATATGTGGTATCTAAAGTTGACACTCTTCCAAACCCACTTTCTATAAAATTGCAAACACTATTATCAATCTCATATTCATCATGGGGCTCAAATAGATTTTCATGATCAAAAGAAGAATCACCCCAATCATGATCATTGCAACAAATAGTAGTCATAGCAAAACTAGCATCCCCAAGCTTAGGGTTTTGCATATCATTAACACAATTGACATTAAGAGAATTTATAATAACATCATTGCAATCATGCTTTTCATCGAAGAAACTATCAAGTATGGGTGCAATAGCAACGATCTCATGTTTAACATAAGAAACTATAGCAAATTCATCTTCATAAATATTGGCATCATGGCCACAAGAATAGCAAGCATCATGTTCATCAAGGGATATTTCAATCAAATCATCGGAATCATAATTATCTATAGATTCATGGATATGATTATTTTCTTCCAAAGCAACGGTCATTCTCTCAATAAATTCTTTGACATAGACATTATGAGTATAATTTTCATAGCAATATTTAAGTATGTCAAAATTTTCAGATTCGTAGAGAGTAATATCATACTTTTCAATCAAAGAAGCAACTTCATAAGCACCCTTAAAAGCAACAAATTCTTCAATTTTTTTGATATCATAGTAACTATAAACACCCTTTGCATAAGAAGATAAGATTTCATTATCATTAAACTCACATAGGTAGGGAAGGTGTTTTTTAGGGTTCTTAGAGCAACAACTAAATCATAAGTTTCACAAAGATTCCAAGCATAACACAACAATCTGTTTATTTGATCCCATAAGAGTCTCCCCTTTTCAGACAAACGGTGACGCACAAAATGAGCATGCTCATCTAAAGATTTCCCGTCAACTAGGCTAGTTGGGGTTTCAGCACGAGCGCATAAGGATCGAAGATGATCCAAGTAGAACACTTTAAGTGGATCCATATCAATAGATTTTTAGCAAGCAAAGATGCAAGCAAATAGAAGGCACATGGAAACACAATAAAAGATACATACGGGAGGAAGGCGAACGGAAAAGGGCAAATAAAATGGCAAGGGTGAAGTGGGGGAGAGGAAAACGAGAGGCAAATGGCAAATAATGTAATGCAAGGGATAAGAGTTTGTGATGGGTACTTGGTATGTCTTGACTTGTGCGTAGACTCCCCGACAACGGCGCCAGAAATGGCTAGTTGCTGGGAGTCAAATCTTGACTTGACTTGGCGTAAGCCTCCCCGGCAACGGCGCCAGAAATCCTTCTTGCTACCTCTTTAGCACTGCGTTGGTTTTCCCTTGAAGAGGAAAGGGGGATGCAGCAAAGTAGCGTAAGTATTTCCCTCAGTTTTGAGAACCAAGGTATCAATCCAGTAGGAGGCCACACGCAAGTCCCTCGTACCTACACAAACAAATAAGAACCTTGCAACCAACGCGATAAAGGCGTTGTCAATCCCTTCATGGCCACTTGCCAAAGTGAGATCTGATAGAGAAGATAAGATAATATTTTTGGTATTTTTATGATAAAAATTGAAATTAAAGAAAGCAAAATAAACAAAGATAGAAATAGCTAGTTGATGGAAGATTAATATGATGGAAGATAGACCCGGGGGCCATAGGTTTCACTAGTGGCTTGTCTCAAGATAGCATAAGTATTACGGTGGATGAACGAATTACTGTCGAGCAATTGATAGAAAAGTACATAATTATGAGAATATCTAGGCATGATCATGTATATAGGCATCACGTCCGCGACAAGTACACCGACTCCTGCCTGCATCTACTGCTATTACTCCACACATCGACCGCTATCCAGCATGCATCTAGAGTATTAAGTTCATAAGAACAGAGTAACGCATTAGGCAAGATGACATGATGTAGAGGGATAAACTCAAGCAATATGATATAAACCCCATCTTTTTATCCGCGATGGAAAAATTACAATACGTGTCGTTTCCCCTCCTGTCACTGGGATCGAGCACCGCTTGATTGAACCCAAAGCTAAGCACTTCTCCCATTGCAAGAAAGATCAATCTAGTAGGCCAAACCAAACTGATAATTCGAAGAGACTTGCAAAAATAACCAATCATACATAAAAGAATTCAGGGAAGATTCAAATATTGTTCATAGATAATCTTGATGATAAACCCACAATTCATTGGATCTCGACAAACACACCGCAAAAAAGAGTTACATCAAATAGATCTCCAAGAAGATCGAGGAGAACTTTGTATTGAGATCCAAAGAGAGAGAAGAAGCCATCTAGCTAATAACTATGGACCCGAAGGTCTGTCGTAAACTACACACACATCATCGGAGAGGCTATGGTGTTGATGTAGAAGCCCTCCGTGATCGATTCCCCCTCCAGCAGAGCGCCGGAAAAGGCCCCAAGATGGGATCTCACAGGTACAGAAGGTTGCGGCGGTGGAATTAGGTTTTCGTGGTGCTCCTCAATGGTTTCGGGGTACGTAGGCATATATAGGAGGACGAAGTAGGTCGGTGGAGCCACGAGGGGCCCACGAGGGTGGAGGGCGCGCCCAGGGGGTAGGTGCGCCCCCCTGCCTCGTGGCCTCCTCGTTGATTGCTTGAGATCCACTCCAAGTTCTCTGGATCATGTTTGTTCCAAAAATCACGCTCCCGAAGGTTTCATTCCGTTTGGACTCCGTTTGATATTCCGTTTGCACTGGGCCTTGGGTTAATAGGTTAGTCCCAAAAATAATATAAAAGTGTATAAATAAGCCCATTAAACATCCAAAACAGAATATATAATAGCATGGAGCAATCAAAAATTATAGATACGTTGGAGACGTATCAAATATATTATGTGCTTAATATGAATGTCAATTAGATTAGTAAATGGATTATTAATAATAGGGCAATTAGCCTACTAATTGGGTTTTCCTATTGCAAACGGTTAATGAGAAACCACCATGGGCAATGACCTCAGGCAACGCACAGAGTTTCTAGGAATAAACCGTGTTGGATCAATGAACAATCACACACGACATCCTCTTCAAAACTGTTTGCGTTACACCACCTTGCGCAAACGTTTTCCTTGGAGTGACTGTGTGGGATGTACATACGAACAGAAACGTTTAGCGGGACTGACTGTGTGGGATGTACTTGCGACCAGAAACAATTTTGCCGTATAATTGTATTTTTTTAGCTACTGTACGTATTTCCGTGCGCGCTCGCCGGTCGCCCACCACCCCATTTTGCCGAACGTGTGTGCTAGGAGGGCATATCCCCGACGGTTTCTGGGTCGTGTGGGAAGGACCCCCCTATCGCCCACACTCACATGGCAACTGTTCCAGATGCTGTCGCGGAAAGGGGTTAAAAACCGTTTGTTTAGGACCGACGCGCACCAGTGTTAATACACTAGATGCATGCTGGATAGCGGTCGATGTGTGGAGTAATAGTAGTAGATGCAGGCAGGAGTCGGTCTACTAATCTTGGACGTGATGCCTATATAATGATCATTGCCTGGATATCGTCATGATTATTTGAAGTTCTATCAATTGCCCAACAGTAATTTGTTTACCCATCGTTTGCTATTTTTCTCGAGAGAAGCCACTAGTGAAACCTACGGCCCCGGGTCTCTTTCTCATATTACTTGCCTTTGCGATCTACTTTTCCTTTGCTTTTATTTTCAGATCTACTAAACCAAAAATACAAAAATACCTTGCTGCGTTTTATTATTATTTATTTTATTTGGTGTTCGATCTATCAATCTATTACAACTTTCTCCCGTCCACGTGCCAATTTCTGGCGCCGTTACCCGAAAGGGATTGACAACCCCTTTAACACGCCGGGTTGGGAGTGGTTGTTATTTGTGTGCAGGTGCTGTTTACATTGTGTTGTTTCGTTCTCCTACTGGTTCGATAACCTTGGTTTCATCACTGAGGGAAATACCTACCGCTGCTGTGCTGCATCATCCCTTCCTCTTTGGGGAAATACTGACGTAGCTTCGAGCCGCATCGCTGGGCCGAATGTGTGCGATCGGAAAATAAATAGCGCCCGGCCAAATATTAACACGTACGTTTAATAAAAGAAAACCTACCGGTTCGATCTAACCTAACTAAACCGAGAATAAACTGAACTAACCCGGAAAAATAAACCGATCTAAACAACAATAAACCTAACCCTTCACTTTGACTAATCTAAGCCGTACATACTAGATCGGACGGTGGAGGGGATTGGCGGCTTACAGCGATGGCGACGACAGGCGGAGACGATGGCGGCGGCTCGAGCGACGGCGATGCGGCAATCGGGGAAGGCGGCGGTGGCGTTGGGGAGATGCGACGGAGGAAGGGGAGCTCGGGGGTGATCTCACATTTGGTTGAGGACGACTGAGACGAGCGGAACGAGCTCATCAAGCTCTTGTGCCCGACGCGCTCTGGCGATGGGCGGTGATGCTCGTGGCGGCGGCTTCGGTCGTTCCTCGGCGACAAAAATATGTCAGAGGAGTGCAGACCAACGATGGGGTTCAGCTGGCAGAGCTTGAAAGCAGGGGAAATCTCACCGGCGATGGTGGAGGTGATGAACAGTGGCGACAGAGGTGAGATCGGTTTGGAGGTGGCGTGGGCTGTGGTGGGTTTTTGGAGTAGGGTTTTAGGGGGTTCGAGGGAGGAGAGCTAGGGCTATTTGTAGGACATCTTCTTGGGGCAGGGGCAAGTCTCAGAGCGCGATCCCGCAAGAATAGGAACCGCAGCGGCGTCCAGGCGTGTTCTGGAGAGGTTGACGTGGACGAGGGGTTGAAGATGCGATGGGGTCCACCTGGCGGTGAGGGGGAGTGAGAGAGCGAGGGTAGCGGGCGACCGAGGGGAGAGGGCTTCGAGCGTGCGCCGCGGCGCTGGGCTGGCCGACTCGGCTGGCTGGGCCGGTTGGCCTTGCCAGCTCGGGGGTTTTCCCCTTTTTTACACAGAGAAGAAAAATAAATATAGAGAAAATATAGTATAACTTTAAATAGGATATATATATATATATAAATTCAGAAAATTAAACTCTATAAGATGAAAAAAAAATTCAAAGGCAAAACAGAAACTTAAAAAAACATTTTTATGAAAACTCCAAATAAACTCCAATTTGAATTCAAAAACTTTTGGCATTATTTTCTTCTGACTTTTTTGGAGTGTCATGTTATCTCCTCTCATACTTTTTGAACAAAGTATTTGTCAGGTATTTTTGAAATGAAATTCAAATGCCAAGTTGAATCCAAATTCAAATAAAACTCAAATGCCTCTGAATTTTCCAAATGCCACTCAATTCAAACAAAAATGCATAGATGCTTAGCTAATAATTGTAGAACATTCCAAATTGTAAATTTGGGATGTTACAAACGAGAAAAAATTTGAAAGTAAGAAGAGGCAACAGATATCATTGCGTCCCCCAAGGTATCACGTTCCCTACTGAAACCATCAGGCTTGTTGTGAGAGAAGCTCTGGTTTGCGAGAAGCTTATACCCAAACCTGCCACAAATGGGATAATATTTTTACCAAGGAATGTCGATGCCGTTCCATGCTATCATGTCAAGTTTCGTGAATTTCAGACGAGTTTTCAATTTACTAGAATTTTAAAACCATGTATCTCAAAGTTAGCGGCCGAGCGACAGTGTCAAGGTGTTTAACATTCATTCTCATTTCCTGCATGTGACCTAAGCTTGCAACCAAGGACAAACATTTGATTTTCGAACCCAGTTTTATGGACTGGAGCATGTGCATGTAGTTCAATTTTGAATTATGCACATAAATGCCTAGAAAACTCAATTAACATATAAAAATGTCCAAGCGATCCCCGAAACAATCCAAAATTTAACATGACACTCCTGTTGTTCTATATTGACACCAGGAAAAAAATTGAAAGGAAGAAGAGGCGACGAATATCGTTTTGTCCACAAAGGTGACACGTTTCCCTAAGGGAACCATGAGGCTTCTTGTGAGAAGCTCTGGTTTGTGAGAAGCTTATACCATAACCTGCCTGAAATGGGACAATATTTTTTACCCTAGCATGTTGATGCCGTTCCATGAGAGCATGCCGAGGTTCATGAATTCAGACGAGTTTTGTATTTACTAGAATTACAAAAGCAAGCACCTCAACGTTTGCCAGAGAGCCACGGTGTCGTGGTGTTTGAAATTCATCCCCATTTCTTGAATGGGACATAAGCATCAACCCATGGACACATATACCATTTTACAACCCATTTTGGTGCACCGGAGCATGTGCACGTAGTTTAACTTTGAATTGTGCACCTGAAATGCCTAGAAAACCAAGTTAATGTATAAAAATGTCCAAACGAACCATGAATAATTCCAAAAAAAATTATGACACACCTATAGTTGCATGTTCACTGTAGATAAAAGTTCTAGCAATTCAAACACCATCCATTGCTGCTGTGACCCCGTTATGTAATTCAAATCAAGACAAAAAATCAAGTAGATCGCACACAGTTTATTATCACCAACCGTGTGAGAGGCAGCACAAAATATCTTGGAGCATCGTCGGTGTATAGTACGCCTATGGCTTACGCGAGAAGGTGCGTCGGCTACAGTCCATAGCCGGCGTGTCAAGCACACTAGCTTGCTCCCCAAATATCATTTCACTGTTCAATTGTCGCCGGTGAAAGATGGGGACGTGGACCCGCGTCGTGAGGGAAACTTTGGCGGCCCACTCCGGCGAGAGGGCGGCCGCAGCCGCCATGCGCGTGCTAACAAGGTGCATGAGCGCGTCCACAATCTACGACCGGGCGGCCAAGGCAGCCCAAACGGCTGTTGTTGCTTCTCAGGTGGGGGCAGCAACATCTGCCTCGGGGATAGCAATTAGCGAGAGTGGAACAACAGCTGTTTGTTCCGTAGTGGCAGCCTTAGCCCTGATGGAGGCCGCCCACGACCATGTCGAGGCCTCCCACGACCATGTCGAGGCTACCCATGCCCAGCTCATGGTGGTCACTGCACAAATCGAACGAAGCTTCTCCGACAACGGTCAGCAACCCACGGTCGAAGAGTTGGCAATCGCCGAGAGCGTTTGAGTAGCCGTCCGTTCCTCCGCCGCATACCTTGCCACGATGGAGCCTGTCCAAGCCCATATCGCGGCCGCCCATGCCCAGCTTGTGGCGGCCTTTTCCAAAGAGATGGCGGACGCGGATGGTGAGATGCTTGCTGAGTATGGTGCGATGGACGCCATGGAGCCCCTTCCCCAGGAGACCGTCGGGCGCGAGCTGGACATGGAGGAGGCGGCGGAGATTGACGAGCCCCAGCCGTAGTAGTACTCTTTGTTTTGTTTAATTAAGAGCGTCGATCTTTAATTTGTTAGAGTAATGTTTAGGTCAGCTAGCTCTGTTTAATTGCTGAACTTGCTCGATTAAGAAGTGTGGGTGTGTTGTAGTCTGCTTTGTGTACTCAAATTATGCAATGACGTGGATGACCACTGTAACCAGGGAAATTCGAACCAAAATTTTTGACGTTCAAACTCATCACACATGGGTTAATCTATCTAAATCGTTTGTGATGTTCACATATCGTAAACAGTTCTGAATAAGGGCCTGTGTCTACTGACACTGTGCGCGCCAGTTTTTTCGCTGAACCGATTCAAAATTTTTAGCTTCCGTTGAAATATCTACCTCCCCACCCCTCCCCCTTACCAAAATCCACATTTCCCCTGTTTCTGCCTTCCTTTCCAAGTTGAAACCTTCACTCCATGCTTGCAGCGCCGCCGCCTTGCCGGCGACCCACCTTCACGCTGCTCAGCCTCGTCTATCCAAACAGGTAATCCACACCCGACCCCCATCCTCCTCCTCCTTCCACATCCTGCATGCCCAAACCGCCGGCGCGACACCTTCCAACCAAATCACCGACCCCTCCACCAAATAAGCGCCGCCCTAAGCCATGGTGCATGCAGTATAGCCAGGAGCTCAAGGAGCATTTGGCAGTGGAGAAGCAAATCGTGGCCGCATGCGCGGATGAGATCGTGATGGCTGCCATTCGAGCCGACCCCCAGATCTTGGAGGAGCACCTCGCCGTCGAGGCCACTGTCGACACCTCGCACGCCCATGCTGCGACGCAGTTGGCTGCTTTACATGACAGTTCGTGGCATTTTCTGGAGGCCACCCTCGGTGCCTTTGACAAAGACTACGAGGTGTTTTCTTAGCGTGCACGTGCTTACCTCAACTCGAGAGCTAGCAGGTTGGTGCCCGGAGCGGCTCAGGCAACTCACCGCTATGACGAGGGCACCCACGATGCGGAGGCCTCGCCCTCTTCAATGTCCAAGGAGCCAATCGTCATCGATATCTCCGACAATGGGGAGTAGCTTGTCTTATTAGCTCACTATAAGGACACATGTTCAGTTTGCTAGCTACTGGCTTTCCTTAACAAATTCTAGTGAATTGTGCTATCTACTTTTACCATGCAATCTGTTGGTCTAGTGTATATGTTCTATATGTTGTGCAATGTGGTTCTCGCTTATTAACTATTTGGTTAATTAGTTGTCGTGTTCAGTTAACTGTTTGGTTCAATTCTGCATATGTGATGTTCAATTCTTCAGGGTGCAATTTTGTATTGTCTTCCATGTGAAAAATAAATCGAATTTTTCTTTACAAAATACATGCGAAACAAATACAATTGCTATATTTCCAAGTTGTCAAGCATGCTTGGTTTGGTTAACTGTCTGATCTTCTAGTATGTTATACATTGTGCAATGTGGTGCTCACTTAACGTTTGGTTCATTTGTTGTGGTGTTTAGTTAACTGTGTGGTTCAATTATGCAATACGATGTTAAATTGTTGTGGGTGCATTCTGTTATTGTATACCACGTGAGAAATAAATCAAATTCGGCTGTACTAAATACATGAGAAACAAATACAATTGCTATATTTCCAAGTTGTTAAGCATGCTTGGTTTGGTTAACTAACTGATCTTCTATTAGGAGTATGTTATATTGTTCAATGTGGTGCTTAGTTAATGTTTGGTTCATTTGTTGTGGTGTTTAGTTAACTGCTTGGTTCAATTCTGCAATGCAATGTCCAATTGTCGTGGGTAGAATTTTGTATTGTTGTGCATGTGCGGAATAAATCGTGGGTAGAATTTTTTATTGTTGTGCATGTGAGGAATAAATCGAATTTGGCTGCACTTAACACATGAGAAACATATATAATTGCTATATTTCCTAGTTCTTAATCATGCTTGGTTTGGAGAAATGGGTTTTACGTGTGGCTTGAATTAATCTGATGAATCTACAATGTACTTATTTTTCATCAACATATTTTACTAATAGCATGCGAACCCTCACTTAACCCGATCACTAACTACCTTATATGTGTTGTAGGGAAACAATGGGAAGCACCGAGGTTTACAATCGAGGTTTGCACATGGATGGTCCTTTTGTCTAATAGCACATTATTGTGCAATTGCAGGAACCATTCTAATATTTAGGTTTTTAACAATTTGGTCTTGCACATGTAGGTCCTGCTGTCAGAGGTTTTGACCTGTTGTTCGACCCTTTTTGCATATGGGGAAATGAGTTGTCCATGAGTATCAGTCAAGCCAAGGAACTCAGAAAGATTGTTAGGATAAATAAATTAGCGACAAAAAACAACAAGATCTTTGTCTGCACAATGGAGAAGACATCAGTCCATTACAGGATGGTACTAACTATTTTTTGACAGGAAGACTGTAAGGGAACCCCCTACAGCATAATTGGTGCAACAAACCCAAATTGCAAGTACCATGCCTTGAACATGGGTGGGTGGGAAGGCATCAGCCCCTTCCCACCACTAGGCAATGCCTTAGTCTGCAATGGTACTAACTATTATACCTTGCCTTTTTTATTCCTTTGCCCCACTTCCAATTTAGAGAAGATATTTATGCACATCCTTGTTTTTAGGCCTTTCCAAAGCAGTTCACTGATGATTACCTCTCAAACCACCTGTATGGTCAGGAGGCGAGGAACATATTCATACAACACCCACGTTCAATATTGAAGTGTTCCTGAAGAGGATGAAGGATTGACGGTCAATCGTCCACAGGCACCGGCCTAGAGTTGCAAAGACATTCAACATCATTGAAGGCTCAATATTCGCCTTCCGCTTCGGCAGTTCTCCACATGAGATACATGTGTCTATGTACTATTGATACGTCTCCAACGTATCTATAATTTATGAAGTATTCATGCTATTATAGTATCATTCTTGGATGTTTTACAATCATTTTATAGCAACTTTATATCATTTTTTGGGACTAACCTATTGACCCAGTGCCCAGTTTCAGTTGCTATTTTTTTTTGCTTGTTTTGTACATCGCAGGAAATCAATATCAAACGGAGTCCAAACACCGCAAAACTTTTTGGAGATTTTTTTATGGACCAGAACACCTAGTATGGGCTAGAGCAGCACCTGGGGGGTGCCCCGAGGGGGGCACAACCCACCAGGGCGCGCCTGGGGGCCCAGGCATGCCCAGGTGGGTTGTGCCCACCTCGGTGGCCTCCCGCACCCGCTCTTTACCCTATAAATTCCCAAATATTCCAAAAACCCTCGGGGTTAACCTAGATTAGAAGTTCCATCATCGCAAGGGTTTCTAGCCACCGAAAACCAATCTAGACCCTTTCCGGCACCCTGCCGAAGGGGTCAAATCATCACCTATGGCCATCTTCATCATCCCGGCGGCCACCACGATGAGGAGGGAGTAGTCCACCCTCGGGGCTGAGGGTTTGTACCAGTAGCTATGTGTTTAATCTCTCTCTCTCTCTCTCTCTCGTGTTCTTGAGATGTCATGATCTTGATGTGTCGCGGGCTTTGTTAATATAGTTGGATCATTTGGTGTTATCCCTCTCTATCTTGTTGTGATGAATTCAGTTTTTCCCTTTGAGATTTCATTGTTATTAGATTGAATACTTTTATGGATTTGAGAACACTTGATATATGTCTTGCAATTGAATACTCGTGGTGACAATGGGGTATCGTATTGATTCACTTGATATATGTTTTGGCACTCAACTCGTGGATTCCCGAGGTGACATTGGGGTAATCTATGCATAGGGGTTGAGCACGTTCTTGTCTTTGTTTCTCCGGTAGAATCTTGGGGCACTCTTTGAAGTTCTTTGTGTTGGATTGAGTATTATGAATATGAATTTGCTTTGGTGTTATTTTAGTACAAACTCTAGGATAGATCAAACGGAAGGAATACATTTGTGTTATTTTAGAACGAACTCTTAAATAGATCGAACGGAAAGAATAGCTTTGAGGTGGTTTCGTACCCTACAAACAATTCCGTCTTATGTTCTCCGCTAGATAGGAACTTTGGAGTGATTATTCATTTCACTTTGAGGGATGGTTATATGATCCAATTATATTAGCATTGTTGAGAGGTTGCACTAGTTGAAGTACGGACCCTAGGCCTTGTTTTCAAGCATTGCAATGCCGTTTTTGTGCTTGTTTACTATTTGGTACCTTGATGTTTTTATTTATTCAGATTATAAAAATATATTTCTACCATCAATATTACACTTTTATCACCATCTCTTCGCCGAACTAGTGCACCTATACAATTTGCCATTGTATTGGGTGTGTTGGGGACACGAGAGATTTCTTGTATTTGGTTGCAGGGTCGTTTGAGAGAGACTATCTTCATAATATGCCTCCCATGGATTGATAAACCTTAGCTCATCCACTTGAGGGAAAATTCCTACTGTCCTACAAAACTCTGCGCTTGGAGGCCCAACATGTGTCTACAAGAATAAAGTTGCGTAGTAGACATCAATCGTCTATGATGCTAATTTCGAAAGGTTATAGATGTTGCATGTGAAACTTGGTGCTGGTGCAGTTGTGTAATGGGGTAGCTGAGTGCTGAAGCTATATGATATTGTACTCTGATGTATTTCAATTATGAATCATGCTTCCTTAATATGAAAATGAAATATATTGTGTGCTTAATATGAAATGTCAATTAGATTAATAAATAGATTATTAATAATAGGGCAATTAGCCAGCTAATTGGGTTTTTCTATTGCAAACGGTTATTGAGAAAACACCATGGGCAATGACCTTAGGCGACGCACATAGTTTCTTGGAATAAACCATGTTGGATTAATGAACAATCACACACGACATCCTCTTGAAAACTGTTTGTGTTAGGCCACCTGGCGCAAACGTTTATCACATAAGAACTTTGTGTCATGGACAGCCTTTGCCACACAGTTTCTTCTACGCACCATGTGTGATGCATTCAATAACGTAAACGATAAAATTGCTAATACCGTGTGCAATGGAAACTCTATCACAAACAACTTAACGGGGAAAATTGTGTGTGATGTACCTACGATAGAAATGTTTTCCTTGGAGCAACTATGTGGGATATATATACGAACGGAAACGTTTAGCGGCGACTGGCTATGTGGGATGAACTTACGACTGGAAAGGATTTCGCCTGTATAATTGAATTTTTTAGCACTACTGTACGTATAACCGTATATGATCGCTCGCCGGCGCACACGACCTCATTTTGCCGAGCGTGTGTGCCAGGAGGGCATATCCCCGACGATTTCTGGGTCATGTGGGAAGGACCCCCCTATCGCGGTCACTCACTAGGCGACGGTTCCAAATGCTGTCGCGGAAAGGGGCTAAAAACTGTTTCTATAGCACCTCGTTGTACTAGTGCCATGTCCGTTTGCCATCTCCTACTTGGACGACCTTGGCAATTCGACCGTGTTGTTATCCACAATGGGTGAACCAATCACTATATATAGTACGTGCTACGACCTATGTCACCAAGTCAAGTGATCGCTGACAAGCAAGCATCCACCCATCATGGAGAGAATAGTGAGAGAGTGAACCACCAAAAGGAGAGTGAGCGCCACAAGCCCAAATTGAGTGCCTCCACGATGAGCAACAAGAAAAACTTAGTGCTTTTAGCTACCAAAAGAGAGATGAGAGAAGTGTGTGAGAACCCATCTAGTGTCATGCACTATGTCCTAGTGTGCAAAGACGAAGCGACAAGAACTAACAATTCTCACCATCTACCTTTAGTGTTGTCTAATCTATTGCAGGAATTCCAGGACGTCTTCCCAGATGAGTTACCTCTGGGACTACCTCCACTATGAGGCATCGAACACCGCATCAACCTCATCCCCGATGCACCGTTAGCAAACAAGGCACCCTACCGAGTAAACCCCGAAGAAACCAAGGAAATACAAAGGCAAGTCCAACAACTCATTGACAATGGACATGTACGTGAAAGCTTAAGTCCTTGTGCCGTTCTGGTTATTATAGTGCCTAAAAAGGATGGTAGTTTTCGCATGTGTTCCGATTGCCGTCCCATTAATTCTATCACCATTCATTATCGCTACCCCATTCCACGCCTTGATGATATGCTAGATGTGCTTAGCGGAGCCACCATTTTCTCTAAAACCTATAATACCTAAATAGTCCATCCCCACTATGTTATTTCTCTTGACATGCAGCATATCCACCTCATCTCACATGGCCCACACATTCCACCTCAGAAAAGAATCAAATAGATCATTTAATACATTTTTATTTCATTTGCTCTTCGTCTTCTATAACGTTTCGTTACCAGGAACGCGCCGCAGACCATCTCTCCATTTTCAGAGGTAAAGCATTGACCCTCCTCTTTCTCTCTCAACGAATCAGAACACCAAAGTCCCCACCCATTCCCTCCCCTCACTAAAAAACCAATTGTTTCCCCAGTCAACAAAAGGGTGAGGCGACTGGGAACTGATCTCTGCGCCAGGGAGCTCCTCCGGCATGACCGCCGGTCCGACTACCTCTAAGTCCACCGGCGTCTACGGTGTCCACGCCATGCACTAGTCTTAATATCCGTCCCTCCATATCGCCACTGCCCCTGACCTCCACTGAAGGACTTCAGGTCACGATGCCACCAAGATACGGATCGCATCTGCGAAGACTTTCTGGCCAAAGCCGTCCAATCTCCTGTACCTATCCTCACATAAGAGCAGGTGCTTTTGGTTCATGTTGACTCCACTCCTCTTGATAAAACCCTCAAAAACAAAATGAATCTGACTGCTGGCCGCCATAGTCATGCAGTTCTAGGACGAGCACCCTTCGATGCTCCAGTATGTTTGGGTATGAATATTCTGAACCTCTCATATACGCAACTTCATTTTATGCATTGCTAATCCCAAAATCACAATTGCAGTATCAGAATTATAATTTTTTAAGCATACAATTATGAATCAATTTTGTTGATGTTGTTGACTCGTCATTGTGTTTGCCCAGATTGAAGCTTTGATATGATTTATCAAAAGTAAAAAGTTGCAGGTAAGGTACTCTTAGTGTAGTTTATATATAGCCAGTACCAGACAGCTCAATGAGATATATGTACATGCATAACAAATGATATTTTAATCATGACATGAAACCTGGTAATTCGGTGGACTATATTATGTTTCAATGATGATTCTCCAATGCATATAATACGACTAAATTGAAGGAGAATTCTGTTCTTTCATAAAATTGTCAAGTTTGGGACGGCAGGAGAAGTATGTTCCAATCCTCCTTACATAGGTTATGTTTCCACCAGATGGTGAGTTTCTGTATGAAAAGGCTATTTTTCTCTTTTGTGTATATGTACCTGAAAGGCTAAATCTGACCTATTTCAAGGCATCGGGCTTCAGAGGTGCTGCTGCAAGGTTCAGCTGACACACCTATATATTTTGCATGACAATCGTATTTGATGATTCATGTACAGATGTACATACACGTTTTACTACTCACTTCTAATACGGTAGTGGCAATTTTTTTACATATATAACCATCTCAACGAGTGACCATCAGGATTATATATTAAATGGGTTAGAATTTTTTATCAATCATCACTATATATCAGGATTATATACTATTTCATTACATTTGATCTATTTACCATGTCGCATATTGTTATCTCTTTAATTATGGCATGATGCAGTGTCCTTTTGCATACCTTGAGCCTTTTCATGTCTACCCAAATGCAGCTTTTGTCTTTGTTCATTGTAGAAAAAAAATTACTCTAACAAGTCTCCGCCGCAACGCGCGGGGTGTCATCAAGTTGATATTAAAAGTGGCTACTACCAAATCCGCATTGAAGAAGGTGATGAATGGAAAACCGCTTTTAAAACCAAGTTTGACTTGTATGAATGGTTGGTCATGCCTATGGGCTTATCCGAAGCACCCGACACTTTTATGTGTGTGATGCATTATGTCCTTCGCCCCTACATTAGCATATTTGTTGTGGTCTACTTTGATGATATACTTGTGTTTAGTGAAACCCTAGAAGATCATGTCACCCATCTTAGGGTTGTGTTGAAAACTCTTAGAATGAGCAACTTTATGCTAATATGGAGAAATGCAAATTTGGTGTTGACGAGGTTGTTTTCTTGGGCTTTGTTGTGTCTGCTAAGGGTGTTCATGTCGATGAAGCTAAAATTGATGCTATTAAAACTTGGCCACAACCAACCAACTTGCAACAAGTGCGTAGTTTCCTTGGCTTAGCCGGTTTCTATCATAGATTCATTAAGGACTTTAGCACAATTGCCTCACCTTTGCATGCCTTGAGTAAGAAGAATGTACCATTTGTTTGGGGACCATCCCAAGATACCGCATTTCATGAGCTTAAGAATTTGCTTACACATGCTTACACGCTAAAGTTTGGCCTGCATTACCAAACGTTAATAAAACTTTGGAGGTACATTGTGACACTAGCAATAATGGCGTAGGAGGTGTGTTGATGCAAGATAAGCCAATAGCTTACTTTTCTGAGAAACTTTCCGGAGCACAACTTAATTATCCTATTTATGACAAAGAGTTATATGCTTTAGTGAGAGTCTTGCATGTGTGGGAACATTATCTTCGCCCTCGTGAATTTGTCATCCATACGGACCATGAAATGCTTAAATATCTTAAGGGTCAAACGAAACTGAATAAGCGACATGCCAAGTGGAGTGAATTCATAGAGTCATTTCCTTATAATATCAATTATATCAAAGGTAAGGAAAATGTTGTGGCGGATGCTTTGTCCAGCAAATGCATGCTTATAACTCAACTTGAATTGAATGTCATTGGCTTTGAGCACATAAAAGAGTTGTATGCGCATGATCCTACTTTTGCTATTCCATATGCCAAATGCTTGATGCATAAATCTTGGGAACGCTATTACATCAAGGATGATTATCTCATGGGAGCTAACAAACTTTGTATACCCGAGTCTTCTCTTCATTTGTTACTTTTGCAAGAGGCTCATGGAGGAGGACTTATGGGTCACCTTGGGCGCGACAAGACATTCGCTATGCTCTCCAAGAACTACTTTTTGCCCAAGATGTTTCGTGACATATCCCGCTACACCAACCGATGATCTACATGTCGCAAAGATTGTCTTGTACCGCAACGTCAAGTTCCTTAGCTACTTTTGGAAGACCCTATCCACCAAGCTCGGAATCAAGCTCTTATTCTCTTCTGCATACCATCCACAAACCGACGGCCAAATGGAGGTCATGAACCGGATGCTCTCGACTCTCCTCCGCGTGTTGATCAAGAAGAACATCAAGTAGTGGGAGGAATGCTTACCCATCGCCGAGTACGCCTACAACCACGCAAGACATTCGACTACCGGCAAGTCCTACTTCGAGGCCGTCTACGGTTTCAATCCATTGTCCCCATTGGACATTCTACCGCTACCACTACAAGAGCGCATCAACATGGATGCGAGCGCACGAGCAAGCTATCTCAAGAAGGTGCATGAATATACACGACAAGCGATGGAGCGCCAAGTACACCGCCTCGCGACAAAGCTCTACTAGGGAAAACCTTATACATAGAGGATTATTAGTAGCACTGGTAAAAAAAAAGCGCTACTGCTATTTACCCATGGCGTTTGGTCACAAAACACGCTACAGCTATGGTGGTAGCAGTAGTGCCTCTGCAAGAAAAAGCGCTACTACTACAATTTCCACACTGTTCTTGGCAGGCTAGGAATATTAGTAGCGAGCTTAGGTAAACGCGATGTTGCTAAGTTGGTTGTAGCAGCGCGTTTTCTGGGGAAAGCGCTACTGCCAATGAAAATAAAGTAAAATGAAAAACAAATAGAAAAGTAAATGAAAATGAAAGAAATAGAAAAGGGAGAAAGGAAAAAAGAAAAATGTAAAGGAAAATAAAAGAAAAAGAAAGGAGAAAGGCATAGCAGTAGTGTGCTTTCAGGACAAGCGATATAGCTAATGTAGCAGTAGCGCGTTCCTTGTACCCCCGCTATAGATAAGTTCCTTAAACAAAGGAGAAAGGAAAAAATAAAAGGAAATAAGAAAAGGAAAAGGAAAAGGAAAAGGAAAAGGAAAAGGAAAAGGAAAAAAGAAAAGAAAAAGGAAAATAAATAGCTATTGCCTATAGCAGTAGCCCGTTTTGGTAGCTAGCGCTATAGCTAAGTTAGCTATAGCGCTTTTCCGGGCCGGCGCTACCGCTATTTTTGACTTAAGCCCCGCGCGGTTTTTCTCCCCCCGGCCACTTCCCCCAAATACCCCCTTTGTTGTCGCCGCCGTCGTCGCTCGCCCTACATCACCGTCGGCCTCCGCGCGCCCTCCCGTCGCCCTCCGCACGCCGTCTGCTACCCTCGGTGGCCGTCTGGTGCCCGCCGTCGCCGCGCGCCCGAGCCCCGACCCCGACCTCGATGTCCCGCGCTCCCTCCCTCGGCCACTCTGCCTCCTCCTGCTCCCTAACTCCATCGGCGCCCGAGGTGAGCACGCCTACACCTCCTCCTCCTCCCCTACCTCTGCCTAGCTAGGGTTCCTAGGGTTCATCAAATTTTAGGGTTCATACAATTAGCTAGGGTTGATCTGATTAGTTAGGGTCATCACATTAGCTAGTACTTGTAGATGCTTAAGTAGTTATGACAGAAATTTAGGACATAATTTGAATTAAGTTCTAGGATTCATAATTTGAAATTTAGGACCGAAATTGAGTTATAGGGTTCATAATTTATATTAGGACACAATTTTTATTAGGACAACAATTTAGGACATAAATCTGTAAAGGTTCTAGGGTTCATCCATCTATATTTGGTTTTTGAATTGAGTTTGAGAGAGCCTAAGATTTGTGTAGATTTTCTTGAAGTGTCAAACACTAGGAGATGCAAATTTGAAGTGGTCATGTTATATGCAAATTCCTTAATAGTGGTTGCTCATGTATATCTACTATTGAAGTTGTTAATGTACATGTTCTTAAGTGGTCCTGTTATATGCAACATTGAAGTGGTTTGATTGTGCCCAAGTGGCCTTTTGTTGTTTGCAGGGAATGATTCCGAGTGGCCTATGTTTTGTCGGAATGTTGATTCATTTCTGTTCCAGCAAATTTCAGGCGCTCGATTTGTCCACTTTGTAGCAAAGGTCATGTCGAAAATTTTCATGAATTTTGGCATGAGATGTGCTACAAACTAGGACATATCGAGTGCCCGGGATTTGACGCAATGGGAATGAATCAACATTCGTGCAAAACATAGGCCTTTTTATGTCATTATTCATTTTATAAGGTCTGGAATTAATTGACTAGATTTAATCATAGGAAACATGGCGAGCAACAATGAAGGACAGGGTTCTGGTGATTGCAACGTCTATGAGGCGTCATGTAACACCCTGGATTTTGCCCTTTTCTTTTTCCTTTGATTTTCTTGGATATCTTGATTTGAATTGCTTTTCTGTGGCTATGTGGTTTCAAAACTTGGGAAGATCATGTCTTCCTTGGTTTATAGTGGCTTGTTATCCTCATCATCATCCCTAGATCATGTCGTTTCCATCCTTGACCTAACCCAATATTCTTTTTATTGGGAATATTCCTTTTTCTATTAAAAGGATAACCCTTTAACCCTAAGTTGTGAAGCAACCTATATTTCCGTCACTCCCAAAATTCCCAAATAATTCTCATAAATTGTTTGGGTCATATATTCCACAAATATGTCAAAATCCTTCATTGGCATCATCAAAGATAATTCAAAAATATTCCTTTTCTGATTCTGCCCTAAGTGGTGGTTTGAGAAGGAAGTGTCATCTATCTTTGCTTGATTGACCCCAAACCTTTTGGACATCTTTTCATGTCCATATAATTGCACCATGCCAAAATTCAACTCAATTTGCTTAGTAAATATTCCTGAGCAATTTTCAAAGTTCCTTTCTGAGGGACGTAATTGTGAAGGAAGTACTAGCTAGGCATATCCAAATGAGTTGAAATTTTGCAAGGCCCTTCATATGATCCAATCATGACACTCCACCAACTATGAGCTCATGTAACTCATCTATGTGAGCCCAGCTCCAACTCTTAGTTTCTGGTCAAATTTTCAGTTTGTGAAGCAACCATATTTTATATTGCTTCAATTAAGCTGACAATTTACGAGGACATCCTCATATCCATATCAACTCTCTCCACCAAGTTTTGGCTCAATCCATTACTCCATTTGCCCCTGTGCAATTTTTCCAAAATTTCGATCAGAATGAAGCATTGTGAAGCAAGTCCCATTTTGGTATTTCCAAATGGATTGAAACATTTTTCAGAAGCTTCATATGATTAAAATAACCCATTGATGCCAATTTTCAGCCCAATCCAAGCTAGTATGTGAGTGCTATTTCAAAGTTTGCTAATCTGGTCAGTAAGGCATGTTGCACTGCAAGTACTAGCTAAACCCCTCGGTATGAGCTGAAACCTTGCCATCTTACTCAACTTAGTGAGTGATAAACCCCAGTCAAATCTCAATCTAATCCTCCCGACCAACCCTTTGCAAATGGCATCAAACACCTTGCTACCAAAATGTTTTGGCTCCTCCTGCAAACCACTTCTTTGCCCCTGGACTGAGTTGTTACCACCTTTGAACTCAGGGTACCATGGTCATCTTACTAGACATGGTCGGTTCGGTCAAACACGCCATTTGCACCAGTGCGTGCGGTGACCACGGGTCGAAGAGGCCAAATCTCGCGCTCTGCCAAACTGCAGCGTTGTGTTCGTTCGCTCCCCTCTGCCTCTCCCGTCCACATCATACCCTCTAGCTCGCCCGTGCTCATCTGCATCTTCCTGCATCAATGCCCCGTACGGACTCACCGTGGTTTAGTCACCATCGTCGCGCCCGTGCCACAACCCGCCCCTGACCTCCATTGGCATCAAGCTAGAGCTCTCTAGAGCACGCCCGAACCCCTCCAGCGGCCTATATAAGGACCATCGACCCCTCCCGCAGCCCCCAAGCCTCTCCTCGTTCCTCCTAGACCACCGGAGTCCTAGGCCCGCCATTGCCGTCACGGCCATCGTCGGAGTCGAGCTACCCCGGCCAAACCGAGCCTCCTCTCGCCTCCCTGACCTGTCCACCGAGTCCCCCTCATCCCCGCGGTTCGCCCCGCCCACTTTCCCCTCACCGGAGTGCATCTTGGCCGCGGCCTCCACGTTTGGCCGACGCCTCTGCCTCTCGGCCTCCTCGTCGTCCCGGCCATCCGGTGCTCCTCCCTCTCATCTGACTCCACCACGGCACTCCCCACACCTCCGCAAGCCTCCTCATCTCCTCCGTTCATCGCCGGAGTCACCAGAGCCCCGCACTCGTCTCCTCCATCGCCGCTGGCGCCTCTCTGTTCCCCTCGCGGCGCAGACTCTCCCGCTCATCTCTGGCGCCTCCTTCCAACGAGAACGGGTGCGGCGCTCCGCCCTGAAGCCGCCGGTGCCCGCGCATTGGCCTGAGGTGGCCCGAGCTGGCCGGGCCATCGCTGGAAGCGCGGCCTCTCCCCTGCTTCCTCCGTCCCGTGCGAGGGGGGGGCAGCACGAGGAAGAGGACGAGCGCCCGTGCCCCTCCCCCCTGCGCGTGGGACCCCCTGTTAGCTTCAGAAAGCCGGCCCCGCCTCTGCCACATCACGTAAGTGACAACGTATTTTCCCAGAAATACGTTTTCTTATTTCGTAAACGTATTCCACCTCCTTGTACCCAAGTTGCATTTTCCCTTCAGGAAAGCATATTTCCTTAACTGCAGCTTGGAATACATTTTCTCTGTCCAGGAAACGTATCCTGGCGAAGGTGCTTTCAGTTTTTTCCTCCAGGGACTTGTTTGTTGAAGTTTTATTCACAGATTGGTCCCTGGTGTTCAACACCTCATAACTTCGGGACCGTAACTCCGATTGAGGTGAAACCAACGCTCACTTATTCGTTTTGTCAAGATCTTTTGTTGGTAGAATTTTCACTAGGTGTTCACACTGTCAAAATGACCATTATACCCTTGCCGCAAATCATCCCCCTTCGAGAGAGAACCGTCCGGCGTTTCGTTCCGCGGCTTCACCGCACTTCTTCTCGGAGTCTCAGTCACCCCCAGGCAAGGCACAACAGCCACTTGCATGATAGTCATGCGGTAGCCTTGGTTTTCAACTTGAATATTTAGTAAAAGTTTGTCGTTATCTGCCTGCTTGTTTGCTACTACTGCCGTAGTTTCGGTTATACTCGTGGATTCTTGTTCACTTTCATGCTATGTTCCCATGCATCTTGTTATCTTGTACTACTTGCTAGTATCATGTTCATAAGTCATGCTTGGTAGTAGTAATACATGCTGGTAGCAGTGATGTTCTTCGGATGCATGCTTAGTTTGTTATTTTAATACCGTTGCTATGTTTGTTCCATTGCATCTAGAAGGTTACATGCTCACTTGGTAGTATTCTTGTTATGTTCTTGCATGACGTTTATTTATGATGCCAGTAGTCATGCTATGCTTATGGTAGAGTTATGCTTGTGTTTTTCATGCTCGTCAGTGTGCCATGCTCATTCGGATATATGATTCATTGTGGTTATGCTCGATGATTATGTTGCACCCCCATATTGATATCATGATCATGCATTGTAGTTGCATCATGCTTTTGTATTATGGCTCAGCTTATTGCATTCAAGTTTAACTGGATAATAATGAACTTGAACGACTGTTGGCTGAGTCATGGTGCCACTGAATCGAGTTGACCAGTGCAACCACATTTGCTTTTATGGGAAGGCCCTAATGTGGTCTATTGTCATGCCTCTCGCCGGTGCCTCCAATGAGGGAAGGTTATACGCGGGCGCTACCTTGGCCAGGTAGGACGGCATAAGCCTTGTGTGCCTGTTTTTGAGTATGGATCCATTGTCCCCGTTTAGGACCGTTTATGTTTTGCCTCGACGGTGGTCGTTGATGCCTTTGGTAGGCATGGGGCCACCCATGACTTAGCCCAAAGAGGAGTTGGTCAGAGTGGCCGGGAGAGTGTCATGGCAGTAGATCGGTTTTGTCAGAACACCGTGTCACAGCCCCAGATCAGCCCTTGTTTGACTTTGCTTGTTCCTCATGTCATCATGTTTAATTTTCAAAGAAACTTGAAATGGGGATGTTGAAACCCTAGCACCAAATGCATTCAACTAGGTTCAAATAAACAATATTTTCAATGAACCCAAATGCCCTTTAGAAATGTTCATGATTTTTGATAAAGGTAAAAAACCTCTGCCAAAAATGATGCACCTATTTCTAGGCCATTCTGGATTTTTGAATTAAGTCTTATTGTATTTGACTTTTGGGCATTTAAATACTATAAATAATTTGAATGTTCAAATAATGTTGGAACTATTTTTGGGCCACTGAAATAATTCAGCAAGTGTCCATGAATATTTTCAGGATTTTAGGAAATGCCTTGGTATTTTTCCTAAGCTCAAAACAGAGGCAAATAATTAGAAAACAAAAACAAATTAGCAAACAGGAGAGAGGGAGAGCTTACCTGGCCTCACCTGTGTAGCCACCAGAGGGGCCAGCCCACCACTGTAGCGGCCCAGCCCACCTCCTCCTCCCCTGTCGTCTTCCTCCCCCTGCCAGGAGGACGGCGCGTGCCCGACGCGCGCACGCACGCGCCCCGGCCACCTCCTGCTCCCTGCCGTTTCCCCCTCGTCGCCCTGGGCCTCCCTCGCGACGCCACGCAGCCCCGACCGCTCTCTCCTCTCTCTCACTTTCCCCTCTGGCCCTCTCTCCCGCAAAAACAGAGCGCCACCGAGCGAGCTCGCCGACGCCGATCGCCGTACCCGCGGCCACCGCCACCACCTCGCCTCTCCGAGCTGTCCAAGAGCTCCGCCTCATCTGCTTCTTCCTCCTCGACGATCCTCCCGGCCTCGGATGCGCTGCTTCATCGCCACCGTCGCCGTTCCCGTCACCGGCCACCGAGGCTCCTCGTCGGTCGATTCGCCGCCGTCTCCGCCTCCCCGAGCCCGCTGAGTCCTTCCTTGAGATCACTGTGAGCCCCTGAACCGTTTCTCCCTACTCCCGTGCTCGATTTCAAGCTCTAGCTAGACTAGCCACCGTGCCCGAAGCTCGCCGCCGCATGAGCTCGTCGCCGCCGTGGCTCCGGCGACCAAATGGCCCCGCGCGTGCATCCGTTGCACTCGCGACGTTCCGTAGAGCAACTCTAGCGCGATAGCCCGTTTGTTTGCAAGCCGCAGCGCTAACCCCGCACCCACCCGAACTCCGGCGGCCGCGAAAGAGCTCGCCGCCGTCGACTCCGGTCACCACAGGCCCAGCCACTACCACCATTCGACGCGCGCCTGCAAGAGCTCTCCAATGAGCCCAAGAACGGCCTCGTCCATGCCCTGTGGGCGCTTTCCGAGCCGCGCCGCCGTCTCGGGCCTCGCCGGCGTCGAGTCGCCGGCGGGTTTGACCTCGTTTGACCCGGTTTGACCCCAGTTTGACTCCCCTGAGTCACTGACGTGTGGGCCCATGCTCCTAACTAAACTAGATTAGTATTAGTTTAGCGCTAATTAATCTGGATTAGTTAGGTTAGTCACTGACAGGCAGGTCCCACGGGTCAGGTTTGACCCTGGCCAGCCCGTTGACTCGCTGACGCAGTGATGACGTCAGGCTGACGCAGTAAAGCATTATCTGGATTTAAGTTTATTCAGAAAATTCCAGAAAATAGTATAAACTTCTAAAAATCATATAAAATCAACCGTAGCTCAGAATGAAATAATTTATATATGAAAAATTATCAGAAAAATGCAATCTATCCATCTGTATCATTTTCATGCATGTCAAACTAAGTTATACCTGCTGTATAGGTGAAAACATGATAATGCACTATTTGAATTCATAGTTTGAATTTGAATTTGAACCTTGAGTTCAAATCAACCCAAATCTTTCTGTTGCTAGTTGCATTAGGCCAAATCACGTCATATTGCCATGCCATAATCATGCATCATAATTGTTGCATTGCATTGATTGTGTTCTTCCTTGTTTGCCGGTGATTGTCCCCTCTCGATAGCCCTGATTCCGACGATGAGTTCGATGACACCGATGAAGAACTATACTATCTTCGGAAGTGTCAGGCAAGCATAACCCCCTTGTTCATTCCGATACAATCCCACTCTCTCGCTCCTGCTCTCTTTTACTACATTAGGACAACAACGATTCAACTGTTACTTGTTGCGGTAGTTGAACCCCTTATCCTCTGCATGACCTGTCATTGCCACAGTAAATAGATGAAACCCACTAGCATGAGTAGGAGTTGTTTGAGCCCTGGTGTGCCTACTCATTCATGCTTGTTTGTCATGCCTGCTATTGCTTAGAGTTGTGTCAGGTCTGATTCATCGGGGATGAGTTGGAATGGTGATGAACATGTCCTACTGTGTGTGAGCTAAGTGTGTGAACACGATTTGGTAAAGGTAGCGGTGAGAGGCCATGTAGGAGTACATGGTGGGTTGTCTCATTGCAGCCATCCTCAGGAACTGAGTTCTGTGTTTGTGATCCATGATACAGTTACTACCACGCATTGGGCCCGAAACCAATGGACCCTCTCGGCTTCTTAATCACCCTTGTCCTCTGTCCAGGAGTTGCAAGTAGTTTCTGGTGTTTGTAGTATGCTGGAGGCCGTGGGCAGCGCTGACCGGAGGGGTGGGCTGTGATGCGGTAGGCACGTGGCCGGGCATGCCGGGCGCCCGTTTGGTGTCCCGGAACCCCGCACACATCGTTCGGGGCCGTATGTGGAAACCTCGGCCGGACTCCCTGCGGATGGAACCTGAATAGGCGATAAACCTGGACTAGAGACTTGAGTGTTTAAGTAGGCTGTGGCCGACACCCTCACTGGGCTTCCGCTTGAAGGTTGCCGAGTACATGTCATGTAAACGGCGGTAAGTGGTGAGAGCGTGTGTGTCGAAGTACACCCCTGCAGGGTTAACATCATCTATTCGAATAGCCGTGTCCGTGGAAATGGACTTCTGGGTTGCCTATAACAGTTCATAGACAAGTGAAAGTGGATACTCTAAAATGCGCAAGATAAGCGTGAGTGCTATGGATGGCGTTCTCGTAGGGAGACGGGAGCGGATCCATAGTGGTGTATTGGTATGGTGAATTTGTGGACTCGTGTGCGCCACCTCAAAAGAGTTACTTGTAGTCGTAGTTCAGGATAGCCACCGAGTCAAAGCTGGCTTGCTGCAGTCAAACTCCACCACCCCCCCTTTTGTTGATACCGATGCATATGTAGCTAGTTCTGATGTAAGTCTTGCTGGGCACATTTGTACTCACGTTTGCCTATTTTATGTTTTTGCAGAGAGACTTTAGTCTCGCTAGTAGTACCGCTTGGACTTCGACGTTTAGCTTGTTACCTCAGCTACGATCTTGTGCCCTCGGCAGGATCTGGTAGATAGTCAGGCTTCTCAGCCTTTTCATTTGTAGATGTCTGTACTCAGACATGTTAAGCTTCCGCATGTGTTTGACTTGTATGCTCTGAATGTTGGGTCATGAGACCCATGTTTGTAATATCTGGCTCTTCGGAGCCTAATGAATAAATACTCTGAGTCGTAGAGTCTTGTTGTGATGCCATGTTGTATTTGCACATATCGAGCATATTGTGTGTATGATTGAAATGCTTGGTATGTGTGGGATCCGACAACCTAGTTGTTTATCCTTGGTAGCCTCTCTTATGGGGAAATGTAGTCTTGTGCTTCCATGAGCCATAGTAGTCCGCTACAGCCTAGTTCACCGGAGTCCTGCTAGCCCAGCACTACTGCTCCGGAACACTTGACTGGCCGGCATGTGATTCACTTCGTTCCTGTGTCTGTCCCTTCGGGGAAATGTCACGCGGTGACATCCGGAGTCCTGCCTAGCCTGCTATAGCCCGGGTTCCCGGAGTCCTGTTAGCCCAGTGCTACAGCCCGGATTCACACGCTGCTGACCGACATGCTTGATGTTGATTCATGTTTGCCTGTCCCCGTAATTTAGTGCCACTTTGGGTTCACGACTAGTCATGTCGGCCCGGGTTCTCTGTCATATGGATGCTAGCGACATTATCATATACGTGAGCCAAAAGGCGCAAACGGTCCCGGGCCATGGTAAGGCGATACCCGTGGGAATACCGTGCGTGAGGCCGCAAAGGGATATGAGGTGTTACAGGCTAGATCAGTGTGATTTAGAATCGGGGTCCCGACAGCGTTGGTATCAGAGCCTGACTGCCTGTAGGATTACCAAGCCAAATTGGTCGAAGTTGAGTCTAGAAATGCTTTAGTTATGTAAGGGAATTGATTGTGGAAGGGAACGTAAGGCTCTTTTTACTCCTTTACCTTATGCCCTCTAATCTGTGTCACCCTCTTCTCATTCTACGGGGATTAAGAACTAGGCTTCTCATCTTTCTATCAGGATCACGTGTTACTAATCCGTAGACTCGTAGGATTGTTGGTCTAAAGCCTCAGTTCAGTTTCTACCACTACAGTGTGTTGTTAGTTGGACTTGGAACCTTGATATGATGTTGTTGAGTGGTTATGCCACCATTTTGTAGGATGTCTCAAATCCTTTGAGCATTTACAGCCGTTATGCTGTCCGAGCCATCCCAGGCTTCTAAATAATCTGACGCAGTTGCAAATCCCTTCTTTCCGTTCTCGATGTTCCCTTTGGGCCAGATTAACCACACTAATCGTTGAGTTGAGGTACTCTGCTGCCTTGACATATATGTGGTAGTTATTATTATGACCCTAGGTGTCTTAGAGGACCACTTAGTAATCTAGCAATGCTTGCATCCCCAGTGTGATGATTCTGGCCACTATTCTTGAAAGCATCCCGTGATGCCATTTAGTTAGTAGGCATTCTATTTCTGGGTTCTTGAACCCAAGATTCACTCTACTTAACTCGTGTAGCTAGTGTTTGCTAGTTCCCTTAAGATATTAGTAACCTTTGCATTAGTCCTCGAGGTACGTGGTATTTCATTCTTCCAATACCATGAACCATCATGGCAGAAGTTCTTTTAACCAAAAGATCACAACCAGGGCGCTCTTGAGGAGTACTCCATTCATATTGTGACTCTGCCAGTCCTACCTTTCTGCATGGGTTATCTAGAAGAAACTTGTTGGACTTGGTTCGACATACTAATCTATGCATCCACAACTCAGAAAAACATATGTTCCTTTGAGTTGTCTCTCTTTAGTTATTTTCTGGCCCTCGTCTATCAATTGATAGTCAGGAGTAATTGTGCATTTGTGTTATCGATGCCTATTATTCTTGTGGTTTGTCAAGCCATTCTAATCCGGAATGACTAGGAGAAACAAACTCCAGTACCTCGTCCATCTCTGGGATTGGGTCAAAGTAGTTGTATTCCGCAGATCAAATGCCTAACCAGCTTTTGTTCTGTTCTACCTACGAGTATTACCCTCTTTATGTCAGGAATCTCATGAGGATTGCACCAACCCTCATGAATTCTTGTTGCAGTGATACTTCTGGCCATCATTATTCATTCCTCGGTCTCCGTGTTATTGTAACCGGAATACTGACAAGTGAATCGTGGTGTGTGAAATCTATACTCCTAGCAACTCCGTTGCTTGGTAGTTAAAGGACAATAATTTCATCCTTAGTGTGTTGGTTATCGAATCACCATTCTGAGGTTGATCGTGCTACCTAGTCCTTATTTTTGGTGCACTCTTCAATCAATGAGTTAGGATTTTTGTCAAACCCTTGCTCAGTTGATCGTATCGTCTTGCCCTGAAAAGCAAGATTGTTCTCGATCTTAATAACAAGTCGGTGGATCGTGATTTTCCAAATATCTTCTTGGAAGTACCACCAGGTTGTCCCCGACCGATATGTTGAGTTTGTGAACAAGTTGGTTTTCCAATAAACCACCCCTTCTCCAAGAATCTGTGTTGGATACCCCTGAGCTAGTTGGTCAAGCTAAACAACAACTTGGAGAGTTGGAAGATATCTTGTGTCTGTGTGTGTGTTGAAGAAAGATGATATCTTCATTGATTGATCCTCGTGATCAATTGTTGGATCTATTGTCTTACCCAAATCTTTGATTTGCGTATGGGTTATCATCAAATCAAGTCAGAACCAACGATATGCATAATGTTGTCTTACTCGTGGTTGATCCCTCGAGCATACACCATTACATCCTTTGGTATGACCAGTGCTATCACCATGTTCACATAGTTATGGAATTACATTTATATGGAAACCTGGATGAATTGTTGTTAAGCCCATTGACAACATTCTCATCTTGTCCATGATTCATGTTGAACATCTAAGTTAGTGTTGGAAACTTTTGAAAGCATTTTCTTTGTGCTAGTTCATGAAGCCTATGTTTGGATGAAAGGAGTGACTTCCTCTAATTCATGTGCATTTGATGCAAGTTGCCGCCGTGAATTTGAGAAATCATGTTTCTACCTCCTCTGGAATCGTCCCAAGTCAGTTATGCACGTGCGAAGTATTCGTGGTCTGTTAGACTGATCATCGTCATTCCATATGAATTCTCTAGCACACCAAGCCACTAACTGACTTGTTCAAGGAGAAGGAGTTCCTTCATAAGAGCTAATCCGGACTTATGAAAGAACTTCGATATCCTCGTTGATGGTTCGCAACCAGAACTCGGTAGTGTTTTATTATAAGACTACCATATGATCATGCTTGTCTGGGACAACGTGCTCACATGTTTGTAGCAGAACCAGCTCATGTTTTGGAGCTTACTACCGTAATCCATCTCCCGAGAATCTTGCAACGTCTTCTCGTCGATTTGTGTTGCAAACCTTAATTTTCTTTCTAGACTTGACGAGTCTGGAATATTCTAACACCAACCAGATCTAAATCTCAGGCAGACATGATGGTTGGAACATTCCCAAGAACTACAATATTGGTCTCTCGTTAATCGGTAAAGTGGATGTCGTGGCCAACACACCCAGCCGGAAGACCTATTATTGTAGTATCTTGATTAGGGAAGTTGGCCACCTCCCCATAAGGATTTCGTAGGATTTACTTCCGTAGTTATTCCTTATGGATTCTTGTGCTCCCGAAGTCCGACCTTTTACTTGATGTTCTAGATACCAAACCATATCAATAAATGGGTTACGCTAGCACATCAAGGAGAACATTAGAAGTGGAGTGCTAAATGTCTCTCGGGCGATCATCCAGATTTCTTTCCCTTGGCCTCGCTAAGGAAAAATCTGAGAAAGTGATGTCCTCCTTTGCACCTGCATCCTCCATCACCGTTCATCATGGTAGTATGATGTGTTGCCAGGGTCCTCAGCACGGATGTTGGTAAAACCTTGATGAATATGGAAATGCTCAAGTTCTTGAAAGCACGCTCAGTCACTAGGTTATATCCTTGGTACCAACTGGAATGTGCCTTCCATTTGCCGAGTTGTTCTATAACCATAGTTTCGTTTCCAAATTGAGTGTGCCATTCTTTTGAATTCTTTCAAACGATCATTTGTAAATTGCCTTACACTGGTATGAAGAGTTTCAATGATCTCTGAATCAAAAGTAATTCTTTTTGCCACTTAAGGGAATATTTCTATGAGCCACCCTCCCTAAGGTGCCCCGTTATGGAATCGTGGCAATTATCTCCTCGCTACTTTGAAACCATGCACCATCCTACCTAAGCGTGGGATTGTTGCCCACCAAATCAAATCTCATCGTTTGTTCTTCCATCCCTCTCGATGTGTTTTGCGTCTCAACTCGAGATGTTTCAACATCTCATTCCGTGAGTTGATCGTGAGTTGCTCGATCTTTAAGGAGATCGATTTCTATAGTGTTTTCCCTTGTCGTCATCGTGTCGGATGAAGATCTCGAAAGCAAAGACGTCAACGTTAATTGAAGCAACGGATCAACATCTTCGCGAAGAGCAATTGGATAATGAAGATCGTGTTAGCTTTGTGTACCCTCTGTCTTCTTACCTCACGTCTTGAATCTCGGGACGAGATTCTTGTTTAGTGGGGGTGAGCTGTCACAGCCCCAGATCAGCCCTTGTTTGACTTTGCTTGTTCCTCATGTCATCATGTTTAATTTTCAAAGAAACTTGAAACGGGGATGTTGAAACCCTAGCACCAAATGCATTCAACTAGGTTCAAATAAACAATATTTTCAATGAACCCAAATGCCCTTTAGAAATGTTCATGATTTTTGATAAAGGTAAAAAACCTCTGCCAAAAATGATGCACCTATTTCTAGGCCATTCTGGATTTTTGAATTAAGTCTTATTGTATTTGACTTTTGGGCATTTAAATACTATAAATAATTTGAATGTTCAAATAATGTTGGAACTATTTTTGGGCCACTGAAATAATTCAGCAAGTGTCCATGAATATTTTCAGGATTTTAGGAAATGCCTTGGTATTTTTCCTAAGCTCAAAACAGAGGCAAATAATTAGAAAACAAAAACAAATTAGAAAACAGAAGAGAGGGAGAGCTTACCTGGCCTCACCTGTGTAGCCACCAGAGGGGCCAGCCCACCTCCTCCTCCCCTGTCGTCTTCCTCCCCCTGCCAGGAGGACGGCGCGTGCCCGACGCGCGCACGCACGCGCCCCGGCCACCTCCTGCTTCCTGCCGTTTCCCCCTCGTCGCCCTGGGCCTCCCTCGCGACGCCACGCAGCCCCGACCGCTCTCTCCTCTCTCTCACTTTCCCCTCTGGCCCTCTCTCCCGCAAAAACAGAGCGCCACCGAGGAGCTCTCTGACGCCGATCGCCGTACCCGCGGCCACCGCCACCACCTCGCCTCTCCGAGCTGTCCAAGAGCTCCGCCTCATCTGCTTCTTCCTCCTCGACGATCCTCCCGGCCTCGAACGCGCTGCTTCATCGCCACCGTCGCTGTTTCCGTCACCGGCCACCGAGGCTCCTCGTCGGTCGATTCGCCGCCGTCTCCGCCTCCCCGAGCCCGCTGAGTCCTTCCTTGAGATCACTGTGAGCCCCTGAACCGTTTCCCCCTACTCCCGTGCTCGATTTCGAGCTCTAGCTAGACTAGCCACCGTGCCCGAAGCTCGCCGCCGCATGAGCTCGTCGCCGTCGTGGCTCCGGCGACCAAATGGCCCGGCGCGTGCGTCCGTTGCACTCGCGACGTTCCGTAGAGCAACTCTAGCGCGATAGCCCGTTTGTTTGCAAGCCGCAGCGCTAACCCCGCACCCACCCGAACTCTGGCGGCCGCGAAAGAGCTCGCTGCCGTCGACTCCGGTCACCACAGGCCCAGCCACTACCACCATTCGATGCACGCCTGCAAGAGCTCTCCAATGAGCCCAAGAACGGCCTCGGCCATGCCCTGTGGGCGCTTTCCGAGCCGCGCCGCCGTCTCGGGCCTCGCCGGCGTCGAGTCGCCGGTGGGTTTGACCTCGTTTGACCCGGTTTGACCCTAGTTTGACTCCCCCTGAGTCACTGACGTGTGGGCCCATGCTCCTAACTAAACTAGATTAGTATTAGTTTAGCGCTAATTAATCTGGATTAGTTAGGTTAGTCACTGACAGGCAGGTCCCACGGGTCAGGTTTGACCCTGGCCAGCCCGTTGACTCGCTGACGCAGTGATGACGTCAGGCTGATGCAGTAAAGCATTATCTGGATTTAAGTTTATTCAGAAAATTCCAGAAAATAGTATAAACTTCTAAAAATCATATAAAATCAACCGTAGCTCAGAATGAAATAATTTATATATGAAAAATTATCAGAAAAATGCAATCTATCCATCTGTATCATTTTCATGCATGTCAAACTAAGTTATACCTGCTGTATAGGTGAAAACATGATAATGCACTATTTGAATTCATAGTTTGAATTTGAATTTGAACCTTCAGTTCAAATCAACCCAAATCTTTCTGTTGCTAGTTGCATTAGGCCAAATCACGTCATATTGCCATGTCATAATCATGCATCATAATTGTTGCATTGCATTGATTGTGTTCTTCCTTATTTGCCGGTGATTGTCCCCTCTCGATAGCCGTGATTCCGACGATGAGTTCGATTACCCCGATGAAGAACTATACTATCTTCGGAAGTGTCAGGCAAGCATAACCCCCTTGTTCATTCCGATACAATCCCACTCTCTCGCTCCTGCTCTCTTTTACTGCATTAGGACAACAATGATTCAACCGTTACTTGTTGCGGTAGTTGAACCCCTTATCCTCTGCATGACCTGTCATTGCCACAGTAAATAGATGAAACCCACTAGCATGAGTAGGAGTTGTTTGAGCCCTGGTGTGCCTACTCATTCATGCTTGTTTGTCATGCCTGCTATTGCTTAGAGTTGTGTCAGGTCTGATTCATCGGGGATGAGTTGGAATGGTGATGAACATGCCCTACTGTGTGTGAGCTAAGTGTGTGAACACGATTTGGTAAAGGTAGCGGTGAGAGGCCATGTAGGAGTACATGGTGGGTTGTCTCATTGCAGCCGTCCTCAGGAACTGAGTTCTGTGTTTGTGATCCATGATACAGTTACTACCACGCATTGGGCCCGAAACCAATGGACCCTCTCGGCTTCTTAATCACCCTTGTCCTCTGTCCAGGAGTTGCAAGTAGTTTCTGGTGTTTGTAGTATGCTGGAGGCCGTGGGCAGCGCTGACCGGAGGGGTGGGCTGTGATGCGGTAGGCACGTGGCCGGGAATGCCGGGCGCCCGTTTGGTGTCCCGGAACCCCGCACACATCGTTCGGGGCCATATGTGGAAACCTCGGCCGGACTCCCTACGGATGGAACCTGAATAGGCGATAAACCTGGACTAGAGACTTGAGTGTTTAGGTAGGCTGTGGCCGACACCCTCGCTGGTCTTCCGCTTGAAGGTTGCCGAGTACATGTCGTGTAAACGGCGGTAAGTGGTGAGAGCATGTGTGTCGAAGTACACCCCTACAGGGTTAACATCATCTATTCGAATAGCCGTGTCCGCGGAAATGGACTTCTGGGTTGCCTATAACAGTTCATAGACAAGTGAAAGTGGATACTCTAAAATGCGCAAGATAAGCGTGAGTGCTATGGATGGCGTTCTCGTAGGGAGACGGGAGCGGATCCATAGTGGTGTATTGGTATGGTGAATTTGTGGACTCGTGTGCGCCACCTCAAAAGAGTTACTTGCAGTCGTAGTTCAGGATAGCCACCGAGTCAAAGTTGGCTTGCTGCAGTCAAACTCCACCACCCTCCTTTTGTTGATACCGATGCATATGTAGCTAGTTCTGATGTAAGTCTTGCTGGGTACATTTGTACTCACGTTTGCCTATTTTATGTTTTTGCAGAGAGACTTTAGTCTCGCTAGTAGTACCGCTTGGACTTCGACGTTTAGCTTGTTACCTCAGCTACGATCTTGTGCCCTCGGCAGGATCTGGTAGATAGTCAGGCTTCTCAGCCTTTTCATTTGTAGATGTCTGTACTCAGACATGTTAAGCTTCCGCATGTGTTTGACTTGTATGCTCTGAATGTTGGGTCATGAGACCCATGTTTGTAATATCTGGCTCTTCGGAGCCTAATGAATAAATACTCTGAGTCGAAGAGTCTTGTTGTGATGCCATGTTGTATTTGCACATATCGAGCATATTGTGTGTATGATTGAAATGCTTGGTATGTGTGGGATCCGACAACCTAGTTGTTTATCCTTGGTAGCCTCTCTTATGGGGAAATGTAGTCTTGTGCTTCCATGAGCCATAGTAGTTCGCTACAGCCCGGTTCACCAGAGTCCTGCTAGCCCAGCACTACTGCTCCGGAACACTTGACTGGCCGGCATGTGATTCACTTCGTTCCTGTGTCTGTCCCTTCGGGGAAATGTCACGCGGTGACATCCGGAGTCCTGCCTAGCCTGCTACAGCCCGGGTTCCCGGAGTCCTGTTAGCCCAGTGCTACAGCCCGGATTCACACGCTGCTGGCCAACATGCTCGATGTTGATTCATGTTTGCCTGTCCCCGTAAGTTAGTGCCACTTTGGGTTCACGACTAGTCATGTCGGCCCGGGTTCTCTGTCATATGGATGCTAGCGACATTGTCATATACGTGAGCCAAAAGGCGCAAACGGTCCCGGGCCATGGTAAGGTGATACCCGTGGGAATACCGTGCGTGAGGCCGCAAAGGGATATGAGGTGTTACAGGCTAGATCAGTGTGACTTAGAATCGGGGTCCCGACACACCGTTGGTCCACCCGAATGGGAGTGTGAGGCCATGGGTTCCGTGGTGTGGGTAAAGTGCGCTACCTCTGCAGAGTTTGTGTGTTAAATCTATCAATAGCCGCACCCGCGGATATGGGCCCAGTTCGTAGTCGGTCACACTATGAGCCAACAATAATAATAACTTGCTTAATAATAACACCGGTTCGATGATGAGAAAGAGATTGGCTGTGATCACGACAGGATCACGGAGGTATCGTGGATACCGATGTTGGTAAGTTGATGCATGTGTTGGTTATGAGGTAACCCGAGCAGAGTAAGTTGGTGCATGATAATGATAACCTGTTGCATGCTAGTATCATCATGTTCATAAGTTCATGCCATGCTCATACTGTGCTAGATGTATCATGTTCATCTTGTTCATGCTAAGATTGATCTGATAGTATCATGTTAATCCTTGTTAACCTGTAATTGCCATGTTGTTGTCTGTCTTGATTGCTTTTGGTTGTTGTGAGCTTGCAAGTACATTCAATGTACTGACCTGGCGTGTCATCCAGTTTGCATGTCGTGCTTGGTTTGCTTGCTTGTTTGGTGTGGTTCCTGTGTTCGCGAGCTAGGATAAACGTTCCAGCCAGAGTCCCTGCGGATTGGAATCCATCATCGTTGTTCGTTGTTCCGCTGCTAGTAGAGGTTCTGCTGCCTCGAGTTGTTATGCTGCCTGCATAGAGCAACTGTGGTTGGCTTAGTGTAGTCGTGCCGGTGTTATTCATTGTAATATCGGAGACCTTGTATTCATATTCATGCTCTAATAGAGAGCTGGTTTGTTCTATGCTAAGCAGTGCCGTATTCCCGAAGACTTCACCTTGATCTCTGGGCTGGAATACGGGGTGTTCCGGTTTCTCTGAGCCGGGGTGCCACAACACTTGGTATCAGAGCATGTCTGGCTGTAGAGCGTCCTAGTCCACGGGAACATTAGAAAAAGGTAGTATAGGGTATGGTTGTTGCCCTTGTTTGCTGCATTTGTTTGCTGCAAATAGTCTTATTCGGTTACCCCTAACCCCTATTTCGTGCATAGATGGAGATCAGCTTCCACGAGTCCAGTTCCTTTCCCAGAGCTCCCGGTGCTGTTCCTATTGCGTTCCACCCCACTCCTGCACCTCTCAGCTTTGTCACCCTCCTTGGCGACATGTGGCGTAGCATTTATCCCCATAGGGATCCACCCCATTATCAAGTATTCCAGTTTTCTGCTAGAGGAAGAATCCTGGAGTATGTTGCCCATGTCCATCTGTCAGCCTTGATTCCTGTTGATAAGCGCACCTATAGTCTCTACGATGGTTACGGCGCTACTCCCGAGCATGCCATTCAGCTTGCCGCAATGACAGCAATCACCGGCCTTCGCCATCAAGAGAGCATGGTACAAGAGAACCGTGCTTATCAATACTATCCCACCATTGTCGAGAATCCTAGGCACATCAAGTTCCCGTCGGTCAATCCCCAAGATGACCCGGTTATCTTCGCCATGTCCCTTAACATGACGGTCGAGTATCTTCTTATTTCCGAGTTAGTCCGAGACGCCACTGGAGCCAGGAGATTTCTTGGTGCTTCCCTACATCAGTCTCCGCCAGCTTCTCCAATCCCTCCCCACATCCATCCGGAGTTTCGGAGTCAGCAGTCCCACTCGCTACTACTTTAGCTTCTTTGTCAGCTCCCGAGCATTTGCTGAAGCGTAGGGTGTCGCCATTCTGTAGTGCATGTGCATTCTCTCTAGTATTATGCTTGTGTGTGCTAGTGTGGAGTAGTTTTGTAGTTTGTTTATTGTGTGCTTTATTTACCTTGTTTGTTGTGTACTTTGTTTAGCTTATTTGCCATGTGCTTTGTGCCCTCGATCGTTTTCTCGTGCTTCTTTGTTTTGAATCTTCGGTGTTACCCCCTTATGGAAATTTCTCATCAACCGACACTGGATCAGAAGAAGCCGTGAGAAGTACAGATATACACCAAGGAACTCAGTTAAAAGCAATGAGATTTTTAGCTGATAGCATTGTATTGCAGACGTCCGGTCTGAATACAAGTTATATTCTGCTGAGACTTTCAGTAACAAGTACCCGTCAGAGATACACCTTTATTGCAGCAATGCTTGAACCAACAGGAGAACAAAATTGGATCCAAGTCCAACAGTGCATTTCAAGTCAAAGATATGGTCCGTACACATTGAGTGATTCTGCCATGAGTCAGATTTAAAACATGCGACACCCCGAGGTTAGTCCAGATATGCAAGGAATTCAGCAGGAAGGATGGTCAGACAATTCTTGTCATACAAGTAATCAGTAGCCGGAATGACAAGAATATATATATATATATAGGTAAAAATGTGTCTATCATAGCTTGCCACAGAACTAGTTAAGGCTTGCTAAACATTTATGTGTCCTCAGCGAAAAAACAAGCCATTCAGCTCACTGCAGGATCAATATATATTGAAAATTTTGTTCTTTTTGTCCAGGACACATGCAGTCATATTTTTTCAATCCCTCTGTTGGATCATGTTATATTATAGGTGTGTTGGTTCAGTATTTTTTTCAGGATTTTTGAGAACTTTTCCACCGTTGAAAACCTTAACTAGTTCTGTGGCAAGCTATTGTAGAAAATCCTACTCCTATATATATATATATATATATATATATATATATATATATATATATATATATATATATATTGGTTCACAAAGGAATCAGTCCAATCCTTCTCCACAATTTATCAGCGAAAGCGTACAAGGCAAGATTCCCCAGTCTGCATCAGAAAGGTATGAATGGATTCCAGTGCAAGATATTCAGTCATTTCAATGGGATACTGCAAAAGCTTCTGGCATAAGGAACTGAGTCTTCCCAGCAAGTCTTTAAGGGGGAAAGCTTATAAGGTACGGTACCCAGCCTTCCTCAGCAAGATATCCGCCAAAAGCTTCGAGCACAAGCCATCCAGTCTTCCTCAGCACAATGTCCTGGTGGCTTCCACCGCAAGCGGCCCAATCCTCTTTTCAGTACGACACTGGTACCAGAAAATAAACAATGGGTTGTCAGCATATGTCAGTATTTTCCAAGTGTCGGATCTGCAACGGATGGATCAGAAATAAGAATCAGTCAGAGCAAAGGCATACCTCAAGAATCAGATATTTGTTCATACAATGAGTATGCTGCCAAGTTCATGCAAGTCTCTCGCACAAGGAAGAATTCACGGTACGCATCAGACAACCTCACTGGATATGTAAGTGAAGGAAAACCAGTGGGTGATGCAAGAATCAACAAGTCTTTGAGAAAGACAACATTGACGCCACAATCTTGGCAGAAATTCTCGAGATCAGCCCCGCACCCCCGACAAGGTGATGCTATTAATCTGGTCACTGTCTCATATGATTGAGATCTGTATAAGCACACATGAACCGGACAAATATACCAAGACTCAAGACATGAATCAGACCAAGGTATGACCGCAAGATATAGCACATGACAATATTCAGGGCCGCAAAAATAATCAAGGATATATACAGCCCCGCTCTTTCAGTTAAGGATCCAGATAAAGAATAATGAAGGAGCAAGACCAACAATACAGGTATGCCAAGTATCACTACTAGGAAAAGTGCTATAGACAATATGCACACTAATGGCGCACCAGACATGCGGTGCGCCACTACTATATAGCAGTGGCGCACCGTGTGCTGGTGCGCCATTAGTGTGATAGACACTAATGGCGCACCACAACTATGGTGCGCCACTACTAACAATTTTTTTTCTTTTTTCCAAAAATACTAATGGCGCACCGTGTGCTGGTGCGCCATTAGTGTCTGTCACACTAATGGCGCACCACAACCATGGTGCGCCACTACTAACAATTTTTTTCTTTCCAAAAGTACTAATGGCGCACCGGGGCGTAGTGCGCCATTACTAGTTTTAACTAGTAATGGCGCACCGGGGCGTAGTGCGCCATTACTAGTTTTAACTAGTAATGGCGCACCAATCACCCCGTGCGCCACTACTATCATTTTTTTTGCAAAACTAGTAATGGCGCACCGCCAGCTGGTGCGCCATTAGTAACCAGGGTTACTAATGGCGCATTTGTTGGTGGTGCGCCATTAGTAACCTGGGACCAGCTAGATATTTTGGACAGCCACCTACACACTCACTTTCCCCACTTCATTCTCTCCACCTCCTCCTCCAAGCTTGTCTCGGGTGCCTCCTCCTCCTCACCTCATTTGCACCATAGATTCATCCAAATTAAGTGGTTAAATTACCTTTTTTGATAGGTAAGTAAGGGGAAAGCTTTCTTTATGTTGTAGATCTACTTTTTTCTCCCTCCAACAACGTGCACATGCAGTTTTTATGGCCTAGCTAGATCTATGTATGTTTGTGGTGTTGCATATGTTTGTGGTGTCGCATATATGTTTGTGTTTGTAGGTACCGGTATTTGAAATGCGATAGTTGCCAATATTTTGCCGGAATGTTGATTCATTTCCGTTTCGGCGAGAATTTTGGAACTATGCATTCTTTTTTGTCCTATTTTTAGGCAAAGTCATGCCTAATTTTTTCTTGGTTCTAAAATATCGTTTTGCTCTACCCCGCAGGCGACCATGGTCCGCATGATGACCGAAGGCATCGTGAATAGGTTTTTGAGCTCCGCGAAGGCCGAGAGGCTTCAAAATAATGAGACGGAGATAAGATGTCCGTGTCGAAGATGCAAGCTGAGGAGCCTTATGGACCCGGATTCCGTACAGATGCGGGACCACCTGCTCTTGCGTGGTTTCATGGATGGCTATCAGTGGCAAGGTGATGAATATGATTATGAAGTCGTCCATGGGGGCCGGCCGGCAACAAATGAGGAAGGGCAGCAAGACAACCGCGGCGAGGGCGGGCGAGAAGACGAAGAATCTCCAGGACATGATCACGAAGTAGATGCAGTACACAATCATCATGTAGAAGATGCCGGACATGATGATGAGGAAGATGCCGGAGCAGATGAAGGGCATGATCATGAAGATGAAGATGCCGGAGCAGACGACGATGGACCATCAATGGGCTGGGTGCAGGACCCTCATATTCAAGAGTTGCTTCTCAAGCAGACGGATAACGCAAGAGCTGCCGCCCGAGAGAAAGCCAAGATGGATCAACTGGAGATAGACGCGGTTACTCCATTGTATGAAGGATGCAGGCCCGAGGATACCCGCCTGAAAGTAACGCTCATGGCTCTGGAGATGAAGGTAAAACACAAAATGACCAACGCATGCTTCGATGAGAACATGTCATTCTGGCACGAACGTCTTCCCAAGGGGAACAAGTGCCCGACCAGTTTCGAGGAGGCGAAGAAAATCGTGTGTCCTCTGGATTTACCGCACGTGAAATACCATGTGTGCATGAACAATTGCATCATTTATCGGGACGAGCACGCGGAGTCTACCATATGTCCGGTGTGCGGCGTCACTCGATACAAGAAGAGGAAGAAAGCTCCTCGAAAAGTGCTGTGGTACTTTCCGATCACTCCTCGTCTGCAGCGGTATTTCGCGGACCCTAAGGTAGCAAAGCTCTTGCGTTGGCACGCAGATAGGGAGGAGAAGAAGCGAGAAGATGACGCAAATGATCTGGAGATAAATAAAAAAGACAAGATGCTGAGTCACCCTAAGGATGGGAGCTAGTGGCAAGCGTTTCAAACACCCAGAATTTGGGAACGATCCAAGGAACATTGTGCTGGGCACGAGCACCGATGGATTCAATCCGTTTGGCAGCCAGAGAAGCACACATAGCACCTGGCCTGTATTTGTGTGGATGTACAACCTTCCCCCCTGGTTGTGCATGAAGAGGAAGTCCATTCACATGAGTATGCTAATTGAAGGGCCGAAACAACCAGGGAACGACATCAATCTGTATCTAGGGCTGCTGAAAGAGGAGCTAGACACGCTGTGGAAAACGCCAGCCAATACGTGGGACGCCGTAGAGAAATAATATTTCCCTATGAGAGTCGCACTGCTCACGACGGTGCACGACTATCTCGGTTACGGATATCTCGCGGGGCAGGTGGTCCACGGATTTTCTGGATGCGTCAGGTGCATGGATGACACAACGTATCGCCAGCTAGATTGAGATCCCGGGTCTTCGAAAACCGTGTTCATGGGACATCGAAGGTGGCTTCGCGACGATGACCCATGGAGAAAACGCAAGGATCTGTTCGATGGTGAAACCAAACCCCGAAGACGCCCGCGTACGAGGAGCGGCGAGGAAATAGACGAGCTGTTGAAAAATTGGAAAGATTGCCCTCTGCTGGGAAAGAAGCAAAAGGCGCCAGAGCCGGGAAAGAAGCGAAAGGCGCAAGAGCCGCTGCTGTAGGTATGGAAAACGAGGTCTATTTTCTGGGACTTGCCGTACTGGAAGATCCACCGTGTGCCTCACAGCCTTGATGTCATGCATATCATGAAGAACGTGTGTGACAGTCTGCTTGGTACCCTGCTCAACATGCCGGAGAGGACCAAAGATGGGCCGAAAGCAAGGGCAGACTTGAAATCATTGGGCATCAGGGAGGAGCTTCACGCTAATGATGATGATGATGAGGCGAAGCAGGACACGGAAAGTCGTCGCAAAGGCAAAAAGGCCAAGAAGACCGGAAATGACTTCCCTCCCGGGTGCTTCACTCTAAGTCAGGAGGAGATCGATCAGTTTTTCACCTGCCTCGTAGGAGTAAAACTTCCTTACGGTTACGCGGGGAAGATAAGCAGATACCTAGACTCAGCGAAGCAGAAGTTCAGCGGGATGAAGTCTCACGACTATCACGTGCTGATGACGCAGATACTTCCAGTTGCAATCCGTGGGATCATGGACGCGCACGTCCGTGAAACACTATTTGGCCTATGCAACTTTTTTGACGTCATCTCCCGGAAGTCGGTTGGCGTGAGGCAACTCAGAAGGCTACAGGAAGAGATCGTGGTGATACTATGCGAGCTTGAGCTGTACTTCCCGCCTGCATTCTTCGACGTTATGGTGCATCTGCTGGTCCATATCGTCGAGGATATCATCCAACTTGGGCCGACGTTCCTACATAGCATGATGCCGTTCGAAAGGATGAATGGTGTCATCAAAGGATACATTCGCAACATGTCACGTCCAAAGGGAAGCATAGCCAGGGGCTTTCTGACCAAAGAGTGCATCTCCTACTGCACGAATTATCTAGGCATCGAGAACCCCGTTGGTGTGCCCGTCAACAGGCAGCCCGGCAGGCTCGCTGGATGGGGTCACCGTGAGGGTCACCGCGAAATGCATGTCGACTTCGAGGGTCGACTCGCCGACTTTGAAAGAGCAAACCTAGTCGCACTACAACACATAGACGTGGTCGATCCTTGGGTGGTAGAGCACAAAACCTTTATTGAGAAGACGTACAATTACCGAGGCCAACATAGGACGGACGGAGATATAATCAAAGAGCACAACTCATGTTTCACGCGTTGGTTCAAGCAGAAGCTTCTGTCGTACCCTTTACATGAGGATTCTTCCGCGGAAGAACAACTCATATTCGCCTTGTCACCGGGCGCCGAGCACAACCTGATGACATATGAGGCGTACGATATCAACGGCTACACATTCTACACCTAGGGAAAGGACATGAAGAGCGATGGTTATCAGAACTCCGGGGTAACGATGGAATCCTACACCGGTAACGACAAGGACAGATACTACGGAAGGATCGAGGAGATCTGGGAGCTGAGCTACGCTGGAGAGAAGGTCCCGATGTTCCGTGTCACATGGGCCAAGAGCGTCCTATAAGAAGACCGGTATTTCACCACCATGGTTATACCCGAAGCCAAATCCAAGACCGCGGGCGCAAATGTCACCGCGAAAAATTAGCCATGGGTACTGGCTTCCCAAGTGGACCAATGCTTCTTCATTACCGACCCGTCAAAGCCCAGTCGTGTTGTCGTGAGGAGAGGCAAAAGGAAGATCATCGGAATGGATGGAGTCGCCAATGAGCAAGACTTCGACAAGTACGGCGACCCGAAGATGGAACATGATGACGACGATGAAGTACCAGCATACACCACAAGAAGAAGCAGGACCACCCTACCTAAAGGACGTCCATTCAAGAGAAGAACTCCATTTACGAAAAATAAGGGCAAGAAGATTGTGAACAGATAGCTAGCTAAGATCGATTGTATTTAAATTGTAGCCTTCATTTCTCGATTGTATTTCGACATATTGAAATGATATTTCTTCTGTTCTAGTGTCCTCATGAATATTTATTTATGTTTATTATGGTATTGAATTTCTAACTCACAAAAAGTATTGAATTTGTTAATATTTTTTGAACTCATGAATATTTTTAAATTTCATGGGCACTTTTTGAATTCATGAATATTTTTTCAAATTTGATGATATTTTTTCATATTCAATATGAAAAAATATTGAATATTCAGGAGGACACTCGATCTCGATCCCCCTCCATCTCGATCGCTATCCCCCTCGCCAGATCCCCCTCACCGCCGAGCACCCCCCACCCTCCCCCGCTCCACCACCGCCGCCGACCCCCCCGCACCCTTCCCCGCTCCGCCACCGCCGAGCACCCACCGCACCCTCCCCCGCTCCACCGCCGCCGCCAACCCCCCGCACCCTTCCCCGCTCCACCGCCACCGAGCACCCACCGCACCCTCCCCTGCTCCACCGCCGCCGAGCACCCACCGCACCCTCCCCCGCTCCACGGCCGCCGCCGACCCCCCGCACCCTCCCCGCTCCACCGCCGCCGCTGACCCCCCGCACCCTTCCCTGTCTCCTCGCTCGGTTCCCCCTCCCTCCCCCCCGAGCGCCATTGCTATACAAAAAAGATTACTAATGGCGCACCTCACTGGGGTGCGCCATTGCTATTTAAAAAGATTACTAATGGCGCACCTCTCTGGGGTGCGCCATTACTAACCCTTCCCCCCACTAAAAAAATTCTATCTTCCCCATCTCTCTCACCCGCCCACAGCCCCGACCCGCCCACTGCCCCGACCCGTGTACTGCGCCGCCGCCGCCCCCGCGCCGCCGCCTCCCCCGCTCCGACCCTCGCCCCGGCGGCGACGAGCCCTTCCGCCCCCACCATCTCCGTCCCGTTCGAGGTGAGGCCCTCGCCCGGCCGCCCGGTCCTCCCCTCCACCCCCCTCCGACGCCAGTCAGAGGCGCCGCTTGCTGCTCTGCGCCGACGCCAGTCAGTACTCAGTGTCCAGTACACCGCCGCTTGCTGCTCGGTCTGTTCTTCTCTCTGCTACTTATATACAGTCCATGTCTTCTTGTTTTGCTGCTGTGATCAGGGGCGCCGCTGCCGCTCAACGGGACGCTCGCCTTCTGTGGCAACGCCCCTGGCGCCACCTGCTGCGACGCCGCCGACGACAAGGCCCTGCGGGACCAGCTCCAAGCTGCCAACGTCTCCGACGCCGCCTGCGCCGCCGTCCTCAAGTCCCTCCTCTGCGCAGTGAGTGCCCGCCATGTGCTCGACGCTTTGCCTCACTGGGCATTTCATCAGTTATTTTATTATATAGTGTTGGTTATACCGTCTCCTGGCTCTACTACTCAAAGTATGCATGGACATCATGACAACAATTGTTGGCAATTCAGTCGCCTGGTTCAGATGAATCCACATGTGTAGAGTACAATAGTGGTACCTGACTGACCTGTGGCTGGTGAAGAACATGTTGCAGGCCCGGCATGTTACCAGCTTGATGGTCTGCTGCTAGCTGGGCGGCTGGCTGGCTGGCCGTGTGGCAAGCCCTCTGTAGATAAATTGTTTGATTAGGGTATGGTCTTAGTGGACTTGTCATGCTTAGAGTGGCACTTTATAGTGCTTGATGCAGGGTTGGTTGGTATAAACCAAATTTGTCCGGGACAGTTTAATTAGCCAGTAATAATGTGCAGTTATCATCATCCCTTCTCTTTTGTTGTAAACCTAAAAAAACACCATTATCCTTTCTCAAACTAACCCACTAGAGATTAATAGGAAAAACAGTCTTAACACAGAATGTGTCGTCTTTTATGTCATTGGAGTCAAGCAATTGAAAATGGACTAGCTATAAATCGAATGTCGGATTCTTTTTTTACCATGGCAGATAGAGTGTTTTTCATGGCAATTATAGGTGTCACAGGGATGGCAGATTTCTTTAGCAAGCATGGCAAATCCTTGGCCCGTACTGTCATCATGTTGACAACTATAATTAACATGAAGCATCCACCTTACTAAGCCATTACTTGTGTGCACCTCTAGTTTCCTTGCAGGTTGTAAGTTTTTATTAGGATATAGTAGTACAACCTGTACTGGTTGGGACAAAAACACTGCTTTTGGTGTACCTGTACTGTTCTTTCTAGCTGTAAATTTCTTATTTCTTCACTTTACTGATGAGTACACAAAGCAAGTGTGAGTGAACTGAATGAATTCAGTGTGCACTGTAGTATAAGTACCATCTAGTCAAGTCAAGCTCTGGTCATGGTCCAGCAGATGAGATTTTCTCCTCTGAGGAAAAGCATATGAGAATTGAGAAGCATATGCCACACAATGATTCAGCAATATCTTTAAGGCAAATCTGGCTGGCAATTTGGCCCTCTGTGTCCATCACCATGGCCACTACTATTTCAAACTGAAGAAAGAAAGGAAGAGATGATTTTGCAGGTACCCCGAGAGGCCCTTGAGTTTGCCGGAATGTCGATTAACTTCCGTTCCGGCAAATTCGGGTACTCCGTATGTCCTATTTTCAGCAAAGGTCATGCTGAAATTTTCCGTGAATTTTAGCATGACTTTGCTAAAAATAGGACATATGGGGTACTTGCGACTAATGCATGGGCCGGAGTATCTTAGTACTTAATTAATTAGTTAGTGTAGGTGTATATATACACATGAATCCACCTACATCCTGGAAATCCATTTAATCAGAGGAAGACGACGAAGAAGAAGAGGAGGAGGAGGAGGAGGAGGTGAGGTTGGTTAGCCAAGAGTCAAACCCTAAATGATAAAACCTTGGCTTTTAGGGTGCCTCGGTGTCGATAAAAACCTAAATGATCAATTTTCAGCCCTTGGATTAGTTTAGTATTTTTTTCACACACTCAGACACCCTTGCTTGCCATGTGTGTGAGAGAGATAGTGAGAGGAGACAAGAAGAAGGGGGTTAGGAAGGGACTTGGACCTTAGCAATAACACACTAACAACAAATTCCTCGAGAATTAGGTTATTTGGTCAACTTACAGATCTTGTTCCTTGACAATAACCAACTTTTTGACCCAACTTTTTTCCTATTTAGAGCGAAACATGGCCCACAACGATGAGGCCGGCGGTTCGGGCGGCAAGGCATTCTGGGAACTGTCCCAGGAGATGGAGGAAGAACCTCACCGCTATGAGGATGCCGCAGAAGACACCGATCCTTACTACACAACCCGTAGTGGCGTCGGGGATGACACCACTGATGGTGCCGCCGAGGATGCCACCACTGATGATGGCAGCGCACGCATAGATGGCAGCCAGCCGAAGAGGCAACGGAAGGACCGGCGCCCGAACGTGCTCGGCACCGTCAAGGAGGAATTTACTGAAGTGAACTACGACGGGGATCCAACGGCGCCCAAAGAATTAGTCAAGGGGTACTCGGTTCAGCTCGGGTGCATTCTCCGGAGCACCGTCTCGATCAACACCGAGAACCTAAGGCATAAGGACCGAGGGAATTTGCGCAACCTCCTCTTCATGAAGCTGCACGAATGATACAAGTTCCCCGCTGAGTTTGCAAACACACGCCTCTCAGGGAATAAAGTAAACAGTGCCGCCCTCACGAAGATGAGCACGGCCCTGTCTACATGGAGAAGCGCATTGAAGAGAATGATTAACAAAGGTGATAGTTATGAGAAGATCAAGGCGAAAAATCCTTCGATCAGCGAAGATGACTACAAGGAGTTCAAGATCAAGTGCGAGAGCGGCGCATCCGAGGAATCAAGTCAGTGGGGGAAAGAGATGCGGGACTTGAACTTAGGGGTCCACAAACTCGGTCCCGGCGGTTACAGAGTGGCGGAACCTATATGGGGCAAGGAGGACGCGGAGCGTGCCGAGCAAGGCCTACCGCCCTGGTTCGAGAAATACCGTGAGAAGCAGACCAAGAACTATGTCAGGGCCCGGTACAAGGAGGACCCGGTAACAAAGGAGCTTACCACGGATCCGAAGACCAAGGCGCTTGAGAAAGTTCTGGTAAGGAATACACCCCCGCGTAATTAGCTACATATATGGTTGCATTCTAGTTAATGAAGCCAAATTTCTAAATGGTTCACATTCCTTCCGCAGGAGACTGAAAGCAGTAGTGCGGGGTCGACTTAGAGCTCCCCAGCTTGGGACAACACTCTAAATAGGGCGTTGAACATAATGAAAAACAAGGATAAGCTCAGTAAGCCGTCGTCAGCTGGTCGTGTGGCCGGCAAAGGCTTGTCCACAAAATGGTCGTCATACTATAACGCTGGTGGGCGAAAGGAGAAAAAGACCAGCTCAGAAAGCCAGTCACGCGAGGTTCAAGAACTCAAGGCACAAGTGGCGCGGATTCCGGAGATTGTCCAAGAGCAAGTGCAACAACAACTGGGAACGACGCGCACCGCCATTGTGCCTAGCTTGATTGAGGGGCTGCAGGCGTGGATTGCGAGCGGCCAACAGGGGCCGCCCCCGGTTCCCAGCTTCACGGCCAGCAACTCGCACAACGCGCAGGCGGCGCCATTGGTGTCTCCGGCGGAGGCGGTATTGGTGTCTCCGGCGCCGGCACGGGCATTGGAGCTTAATGCACCCGGGTGTACGCCGGCCGGCACCTCGGCAGCAAGCGGCCCCTCTGTCAGTTGCACGCCTGCCGTTGGCGGTGCCTCGACATTAGCCGAGCTCAACGCCATCACGGTAACTAAGCCTCTCGGCCGATGACTTCATCTCCTTGCCTTTGATTGGGCATCCCTGACGCCCTACATGTTTTCGCAGGGCGCCGCCGACGTCCCATGCACTCTCCTGCACTTCGTGGGCGGCGAGTTGATCGATGTCGCCAAGGGCAGAATCGTTCAACTAGGCAACCCCGTGTTCCACGGTAATCCGATGCCACCCACTGTGTATAGGGTTGAACTGGTTCGGGTGCTGCCAGGTTGCGACGAGTTGTTACCTCCGATTCGACCCGCTGGGGCCGACGAAGATGATGTGATGACCCTCGGCGCATGCGTAAGCTGGCCCCTGCTTTGGCCGAAGAGCTAGATTCATTTGGGGTCGGGGGACACCACCCCACAGACAACACCGCCAGTCGTGCCGGCGCCAAGCCATGGCAAGACCGCCGCAACGCTACCAGACATGCCGGACATCCCTATGGCACAGGATCTGGACATGCATATGGCACAGGATCCGGACGACGACGACAACGACGACGGTACATTTACCAACGTCGATAAGTACTTTGCCGAAGATGGGTATGGTGACGAATTCTTCGGGCCTCCCTCTCAAGAACCCAACCCTGAAAAAGACGACCACGATCGAGCTGGTACCGCGGAGAAACCCAATTGCAACAGGCATCGTCTGGCGTTCAGTTCTCAGGAGACGCCTCCAGCTGTCGCCTTCACCGAGCCTCAGATAGCCGAGGTGCGGAATATTATCAGCCCCAACACACTCAAGAAGGCGGTCTCTGAGGAGAACGCGATCCCATTACAGGAGATGAGGAAGAAGGGACGGAAACGAAAGAATAACAAGGGCGGTGCGAGCCAGCCGGCACCGAGTACGATCCGTGCTCAGGACGGGCCACCTTCACCTAAGGATATCTCGAGGAGGGTGCATGTGGCGGGTAGGCCGATGCTACAGACTAATCTGCTCAATGCTGCAACCGGTGCTAAGCGGAGTCTGCATGACAGTGTTCTTTCTTTGGAGAAGCGGCGTCTCTCCGAGAATGATGTGGCATACCCGGTTTTTGTGTCCAAGGTGCCAGAGGACAAGGGCTTTGTGGATAGCGCAATCGGGGGTACGATCGTCCTGCGGTTTGGTGACATCTTCGCTATGTTTAACCTTCATCCGCTGCACTACACCTTCGTTCGGCTATTTTCGCTGAGTATGGAGATGCGGATCATTAGAGACAAGACCCGGGACATCGTGATAGTCGACCCCTTCTACATGCGTGCCAAGATCTTGGGCAGCACTGCGGACCGGCAAGTCGTGAGTTCATACCTCGAAGGCGTCATTCTGGCAAACCCAGATAAGGATAACTTCCTCGTGCCTTACTTTCCCGAGTAAGTCATCCCCTCACCGCCCCGTAACATATGATTTCTTAGATTTCGATTGTTTTTTTTTCTAACATTCCGTGTTTTGTGCAGTGACACACATTGCACACTCATCCTCTTAAGCCCGAAATATTCCATGACCACGTATTTCGGCCCGGACCGTCAGTCGAAGAAAGACTACACAAATATCAAGAAAGTTCTTGATGATGTTCTCCCCGGCTATGCCAGATCTGGAGGCACCTTCAGCAGGCCAGTTCGTAGGTACGGCAAGCACATCTTCAGCCACAATACGATGTTCTCCTGCGTCAAGCAGCCGCCTGGCAGTCAGAAGGATGCCTACTACGCCCTCCATCACATGCGGGCGATCGTACGGGACCATAATCACCTTCTGCTACCAAGTAATCTCAAAGATTGGGCCGCACGCTTGTCAGCAATCCAGGACGCGGACATCAGACAAGAATTCTTTCGCATCCAGTCGGAGTTTGCGGAAATCATCCATCAAGATGTCCTTCGTACCTCGGGGTAGTTCTATCTCAGACATCAACCGTCCAACAGCGAGATAGAAACAACGCTACAAATGCAGGCTGACAACGCCCGCGATTTCATGATCATCACGAAAGACGGCGGCTTCATCCACGCTCCGGTCCCTGAGTCGAGTCGAAAGTAGTGATGCTATGTAGTTCTGAAATGTCGATTGGCTCATGTTGTAATACTAAACTTTAATGAACTTGTATGTCTCTTTGGTTTGGACAGTCGTTCAACTTATATGTAATCGATGCTATTTATTAGTAGGACCATGAATCGTGCTATTAATGTGTTGCTTTTCTCTTCCGATCCTTTTGTTGCATACTTATATATTGCTTATGTATTGTCTGTGAATTGCTACTAACGTTTTGTTTGGCTAGTGCATATATAGAGATGCCGTCGTATGTCGTGTACAAGGGTAAGGTTCCCGGAGTCTACGACGACTGGGAGGAGTATCGGAGACAGGTTCACCGTTTCAGCGGTAACAGTTACAAAGGCTACACCACTAGGGCGGAGGCGGAAGTTAGATACGCGCGCTATCTAGCGGGAGAGAGGAGGGAGCGGAGGAGGAACCGGATGAAGACCAGTTTCATCGCGATGATGCTAATCATGATGACCGCAGCTCTCTTCTATGTGATGGTAGTTTAGATGATCGATGTCGACTTGTAATGTGAAGACAAACTCGCTACTCGCGGTTTCGAGACTTGTAATGTCATACTTTGTTCGGTATTTGAAATTCGGAGACTAATATGATGAATTGTATTCGGAGACTAATCTTCTATTGTATTCGATAAATCTGCTGTTTATATGTTGTGCTCTCTATATTATGTGCAGTAATATGTTTTGTAACCTGTGCAAATATCAGAAAAGAAAAAAATCCCTAATATTCATACTAATGGCGCACCACTCAGCACACTAATGGCGCACTGCAAAAAGGACACTAATGGCGCATCAACCCCTAGTGCGCCATTACTATGCCAAGGCACATGGGTAAATATGGCCCCTGGGAGGCATACTAATGGCGCACGGTGGGCTATACTAATGGCGCACTGCGTGGTGCGCCATTAGTATTTAATTCTAATGGCGTGGTGCTAGTGGCGCACCAGTAGTGCGCCATTAGTAGGAAAAACTAGTGCGCCACTAGCAGGCCTTTTCCTAGTAGTGTATTGTGCGAACAATGCGGTATGTATGCCCAAGACAATCTGATATTTCATATCAAATACCAAGTGAAGATACGCCTGAGAGGTCTACTTCATTGCGGTAAGGGCCTCATAGCAAGGCAACCAGCTTAGTCAACAGTGTATGCTCAGAACTATCAGCATTGGATACCCAAGTCTATCAAGTCCGAACCAAGGACAACTCAACATATTGACCTCAGCAACCGTGCTGAAGCATAACACGGACTGTTATCCCCGTTGATATACTGGCAACATGAAAAATTAGTGTGAGAGCACATACCTTGAGGATTGTTATCTCTCGTATATGGGAAGCAATTAAAGAATAGCCTGCCGTGAATGGGATTCTTTGCCTAGATCTCTGCTAGTCAAGTCTGCAAGTGTGATCATCAGGTGATGGTGCATTCTTCTATCAGTCACGTCAACCGACAGTCAAACTTTTGGTACAGATTGGATATGAAAGATAGTAAAGCCAGTCAAGTTAAGTCAGAAACTCCTGCAAGATGTCAGAATCCATCAGAAGGCCAAGTATGATTCTTATCACTGTTTGAACCCAGAAGGTATGCATATATTCAAGCAGTCTGATACCTGGATAGAAGATATTCTTTGTTCCACGGGAACATGTGTTCCCAACTCCGTCGAATATTCTCGATACTCGATACGAGAATAACATCTCCAGCAAGGATCAGTATCGAGAAGGACACCTAAGTCAGTAATGATAATGTTTTGGACCTCAGCTAAGCCAGCAGATGTGAAAGAAAAAATTTGAGTCAGTATGAACAGGAACATATAAGGTAAGTCCTGTCAGAATGTCAGATACGGTGAAGCAAACCACCCCAGATCAAGACAATCAGTCAGATCCAACTCAGTGGGAATATTATATGAGAATGAATAAACGAAACCCGAGTTGGAAACGGTTTTTTCAAGTCAGAAAAACTATTTATCCCTGAGCAACCAATCTCGAGGACGAGATTTCTTTAAGGGGGGGAAGGTTTGTAACACCCTGGATTTTGCCCTTTTCTTTTTTCCTTTGATTTTCTTGGATTTCTTGATTTGAATTGCTTTTCTGTGGCTATGTGGTTCCAAAACTTGGGAAGATCACGTCTTCCTTGGTTTTATAGTGGCTTGTTATCCTCATCATTATCCCTAGATCATGTCATTTCCATCCTTGACCCAACCCAATATTCTTTTTATTGCGAATATTCCTTTTTCTATTAAAAGGATAACCCTTTAAACCCTAGGTTGTGAAGCAACCTATATTTTTATCACTCCCAGAATTCCCAAATAATTCTCATAAATTGTTTGGGTCTCCACAAATATGTCAAAATCCTTCCTTGGCATCATCAAAGATAATTCACAAATATTCCTTTTCTGATTCTGCCCTAAGTGGTGGTTTGAGAAGGAAGTGTCATCTATCTTTGCTTGATTGACCCCAAACCTTTTGGACATCTTTTCCTGTCCATATAATTGCACCATGCCAAAATTCAACTTTTAATTTGCTTAGTAAATATTCCTGAGCAATTTTTCAAAGTTCCTTTCTGAGGGAAGTAATTGTGAAGGAAGTACTAGCTAGGCATATCCAAATGAGTTGAAATTTTGCAAGGCCCTTCATATGATCCAATCATGACTCTCCACCAAATATGAGCTCATGTAACTCATCTATGTGATCCCAGCTCCAAATCTTAGTTTTTGGTCAAATTTTCAGTTTGTGAAGCAACCATATTTTATATTTCTTCAATTAAGCTGGCAATTTACCAGGACATCCTCATATCCATATCAACTCTCTCCACCAAGTTTTGGCTCAATCCATTACTCCATTTACCCTATGCAAATTTTCCAAAATTCTGATCAGAATGAAGCATTATGAAGCAAGTCCCATTTTGGTATTTCCAAATGGAATGAAACATTTACAGAAGCTTCATATGATCAAATAACCCATCCATGCCAATTTTCAGCTCAATCCAAGCTAGTACGTGAGTGCTACTTCAAAGTTTGCTATTCTGGTCAGTATGGCACGTTGCACCGCATGTACTAGCTAAACCCCTCGGTATGAGCTGAAACCTTGCCATCTGACTCAACTTAGTGAGTGATAAACCCCACTCAAATCTCGGTCTAATCCTCTTGACCAATCCTCTGCAAATGGCATCAAACACCTTGCTGCCAAAATGTTTTGGCTCCTCCTGCAAACCACTTCTTTGCCCCTGGAATGAGTTGTTACCGCCTTTGAACTCATGGTACCATGGTCATCTTACTAGACATGGTCGGTTCGGCCAGAACACGCCGTTTGCACCAGTGCGCACGGTGACCATGGGTCGGACAGGCCAAATCTCACGCTCTGCCAAACTGCGGCGCTGTGTTCGTCCGCTCCCCTTTGCCTCTCGTGCCCACATCATGTCCTCTAGCTCGCGGGTGCTCGTCTGCATCTTCCTGCATCAATGCCCCGTCTGGACTCGCTGTGGTTTAGTCGCCATCGCCGCGCCCGTGCCACAACCCGCCCCTGACCTCCATTGGCATCGAGCTAGAGCTCTCTAGAGCACGCCCGAACCCCTCCCGCGTCCTATATAAGGATCCTCGACCCCTCCCGCAGCCCCCAAGCCTCTCCGGATTCCTCCTCGACCACCAAATTCCTCGGCCCCCTCCTCATTTCGCCATTGCCGTCTCAGCCAATGATACATCTCCAACGTATCTATAATTTCTTATTGCTCCATGCTATAATATCTTCTCTTTTGGACATTATTGGGCTTTATTATTCACTTTTATATTATTTTTGGGACTAACCTATTAACCGGAGGCCCAACCCAGAATTGCTGTTTTTTTGCCTATTTCAAAGTTCCGCAGAAAAAGAATATCAAACGGAGTCCAAACGGAATGAAACCTTCGGGAACGTGATTTTCAGAATGAACATGATCCAGGAGACTTGGACCCTACGTCAAGAAGGCTACCAGGAAGCCACGAGGTAGGGGGACGTGCCTACCCCCCCCCCCCCAGGCGCGCCCTCCACCCTCGTGGGCCCCATGTTGCTCCACCGACGTACTCCTTCCTCCTATATATACCAACGTACCCCCAAACGATCAGATACAGAGCCAAAAACACCACCGCAACCTTCTGTACCCACGAGATCCCATCTTGGGGTCTGTTCCGGAGCTCCGCCGGAGGGGGCATCGATCACGGAGGGCTTCTACATCAACACCATAGCCTCTCCGATGAAGTGTGAGTAGTTTACCTCAGACCTTCGGGTCCATAGTTATTAGCTAGATGGCTTCCTCTCTCTTTTTGGATCTCAATACAATGTTCTCCCCCTCTGTTGTGGAGATCTATTCGATGTAATCTTCTTTTGCGGTGTGTTTGTTGAGACCGATGAATTGTGGGTTTATGATCAAGTTTATCTATGAACAATATTTGAATCTTCTGAATTCTTTTATGTATGATTGGTTATCTTTGCAAGTCTCTTCGAATTATCAGTTTGGTTTGGCCTACTAGATTGATCTTTCTTGCAATGGGAGAAGTGCTTAGCTTTGGGTTCAATCTTGTGGTGTCCTTTCCCAGTGACAGTAGGGGTAGCAAGGCCCGTATTGTATTGTTACCATCGAGGATAACAAGATGGGGTTTTTATCATATTGCATGAAGTTATCCCTCTACATCATGTCATCTTGCTTAAAGCGTTACTCTGTTCTTATGAACTTAATACTCTAGATGCATGCTGGATAGCGGTCGATGTGTGGAGTAATAGTAGTAGATGCAGGCAGGAGTCGGTCTACTTGTCTCGGACGTGATGCCTATATACATGATCATACCTAGATATTCTCATAACTATGCTCAATTCTGTCAATTGCTCAACAGTAATTTGTTCACCCACCGTAAAATACTTATGCTCTTGAGAGAAGCCACTAGTGAAACCTATGGCCCCGGGGTCTATTTTCCATCATATTAATCTTCCAACAGTTAGTTATTTCCGTTGCTTTTATTTTACTTTGCATCTTTATCATAAAAATACCAAAAATATTATCTTATCATATCTATTAGATCTCACTCTCGTAAGTGACCGTGTAGGGATTGACAACCCTTTATCGCGTTGGTTGCGAGGATTTATTTGTTTGTGTAGGTGCGAGGGACTAGCGCGTAGCCTCCTACTGGATTGATACCTTGGTTCTCAAAAACTGAGGGAAATACTTGTGCTACTTTGCTGCATCACCCTTTCCTCTCCAAGGGAAAACCAACGCAGTGCTCAAGAGGTAGCAAGAAGGATTTCTGGCGCCGTTGCCGGGGAGGTCTACGCAAAAGTCAACATACCAAGTACCCATCACAAACCCTTATCTCCCACATTACATTATTTGCCATTTGCCTCACGTTTTCCTCTCCCCCACTTCACCCTTGCCGTTTTATTCGCCCTCTCTTTTTCGTTCGCCTCTTTTTCGCTTGCTTCTTGTTTGCTCGTGTGTTGGATTGCTTGTTTGTCACGATGGCTCAAGATAATACCAAATTATGTGACATTACCAATACCAACAATAATGATTTCCTTAGCACTCCGATTGCTCCTCTTACCGATACTGAATGTTGTGAAATCAATGCTGCTTTGTTGAATCTTGTCATGAAAGATCAATTCGACAGCCTTCCTAGTGAAGATGCCGCTACTCATCTAAATATCTTCGTTGATTTGTGTGATATGCAAAAGAAGAAAGATGTGGAAAATGATATAGTTAAATTGAAGCTATTTCCTTTTTCGCTTAGAGATTGTGCTAAAGCTTGGTTTTCGTCTTTGCCTAAAAATAGTATTGATTCTTGGAATAAGTGCAAAGATGCTTTTATCTCTAAGTATTTTCCTCCCGCTAAGATCATCTCTCTTAGAAACGACATTATGAACTTTAAGAAACTTGATCATGAACATGTTGCACAAGCTTGGGAGAGGATGAAATTAATGATACGTAATTGCCCTACACATGGTTTGAATTTGTGGATGATTATACAAAACTTTTATGCCGGATTGAATTTTGCTTCTAGAAATCTTTTAGATTCGGCCGCGGGAGGCACTTTTATGGAAATAACTTTAGGGGAAGCTACTAAACTCCTAGATAATATTATGGTTAATTATTCTCAATGGCACACTGAAAGATCTACTAATAAAAAAGTGCATGCGATAGAAGAGATTAATGTTTTGAATGGAAAGATGGATGAACTTATGAAATTATTTGCTACTAAGAGTGTTTCTTCTGATCCTAATGATATGCCTTTGTCTACTTTGATTGAGAATAATAATGAATCTATGGATGTGAATTTTGTTGGTAGGAATAATTTTGGTAACAACGCGTATAGAGGAAACTTTAATCCTAGGCCTTATCCTAGCAATTCTTCTAATAATTATGGTAATTCCTACAACAATTCTTATGGAAATTTTTAATAAGATGTCCTCTGAATTTGAGACTAGTGTTAAAGAATTTATGAATTTGCAAAAGAATTTCAATGCTTTGCTTGAAGAGAAATTGCTTAAAGTTGATGAATTGGCTAGGAACGTTGATAGAATTTCTCTTGATGTTGATTCTTTGAACCTTATATCTATTCCTCCTAAGCATGATATCAATGAGTCTCAAAGAAAGAACCGCTAGGATGCATGCTAAGAAAGATTGCTTTATGAAAGTGTGTTCTTCTAGTTCCTACGAAAATAAAGATGAAGATCTAAAAGTTATTGATGTGTCCCCTATTAAATATTTGTTTTGCAACATGAATCTTGATAATGATGGGACAGAATATGATCCACCTTTACTTAGAAGGCTATCCAAAAATTCGGAGTTTTTAGATCTTGATGCTAAAATTGATAAAAGTGGGATTGAAGAAATCAAAACATTAGATGTTAATAAACCCACTATTTTGGATTTCAAGGAATTTAATTATGATAATTGCTCTTTGATAGATTGTATTTCCTTGTTGCAATCCGTGCTAAATTCTCCTCATGCTTATAGTCAAAATAAAGCTTTTACCAAACATATCGTTGATGCTTTGATGCAATCTTATGAAGAAAAACTTGAGTTGGAAGTTTCTATCCCTAGAAAACTTTATGATGAGTGGGAACCTACTATTAAAATTAAGATTAAAGATCATGAATGCTATGCTTTGTGTGATTTGGGTGCTAGTGTTTCCACGATTCCAAAAACTTTGTGCGATTTGCTAGGTTTCCGTGATTTTGATGATTGCTCTTTAAACTTGCACCTTGTGGATTCCACTATCAAGAAACCTATGGGAAGAATTAATGATGTTCTTATTGTTGCAAATAGGAACTATGTGCCTGTAGATTTTATTGTTCTTGATATAGATTGCAATCCTTCATGTCCTATTATTCTTGGTAGACCTTTCCTTAGAACGATTGTTGCAATTATTGATATGAAGGAAGGGAATATTAGATTCCAATTTCCATTAAAGAAAGGCATGGAAAACTTCCCTATGAAGAAAATAAAGTTACCATATGAATATATCATGAGAGCCACTTATGGATTGCCAACCAAAGATGGCAATACCTAGATCTATCCTTGCTTTTATACCTAAGCTAGGGGCGTTAAACGATAGCGCTTGTTGGGAGGCAACCCAATTTTATTTTTAATTTTTTGCTTTTTGCTTCTGTTTAGGAATAAATATTTGTTCTAGCCTCTGGTTAGATGTGTTTTTATGTTTTAATTAGTGTTTGTGCCAAGTTAAACCTATAGGATCTTCTTGGATGATAGTTATTTGATCTTGCCGAAAATTCCAGAAACTTTATGTTCACGAAAATAATTGTTAAAAATCACCGGAACGTGATAAAATATTGATTCCAATTGCTGCTGATCAATAAACAAATTGTCTAGGTCTTCCTATTTTGGATGATTTTTTGGAGTTCCAGAAGTTTGCGTTAGTTATAGATTACTACAGACTGTTCTGTTTTTGACAGATTCTGTTTTTCGTGTGTTGTTTGCTTATTTTGATGAATCTATGGCTAATAAAATAGTTTATAAACCATAGATAAGTTGGAATACAGTAGGTTTAACACCAATATAAATAAAGAATGAGTTCATTACAGTACCTTGAAGTGGTCTTTTGTTTTCTTTCACTAACGGAGCTCACGAGATTTTCTGTTAAGTTTTGTGTTGTGAAGTTTTCAAGTTTTGGGTAAAAGATTTGATGGATTATGGAACAAGGAGTGGAAAGAGACTAAGCTTGGGGATGCCCATGGCACCCCCAAGATAATCTAAGGACACCATAAAGCCAAAGCTTGGGGATGCCCCGGAAGGCATCCCCTCTTTCATCTACTTCCATCGGTAACTTTACTTGGAGCTGTATTTTTATTCACCACATGATATGTGTTTTGCTTGGAGCGTCTTGTATGATTTGAGTCTTTGCTTTTTTGTTTACCACAATCATACTTGCTGCACACACCTTTTGAGAGAGACACACATGATTCGGAAATTATTAGAATACTCTATGTGCTTCACTTATATCTTTTGAGTTATATAGATTTTGCTCTAGTACTTCACTTATATCTTTTAGAGCACGGTGATGGATTTGTTTTATGGAAACTATTGATCTCTCATGCTTCACTTAGATTATTTTGAGAGTCTTAAATAGCCTGGTAATTTTCTTAAATAATCCTAATATGCTTGGTATTCAAGATTAGTAAAAACTTTCTTATGAGTGTGTTGAATACTAAGAGAAGTTTGATGCTTGCTGATTGTTTTGAGATATGAAGATGGTGATATTAGAGTCATGCTAGTTGAGTAGTTTTGAATTTGAGAAATACTTGTGTTAAAGTTTGTGATTCCCGTAGCATGCACGTATGGTGAACCGTTATGTGATGTAGTCAGAGCATGATTTATTTATTGATTGTCTTCCTTATGAGTGGTGGTCGGGGACGAGCGATGGTCGTTTCCTACCAATCTATCCCCCTAGGAGCATGCGCGTAATACTTTGTTTTGATAACTTGTAGATTTTTGCGATAAGTATATGAGTTCTTTATGACTAATGTTGAGTCCATTGATTATACGCACTTTTCCTCCTTCCACCATTACTAGCCTCTCTAATACCGCGCACTTTTCGCCGGTATCATACACCCACCATACACCTTCCTCAAAACAGCCACCATACCTACCTATTATGGCATTTCCATAGCCATTCCGAGATATATTGCCATGCAACTTACCACCGTTCCGTTTACTATGACACGCTCCATCATTGTCATATTGCTTCGCATGATCATGTAGTTAACATTGTATTTGTGGAAAAACCACCGTTCATAATTCTTTCATACATGTCACTCTTGATTCATTGCATATCCCGGTACACCGCTGGAGGCATTCACATAGAGTCATATTTTGTTCTAAGTATTGAGTTGTAATTTTTGAGTTGTAAGTAAATAAAAGTGTGATGATCATCATTTTAGAGCATTGTCCCAAGTGAGGAATGGATGATGGAGACTATGATTCCCCCACAAGTTGGGATGAGACTCCAGACGAAAAAAAGAGGCCATAAAAAAGAAAAGGCCCAAATAAAAAAATGAATGAGAGAAAAAGAGAGAAGGGACAATGTTACTATCCTTTTACCACACTTGTGCTTCAAAGTAGCACCATGATCTTCATGATAGAGAGTCTCCTATGATATCGCTTTCATATACTAGTGGGAATTTTTTCATTATAGAACTTGGCTTGTATATTCCAATTATGGGCTTCCTCAAAATGCCCTAGGTATTCGTGAGCAAGCGAGTTGGATGCACACCCACTTAGTTTCTTTTGTTGAGCTTTCAAATACTTATAGCTCTAGTGCATCCGTTGCATGGCAATCCCTACTCACTCACATTGATTATTGATGGGCATCTCCATAGCCCGTTGATATGCCTAGTTGATGTGAGACTATCTTCTCCTTTTTGTCTTCTCCAAAACCACCATTCTATTCCACATATAGTGCTATGTCCATGGCTCATGCTCATGTATTGCGTGAAGATTGAAAAAGTTTGAGAACGTCAAAAGTATGAAACAGTTGCTTGGCTTGTCATCGGGGTTGTGGATGATTTAAATATTTTGTGTGGTGAAGATAGAGCATAGCCAGACTATATGACTTTGTAGGGATAACTTTCTTTGGCCATGTTATTTTGAGAAGACATAATTTCTTAGTTAGTATGCTTGAAGTATTATTATTTTTATGTCAATATTAAACTTTTGTCTTGAATCTTTCGGATCTGAATATTCATACCACAATTAAGAAGAATTACATTGAAATTATGCCAAGTAGCATTCCGCATAAAAAATTCTGTTTTTATCATTTACCTACTCGAGGACGAGCAGGAATTAAGCTTGGGGATGCTTGATACGTCTCCAACGTATCTATAATTTTTGATTGCTCCATGCTATATTATCTTCTGTTTTGGACATTATTGGGCTTTATTATTCACTTTTATATTATTTTTGGGACTAACCTATTAACTGGAGGCCCAGCCCAGAATTGCTGTTTTTTGCCTATTTCAGAGTTTCGCAGAAAAAGAATATCAAACGGAGTCCAAACGGAATGAAACCTTCGGGAACGTGATTTTCAGAACGAACATGATCTAGGAGACTTGGACCCTACGTCAAGAAGGCTACCAGGAAGCCACGAGGTAGGGGGCGCGCCTACCCCCCCCCCCTTAGGCGCGCCCTCCACCCTCGTGGGCCCCACGTTGCTCCACCGACGTACTCCGTCCTCCTATATATACGTACGTACCCCCAAACGATCAGATACGGAGCCAAAAACCTAATTCCACCGCCGCAACCTTCTGTACCCACGAGATCCCATCTTGGGGCCTGTTCCGGAGCTCCGCCGGAGGGGGCATCGATCACGGAGGGGTTCTACACCAACACCATAGCCTCTCCGATGAAGTGTGAGTAGTTTACCTTAGACCTTCGGGTCCATAGTTATTAGCTAGATGGCTTCCTCTCTCTTTTTGGATCTCAATACAATGTTCTCCCCCTCTGTTGTGGAGATCTATTCGATGTAATCTTCTTTTGCGGTGTGTTTGTTGAGACCGATGAATTGTGGGTTTATGATCAAGTTTATCTATGAACAATATTTGAATCTTCTGAATTCTTTTATGTATGATTGGTTATCTTTGCAAGTCTCTTCGAATTATCAGTTTGGTTTGGCCTACTAGATTGATCTTTCTTGCAATGGGAGAAGTGCTTAGCTTTGGGTTCAATCTTGTGGTGTCCTTTCCCAGTGACAGTAGGGGCAGCAAGGCACGTATTGTATTGTTGCCATCGAGGATAACAAGATGGGGTTTTTTTTATCATATTGCATTAATTTATCCCTCTACATCATGTCATCTTGCTTAAAGCGTTACTCTGTTCTTATGAACTTCATACTCTAGATGCATGCTGGATAGAGGTCGATGTGTGGAGTAATAGTAGTAGATGCAGGCAGGAGTCGGTCTACTTGTCTCGGACGTGATGCCTATATACATGATCATACCTAGCTATTCTCATAACTATGCTCAATTCTGTCAATTTCTCAACAGTAATTTGTTCACCCACCATAAAATACTTATGCTCTTGAGAGAAGCCACTAGTGAAACCTATGGCCCCCGGGTCTATTTTCCATCATATTAATCTTCCAACACTTAGTTATTTTCGTTGCTTTTATTTTACTTTGCGTCTTTATCATAAAAATACCAAAAATATTATCTTATCATATCTATCAGATCTCACTCTCGTAAGTGACCATGTAGGGATTGACAACCCCTTATCGCATTGGTTGCGAGGATTTATTTGTTTGTGTAGGTGCGAGGGACTAGCGCGTAGCCTCCTACTGGATTGATACCTTGGTTCTCAAAAACTGAGGGAAATACTTACGCTATTTTGCTGCATCACCCTTTCCTCTTCAAGGGAAAACCAACGCAGTGCTCAAGAGGTAGCACCCATCGCCAGAGTCGAGCTACCCCGGCCAAACCGAGCCTCCTCTCGCATCCCTGACCTGTCCATCGAGTCCCCCTCATCCCCGCGGTTCGCCCCGCCCACTTTCCCCTCACCGGAGTGCATCTTGGCCGCAGCCTCCACGTTTGGCCGACGCCTCTGCCTCTCGGCCTCCTCGTCGTCCCGGCCATCCGGTGCTCCTCCCTCTCATCTGACTCCACCACGGCACTCCCCACACCTCCGCAAGCCTCCTCATCTCCTCCGTTCATCGCCGGAGTCACCAGAGCCCCGCACTCGTCTCCTCCATCACCGCTGGCGCCTCTCTATTCCCCTCGCGGCGCAGACTCTCCCGCTCATCTCTGGCGCCTCCTTCCAACCAGAACGGGTGCGGCGCTCCGCCCTGAAGCCGCCGGTGCCCGCGCCTTGGCCTAAGGTGGCCCGAGCCGGCCGGGCCATCGCCGGCAGCGCGACCCCTCCCCTGCTTCCTCTGTCCCTTGGGGGGGGCAGCGCGAGGAAGAGGACGAGTGCCCGGGCCCCTCCTCCCCTGCGCGTGGGACCCCCTGTCAGCTTCAGAAAGCCGGGCCCCGCCTCTGCCACGTCACGTAAGTGACAACGTATTTTCCCAAAAATATGTTTTCTTATTTCGAAAGCGTATTCCATCCTCCTTGTATCCAAAATGCGTTTTCCCTTCTGGAATCCGTATTTCCTTTAATTGCAGCTGGAAATACGTTTTCTCTGTCCAGGAAACGTATTCTGCCGAACGCGCTCTCAGTTTTTTCCTCTAGGGACTTGTTTGTTGAAGTTTTATTCACAGATTGGTCCCTAGTGTTCAACACCTCATAACTTCGCGACCGTAACTCCGATTGAGGTGAAACCAACGCTCACTTCTTCGTTTCGTTGAGATCTTTCTGTTGGTAGCATTTTCACTAGGTGTTCAAACTGTGAAAATGACCATTATACCCTTGCCTCAAATCAGCCCCCTTCAAGAGAGAACCGTCCGGCATTTCGTTCCGTGGCTTCACCGCACTTCTTCCCGGAGTCTCCATCACCCCCAGGCAAGCCACAACAGCCACTTGCATGATAGTCATGCAGTAGCCTTGGTTTTCAACATGAATATTTAATAAAAGTTTATGGTTATCTGCCTGCTTGTTTGCTACTACTGTTGTTATTTCGGTTATACTCATGGATTCTTGTTCACGTTCATGCTATGTTCCGATGCATCTTGTTATCTTGTACTACTTGCTAGTATCATGTTCGTAAGTCATGCTTGGTAGTAGTAATACATGCTGGTAGCAGTGATGTTCTTTGGATGCATGCTTAGTTTGTTATTCAGTACCGTTGCTATGTTTGTTCCGTTGCATCTAGATGGTTACATGCTCACTTGGTAGTATTCTTGTTATGTTCTTGCATGACATTTATTTATGATGCCAGTAGTCATGCTATCCTTATGGTAGAGTTATGCTTGTGTTTTCATCCTCGTCAGTATGCCATGCTCATTCGGATATATGATTCATTACGGTTATGCTCGATGATTATGTTGCACCCCCATATTGATATCATGATCATGCATTGTAGTTGCATCATGTTTTTGTATTATGGTTCAGCTTATTGCATTCAAGTTTAACCGGATAATAATGAACTTGAACGACTGTTGGCTGAGTCATGGTGCCACTGAATCGAGCTGACCAATGCAGCCACATTTGCTTTTATGGGAAGGCCCTAATGCGGTCTATTGTCATGCCTCTCGCCGGTGCCTCCAACGAGGGACGGTTATGCGCGGGCGCTACCTTGGCCAGGTAGGACGGCATAAGCTTGTGTGCCCGTTGTTGAGTATGGATCCATTGTCCCCGTTTGGGACCGTTTATGTTTTGCCACGACGGTCGTCGTTGATGCCTTTGGTAGGCACGGGGCCACCCATGACTTAGCCCAAAGGGGAGTTGGTTGGAGTGGCCGGGAGAGTGTCATGGAAGTAGATCGGTTTTGTCGGAATGCCATTGGTCCACCTGAATGGGAGTGTGAGGCCATGGGTTCCGTGGTGTGGGTAAAGTGCGCTACCTCTGCAGAGCGTGTGTGTTAAATCTATCGATAGCCGTGCCCGCGGATATGGGCCCAGTTCGTAGTCGGACACACTATGAGCCAACAATAATATTAACTTGCTTAATAATAACCCCGGTTCGATGATGAGAAAGATATTAGTTGTGATCACGAGAGGATCACGAAGGTATCGCGGATACCGATGTTGGTAAGTTGATGCATGTGTTGGTTACAAGGTAACCCGAGCAGAGTAAGTTGGTGCATGATAATGATAACCTATTGCATGCTAGTATCACCATGTTCACAATTTCATGCCATAATCATACTGTGCTAGTTGTATCATGTTCATCTTGTTCATGCTAAGATTGATCCGATAGTATCATGTTTATCCTTGTTAACCTGTAATTGCCATGCTGTTGTCTGTCTTGATTTCTTTTGGTTGTTGTGAGCTTGCAAGTACATTCAATGTACCGACCTGGCGTGTCATGCCAGTTTGCAGGTCGTGCCTAGTTTGGTTGCTTGTTTGGTGTGGTTCCTGTGTTCGCGAGCTAGGATAAACGTTCCAGCCAGAGTCCCTGTGGATTGGAGTCCATCATCATCATTCGTTGTTCCGCTGCTAGTAGAGGTTCCGCTGCCTCGAGTTGTTATGCTACTTGCATAGAGCAACTGTGGCTGGCGTAGTGTAGTCGTGCCGGTGTTATTCATTGTAATATCAGAGACCTTGTACTCATATTCATGCTGTAATAGAGAGCTGGTTTGTTCTATGCTAAGCAGTGCTGTATTCCAGAAGACTTCACCTCGAGCTCTGGGCTGGAATACGGGGTGTTCCGGTTTCTCTAAGCCGGGGTGCCACAACGCTTGGTATCAGAGCAGGTCTAGTTGTAGAGCGTCCTAGTCCGCTGGAACGTTAGAAAACGTAGTATAGGGTCTGGTTGTTGCCCTTGTTTGCTGCATTTGATTGTTGCATTTGTTTGCTGCATATAGTCTTATTCGGTTACCCCTAACCCCTATTTCGTGCATAGATGGCGATCAGCTTCCTCGAGTTCAGTGCCTTTCCCAGAGCTCCCGGTGCTGTTCCTATTGCGTTCAGCCCCACTCCTGCACCTCTCAGCTTTGCCACCCTCCTTGGCGACATGTGGCGTAGCATTTATCCCCATAGGGATCCACCCCATTATCAAGTATTCAAGTTTTCTGCCAGAGCAAGAATCCTGGAGTATGTTGCCCATGTCCATCTGTCAGCCTCGATTCCTGTTGGTAAGCGCACCTATAGTTTCCATGGTGGTTACGGTGCTACTCTCGAGCGTGCCGTTCAGCTTGCTGCAATGACAACAATTACCGGCCTTCGTCATCAAGAGAGCATGGTACAAGAGAACCGTGTTTATCAATACTATCCCACCATTGTCGAGAATCCTAGGCGGATCAAGTTCCCGTTGGTCAATCCCCAAGATGACCCGGTTATCTTCGCCATGTCCCGTTACATGACGGCCGAGTACCTTCTTATTTCTGAGTTAGTCTGAGACACCACTCGAGCCAGGAGATTTCTTGGTGCTTCCCTACATCAGTCTCCGCAAGCTTCTTCGACCCCTCCGCCTCGTCCATCCGGAGAATCAGAGTCAGCAGTCCCACTCGCTACTCCTTTAGCTTCATCGTCAGCTCCCGAGCATTTGCTCAAGCGTAGGGTGTAGCCATTCGTGTAGTGCATGTGCATTCGCTCTAGTATTATGCTTGTGTGTGCTGGTGTGTAGTAGTTTTGTAGTTTGTTTGTTGTGTGCTTTATTTAGCTTGTTTGTTGTGTACTTTGTTTAGCTTGTTTGATGTGTGCTTTGTGTGTACCTGTCACATCCGAGACTGAGACCGACATCGAGACCGGCGCCGAGGCCGGCAACGAGACTGGCGAAGCCAGTATAGAACCAAAACCAAAGAGGATACATCGCCCAAACCAGCTCAACACTACTAGACTGGTGGTCACGGAGGTGGACTCGGGCAATTTCGAGCCAAAAGAGCCTGCGAAAGCGCGCATGTGCTACGGCAATCAAATAGGCTGCATCCTATGGGGAACCGCCACCATCAACAATAAGAAATTAAAGAAGATACCAAATATGGAGCACTCCCTCCTAAGGAAGTTGCACCAGGGATTCTTGTTCCCGGGCCAGGATGAAATCAAATATACTCAACCATGGCAAGACCTGGCAATGAAGAAGATAAACATATGTGCCATGGGCAAGTTTAGCTGCACATTGTCCGCCTGGAAAGTAAGGGTGAAACATCGGATCATCGTCAAAGAGGAACCCTACTCTGAGATTGTAAAGGATAATCAGACAATGACGGAAGAGCGGTTCGAAATACTCAAGAAGTCTTGAGTTGCCGAAGCTGCCAAAGAAAAATCGGAGTACATCACTTCTGTAGGATGCTGCTAACGCGACACTACGATCAGAAACCCTTTGACGAAACTGTGTGCGATGCATTAATCGCAGACGGGGATGTATAACAACCATAAAAAAGATGCAAAACGTTTGCGATGGCGGAGACATCAAACATGGTTCAGATTTTACTTACGTGCGCGTTGTGGTGCATACGGTTGATCCATACAAACTATTTTCGATTAGATAGAACAACATAAACGGGCAGCCATATCAATGTTCGTGCGATATACGGCATACAGTTCGCTCCGGTGAACTATTTGCTATTAGGGAATGCAACAGAAACGGTCAGCCGGATCAAGGTGTGTGTGATATACGACATACGGTTCACTCGGACGAACTGTTTTCGATTAGGGAACACAACAGAAACGGTTCAACTTAACAAGATGTGTGTGATATGCGGCAGACAATTCACATAGATGAACTATTTGCGATGAGCCAAAGAAACACAAATGATTCATGTAAACAAGATGTGTGTGATACGCGGCAAATAGCCCACTCGGATGAACTGTTTGCGATGAGCCAAAAAAACACAAACTGTTCATGTAAACAAGATGTGTGTGATACACCGCAAACAACCCACTCGGATGAACTGTTTGCAATGAGAAAATATAACACAGAAGGTCTAGAGTTATTCGTGTGCGATTCTGTGTGTACTAAAAACTTTGAAAATGCATACTAGTTGCTTGCGATGGCTAGGAGTATCGCACACGATGCGTGTGCGAGTACTCATGTGCGATGATTAGTAAGTTACACATATGTTTCCTTATGTTAACATGTGTCCGGTAACACGTGACACCTCATATGGTTGTCGGGTTGTGTGCTCAAGTCTTCCCGCGCTCAAGTGAAGGCTACCCGCGCTCCACGGGGGTGAATGCTAAAATCCCTAATCCCCTAGCCAGCTGCTAGCTATAAATAACCACAGCAATGGCCGCCGGCGATGACTCGCTACTGATCCACTTGCTAGCTACTTACCCACACATACCGGCATACCCCCCAACGGCCGATGACAGGATGGAGTTGCGCGACGGGAACGGGCGTCGGAGATCATAGTTTAGGTTAACTAATTATACCTCCAGAGCTGGATGATTCCGACACTGGAGGTATACTTAATTAACATAATCTAAGATCAAATAACTAAAGCTTCCCAAACGTGATCGTGTGCCGGGCCCAACCGCTAGCAGAGCGCGTGCAGAGGGACAACGCGACCCGAGCGAGGCTTGGCACCTAAACGGCGAGCAGAGCGCGCAGAGCGACACGGCCGGAGGGCACCTAAACGACGAGTAGAGCATGTGGAGGAACGCGAGCAAAGCGCACGGAGGCACGCGAGCGGAGCCCGCCGCAGCCGCCTAAACGGCGAGCAAGCACATGCATAATCATTGCATATAGCAGATGTACATATCCGGGAATAGCCATCCAACAATATTATTTCCGATGACATGCAATAATATATTCTTAGTTGCAGACTAAGGCATAGCCTAGTGGTGGGAAGGGGCTGATGCCTTCCCACCCACCCAGGTTCAAGGCATGGTACTTGCAATTTGGGGTTTTTTCAACAATTATACTGTAGGGGTTTCCCTTACAGTCTTTCTGTCAAAAAATATTCTTAGTTAAATCTAAGGTCAAAGTTTGGTACTACAAAATACAAATGGGGCCAATAAAGAATAAAGCACGACGGAGGTAGTACCTATACAAACACACACGCCCAGTATGAAAGAAAATGTGGGTCAAACCCTAGTTGAAAAGGGCAATAATGTCTAACTCCAGCTTACAAAGGTACAAAATCACGAGGATTAATTATTCATCAGGTTTACACATAACCCAGATTGAGCAGGGCAATAACATCTAACTCAACCAAAGTTTTTGGCTGTCACAATCAAATGGATCGGTCTGCTCCATAAAAGCAAGATCACGGTACAAAAGATATGTTGGTCCATGATGACGACAAGTTGTTGTAACTATTAGCCGAGCACGATCAGAGGCCCTTAGGTCCACCTGAAACTTCTTTTTATGTTGTTCCACATACAGTTTCGTGAGAAATTTCTTGTTGAAAAACTTAATCCTCACGGACAATAGCGCCCTCGCATTCAACATGAAGAATCTGACAAAGCTAGTGTTTGCATTGTTGGATGCATATCCTTCCAGCGTTACTGTCTTCAAACGAATGTCATGAGATATGAGAAAATCCTGGTGCTTCTTGAACCATCAATTGGTTATACCTTTTTCTCCATGTGTTAGTGCCTAAATAGAGATGAAGATTGAAAACAGTTAATGTCTAAAAAAGATTATGTTGAAAAAGCGATAGCTGAACAAGTAATTATAGTACATTGTATATGGGCTTTCAATGTGCGTGAAATGGTCATCTTTATATACAAATTCTCCAGACATGGAAAGCATTGCAGCAAGGCAATAATGATGTTGAGATAAAAACACCACATACTGATATATAAGGTCTTGACATAATCCACCACCACTGATAGGATGGACAAGCTCTTCATTGAGCATAGAACATAATATTAGCATTGAAAGTGTATTCCAAGATGATACTTAACTTCTGTGCACAAACGAAAAATGCAAATTACAAAAGTGTACATGAATAATATACAGTGCCTCAATAGGTGTGGAGGCAAACACCATCTCGAACCATTTAAACGAATCATGAATTGCACCCAAGGTCTCCAGTTTAGGCGCAAAGACCACATTTATTTGCGAAGGTTTATAACAACAATCAAGGAGCAACCTTTGAAGTGAAGGGGCATCTTCGATGATGAGCTCCTGTCCTTCAAAATGAATTCCAATGCTTACAAGGTGAGGAGACTTTATTTTCAGACAAGGGATATGGATTCCATTTCCAAATACAAGCACCAAACGCTCCACGGCAGGGCAACTGGAGTGGATGATGTTGTGAAGTGAAGCCTCCGATAGATGAACCAACACAAGCGCAAGTTTTTTCAGCAGTGGGAGTCAAAGCATTTGTACCAGATTGTCTGCTAGATGGCACCTGGTCAAGGTGGCTATGTGGAGAGAGGAGGAAAACCATGAGATCGGCATCGGTGGTGAGGGCACAGATGCAACTCTTTATGGTAACTATCATTGTAGTAATTGTAGAACTCAAGCTGCTGGAGTTTATCAAATTGACATGACGTCATCCAGGCGGCCACCATGCAGGGTATGTCTAGTAGGTAGCATGTTGGGATGCAGATGCGTTGAACATAGCTCTAGTGGGAGGAGATGATCGCTCCGGGGAGTTCAGAATAATCATCGACAAATAGCTGACGACAGTCGAGATTAAGAGGCGCGGCGCGCCACAGAGTGCGCCACCGATATGCGAGGACTTGCGTGCGGCAGCCATCCTTGGTGGGGAGAAGGGAGATGATCTCCCCAAGGATGCCGTCCGGGAGATCGCTGATGCGGTCCGCCGGAGATTCTACTGGTTATTCAGGTCCAGGGGCCGTGGCCGCTTCTGGCCGCATAGCCGGGTCCAAGATCTACATCCGACGGCGGCGCTGGCCGGAGCCTCATTTGTGTACATACCAATCTGAAAGAAAAAAATGGCAAAAACATACATGTAGGACATTCAAAATCAATTCCCAAGATGTGGAAGAAAAAAGGCACAAACATATATGTAGAACATCCAAAATCAATTCTCAAGATCTGGCCACGAATTATCAGCATGCACGCTAACCCTAGTCGGATTATTAGCAAAAATCATTTGTACAGAACAAACAATTAATCACTAACTCTATACGGATAACATTGAAACAATCAATACACTATGTGCATCTAACGGATCTTAATTACTCTGATTTCATGGACTGAGAGAACATAACCATAGGATTTGTATTCCAAAAAAATAGATAGGGGGAGTAACCAAAGAAAACACATGATATGTTTGCTGCACAAATGGGTATATAGATGACTAACCGGTTTTCCGTCGGAGTCGCAGTCATTGCCGGAGTTGGTGTTGACCTCTGGCTCCAACTAGGGGGGGCACGACGGCGTCGATGAAGTCAAGGTTGTGCTGCTGCCCGCACGAGACCTCGTCGGCGGTGACGGCAACCTCTGTGCCCAGCTTCACGTGTTGCGCGGGTGCTTCACCAGCCCCGGCATCACCACTCCCTCCGATGGTGCGCTTCGGCGGCATCCTCATACACTCCAGAGTCCAGACGCTGGTGACCACTATGGACCGGGGGTGGGGCTGCCTATTATGGCCGGCGGCTCGGGGGCGTAATTAATACGGACCAGTGGGAGCGAGGCGGACGGTGGTCAAAGGCTGTCTCGCCTCCCGGTGAGCCTGCGCGGCGGACTTCTGCCATTCCTACCATCATTTCGCACAGCTACTCGCACGCCTCCTGGTGACACTGCACAGCAAAAACGCCTCCCGTCAATACGCACACCTGCACGCATACCTCCCGGTCTGCCTGCACGACAGACTGCTCGCATGCGTCCCGCCAACTCACGCCTGCTCGCACGACACACGGGGCGCGTGGCAGCACGTATATTTTTTGGTTTATTGATGATTCATTCTGCCGCTTAACTGAAGCATGGCATGGTCTAACGCACACTGTCCGAATAAATAATCCGTATGAGATATTGGTTGCCAGTTATTAACAATCTCCCATTTGTAAGAAGATTATATTAAAACATGTCTCAAATTTGACGAAAAAGTACCATATCACAGTCTACTGGTGCCCATATATGACACCATGATAAGTTTCATGAATTTCAACTAAGTTTTGGATTTACTGAATTTTAAAAATCTATATTCTCAGTGTTTTGAAATCTCTTGCATGGGGAAACATGCACCAAGGGACACATGATTTTGCAATCCATTTTGGTGCGCATGTAGCTCAAATTTGATTTTTGCACATTAAGTCCCTAGCAAATCAATCAATGTATAAAATGGTCGAATGATGTCTGTTTTTTTAACAAGACACTCCTTTGGTCACAAGTTCACTGCAGAAAAAGTTTGGCATGCCTCAGAGTGGTTGTGGTGGTGAGGTATGTGTGTGTTTGTGTGTGTGGGGTCGGGGGAGGGGTCCGGCAGTACACTACGAGTCGTGAACCTCCGTGTGGGATTATTGATCATTTTGTGAGTCATATATGCCACATCAAAGTCATGAATTGGTTATTTAAAGCATTACACAACCCTTTCATACATACATGTTCGGGCCACATGCAGGCATTGGTGGTCCTCTCGGACACTCTCCCTCGTGCGGTTATCAGTGACGTGCCCATTCGTTAGCCCGCTGAGGTTTTCAGTTTCTACCGACAACGAGAGACATTTGACCAAAAGGTGGATTCATCTTGGCATGTGTGTGGTGTGGATCATGGTGAGATTCCATATCAATGTTCGAGCACGTGCGTACACACCCTCCCACCGGCTTGAAGGGAGGGGGCTACGCATCGTGTTGTAGTGCGTTTCCGGTTTGCGAAGCATGTGCCACATCAAAGTTGTGCATTGGGTATTCAAACATCACATAACACATGGGCACATGCACGCGGTGGTATTGTCCTATGACACTCACTCGCGTGTGACTCTCTCTGTGGGCCCACGAGGTCGTCATCAATCAGTTGAACGTACAACGAGAGAGAGGTTAATTTGACCAACAAGGATGGTTCTTTTTTGGTTTGTGTTACGTATATGCACGGTAGGAGTATGTACATGTCAAAAAGGGGGCAACATGAATACTCTCTCTCTCTCTAAATATATATATATATGTGTGTGTGTGTGTGTGTGTGTGTCATAACCTCGCTCCATGTGGGGACTTTCCGGTTCCCGAGGCAGGTGCCACATCAAAGTTGTACATTATATTGGTATTCAAACATCACGCAATAACATGCAGGCGGTGGTTGCCCTATAGGAACTCACTCGCATGTGGCGCTTCCATCCGTGGGCATGCGAGGTTGTCGTCCATCAGTTTGACTCAATGAGAAAGAGGTTAATTTGACCATCAAGGAATGATTCTTTTTTGGTTTGTGATATACAGTAGAAGTACATATATACCACGCGTCGAATGCGAGCGTACATATAGCACATACCACGCTTCATGAACCTTGCGCTCTCTATGGGGACTTTTTGGTTTCCTATATATGTGGTGCCACATCAAAGTAGTGCATTACGTATTCAAACATCACACAAACACCTCTTTGGGCCACATGCAGGCGGTGATACATAGTCCTATATAGGATGATCACTCGCGTGTGACGTACACTTCGCTTCTGTGCTGAGCCCGTGAGTTCGTTGTCCATCACTTTGACCCAACGAGAGAGAGGTACGTCTGACGAACAAGGAGGATTAATTCTTTTAGGGCTGTGTTACTAGGTGTATAGTACGTGTCGAAGGGAGGGCTGACCAGCATATATATACTAGGTGTCACATGAACCTCACTCTGTGTGGGGACTTTGCGGTTTTTGAGGCAAATGCCACATCAAAGTTGTGCATTGGGCATTCAAAACATCACAACCACACACCTCTCCATATATATTTTCTGGCGCACATGCAAGCGTGATGGTTGTTGTCCTATATATGGCACTCACTCACAGGGTTATCCATGATGCTTCCATCTGTTGGCCCGCTTGGTCCATCACTTTCACCGATAGCGAGAGAGGTTAACTAATTTGACTTAGGAGGGGATTAATTTTTTGTTTGTCTCATGATATAGATCATGATGTGAGATTACATATATATAATAGCGCATGTGTACACATGAATCCATCCCGCTGGATCGAAGGGGGGGCGAGCACACGAAACGTCATGAACAACCTCTTGCTCTGTGTGGGGACCTCTGCGATTTTCAACACATGCACCACATCAATGTTGTGCATTGGATCGGGTATTCAACACATATGGATGCATCACACACCTCCATAAATATGTTCGGGGCACACACATGCAATGGTTGTCTTTGGACACACTCTCACTCGCTTGGTTAAGGGCGGCAAGCCTATATATATTCGTGGCCCCGGGTGGACGTCCATCATTTCGACCAATGACGAGAAAGGTTGCCAGGGTGGATTCTTCTTCTTTGATTCGAGTTACTGTATAGTAGGTCGATCATTCCAAGCCTAATTAAGTTTGAGCGCATGCTACGCGTCGTGAACCCTCGCTCAGTGTGGGGATTTTACGGTTCCAAAGCATGGTGCCACATCAAATTTGCGCATTGTGTATTCAAACACCACACACACCACTTCCATATACATACTTGGGCCACATGCACAGAGTGGGTTTGTCTTCATACAGTACTCCCTCGCGAGGTTATTGGCGACAAGCTAGCCCATTTTGCGGGGCCATGTGGACGTCCATCACTTTGACCAATAACGAGAAGGAGAGGTTGTACGACCAAGTTGGATTCTACATGGTCTGTGTTACAGTACGTCTTGGTGAGATGCCCTCCCCCTGACGTGTGTGTGTGGGGGGGGGGCTACTTCGCACTACCCGCAACCTCCGTGGGATCGGGGAAGTCCGGTTAATTTGCGAGGCACATGTGCCACATCAAAGTTGTGAATGGTAGTTAAATATCACACCACACCGTTTTCATACATATAGTAGGGCCACCCGCATGTGGTCCGTATGTGGTCTCAACCATCTCGTGCCACAAGCACACATTTGTGGGTCAGCAGACGGTCCACCTTTTCGGGAAGCGAAAGGGGAAGTTTGACCATATATATATATATATATATATATATATATATATGTATATATATATATATGTATATATATATATATATGTATATATATATGTATATATATATATGATGGACTCCTATAGGTTTGTGTTACGGTAGGGTGAGATTTCAGACCTAGCTATTTGGGGGCATGCATTCGTAGCTAGGATTCCCTTACCGCCGACACAAAGTGGGGTTCGTAGGGGGTGGCTGACTAGCAATATTGTGCTTTTGTGCGATAGGTGCCACATCAAAGTTGTCCATTGGGCATTCGAACATCAAACCACCCTTTTCATACATATATTTGGTCTACATGCAAGTGTGTTCATGTTCTGACCCTCTCCCGCGTTATTCTTTTTGCCAAATTTAAAAATAGCACACGGTTGGATGTAGAAACCGTCTGCGATTGGGTACGCAACAGACACGGTTCGGTCAGACTACCCGTGTGCCACGCCGTGCCCTGCAATCACTCACATCAGCACAGTAGATTGGGCTCCACGAGGCTTGCCTCCCGGTCTTGGAAATATCTACTACCTCGTAATCTCGAAAATATCTACCGCCTAGAAGGTTTTAATGTTTGATAGCACACGATTAGTATGTGCGGACCGTGTTCGATGTCTGTTACTCCCGCTCTGCTTCAATCCCTTGATTCAAATTTTCAGTAGCCCCGACATTTTACTCCCGCCTCTGCATCCCTCACAATCTCAAAAATATCTGCTCGCCCCTGATTCAAATTTTCAGTAGCCCCGCCTTGTTATTCCCGCCTCTGCATCCCTCGCAATCTCAAAAATATCTGCTCGCCCTTGATTCAAATTTTTCAGTTGCCCCGGCATTTTACTCCCGCCTCTACATCCCTCGCAATCTAAAAATTATCTGCTCACCCTTGATCCAAATTTTCAGTAGCCCAGCATTTTACTCCCACCTAGTAAAATTTCAGTTACCGTGGTATTTCCTCAAACACCACCTTGCCCCCCAATCCACACACACCACACACTCCCCAAAAACTCCGCTCACACAAACACACACCACCCCTCCCTCGCTCGAAACCATTGGTAGGTCGCCGCCATCGCCGCCGCCGCCGCCTCCATCCTCAACCTCTGCCAGTGTGACGGGGAGCTCGAGTAGCCAATGGCCAAAACAAGGTTTATCGTGGCCTCTTCACCCGACGCCGGTGAGGTGGCCGCCGAGGTGTCCCCGTCATCCTCCGCGAGCTCTTTATCAATCCGCCGTCGCCGGTCGCCCGATCCGCCCGCCGTCGCGCCCCTACGCCGGTTCGAGGACTTCCCCGTCCTCCCTCGGGCCCGGCCGCCGACGAGGTCCTACCTCGGGGTCCGGCAGCGGCGGTGGGGGACGTGGGTCATCGAGATTACGGATCGGGAGACGCACACCCGTTGGTGGCTCGGTAGCTTCCAAACGGCCGAGCTCGCGGCCATGGAGTACGACCACTGGCAGGTCCGCTACCACGGCGCGGCGGCTAGGCTCAATTTCCCCTTCGGCACACGTCCGGTCGACCTCGTCCCGCCGGAGCCAGGGGTGGTGAGCTCGGCTATGGCGCGGGAGGACCACAAGGCGTGGTAGCGCCTTGAGGCCGAGGCCGCCAACGAGGCCTACATGCAAGAGCCCCGCCGGCAGCACCCGGAGCTCATGGTGGTGGAGCGGGTGATCTTTGCCGGCGTGGAGGGCGGCGAGGTTACCATGCTCTCCTCCGATGACGAGGTCGAAGGTGGCGAGGACGCCGCACGGAGGGCGTCGAGGTAGGCGGCGAGGACGAGGAGATCGACGTCGACGAGTGGAGGAGTGTCTTCCCCAACGACCCAGATGCCGGCACCGGCCCGAACCCGGCTCGTGGCACACCGTACCTGACGAGGAAGGATTGGCTCGACCTCCACTTCGACCAAAAGTAGTTTATTTTAGTTTAAATTTATGTTTTATGTTCGGTTATGCAAAACTATCTATGTTTATGTTTTAATGCATGCTACTTTCGGTTGAACCAGCTTTGAACTTGATCAAATTGAAGTTTACAACATTAAGGTTAGGGGATCGACTAGAAACGGCCAAAAATTGCTGGAGTATAAACATATCCACTAAGGGTTTTAGTCTATTAACTTTTAAAGGATCGGCTAGAGATGGCCTTATGCCTTGTTTATTTCAGTTCTTCACAATGTGATGCTCTATATGTGCAGCTATTTGCCATGCAATTCAATTTCATCAATAACAGTTTCAACAATACCACTATGAATTACGATATTTGGTTGTTGTTAAGGATGTTGCAGTTAACATGCCTTTTTGTTTTTCTAACAATACTAGTGTACTTTAGACCTTCACAATACCAGTTTGAATGACTATTTGCTTGTTTTTAAATGTTATGCCTGATGCAGTTAACACACCTTTCCATTTCTTGTTTTGCGTAACTAGCATGCTTAAACCTGCAGACTGAAGCTATCATTTGTAGATTATGTTGTCTACCATGGATATATTTGGTTGATGTTTAGTCTGTTGTGCTTAAAATGCCTTTATATGTACTCATACAGGACAATATTGAGAATAGTGTTGTTTTCCATCGAGGTTAGTTTCATCGCATTGCTTATATGTACTCACTAATCAGGATATCGGTAGCTGGTACCATATAGCCTGGGGGCTGATAAGGGATTAATCGTCGAACCGGACATTTCACTGAATATATCTGTAACCCATTTATTAGTAGGTTAACTAGGGTCATATTTAATATATCTGAGGCTACATATCAACATGCATTGTACTGAATGACTAAATATGCAATCCCAGGCTACATAGCAACAAGGAAGAGTGTTGCCTTAATGTTCTGATGATGTCTAGATATACATGTAATAAAATCTTATATAATGGGATGGAGGGAGTGTTGTACTACATCATTTTGCAATTGTTGTTTAGCTTCTAATATTAACTTGGTGCTTTTAGGTACATATGTCATTGCCAAAGATCCACACTTCGACCCTTTCTACGTATGGGGCAATGAGATATTCATGAACCAGCATCAAGTGAGGAAACTGATAAAGATTGTTATTAAAATGGGTCAAAAGATGTCAATCAAACTATTTGTTTACACTTTATGCAAGACAACAATGAACTGCAGGATGGTAAGTAAGAACTTTGTAGCCTTCTATAAGTGCATCTAGTGCCACCCCTAGTTGGTTTTGGAGTATTGACGACAAACATGGTTGAGGGACTAATGTGTTTGTGAGAATTGCAGGATAACACAGGTAGTAGTCCCTCATTGATTCGGTTTACCTACCAGAGATGACCCCTAAAATGTATGAAGACATTGAAGACAATTAATGGTGGTTCATGAAGACATTCATGTTGAAGATAGTGACCTGTGAAGACATTCACTTGAAGACTATGGAGTGCGAAGACATAGTTTCTTTCGTAGTTTCCTTTTCTACTTTATTGAGTCATAGGAACCACCGAACTGTTAATAAGTGGGGTCCAAGTGAACAAAGTCAGATGACTGAAGTGATGCTCAACCAAAATCCTATGTCTTCGAGCAAATACAATGAAAGCAAATCTTATCCAGAGTTGGATAAGTCAGCTTTGCTTGTAGCCCAAGCCATGTTGCTGCGTGTGTTTGAAATCCGACCGTTGGACACGTGTTGGTTCCTTAGTAACCCAGGGTCATTTCAGACATATCATGTCGGGTTGCCTCCTGGCTATAAATAGCCCACCCCCTACACCATAAATTGGTGGCTGCTCAAAGTTAGTGCATGGTTTTTGTCGTTTGAGAGTAACCCACCTCCGAAGCCTTTGAGAGAGAGATCCTTGTGAGGACAAATCCCAAAACACCCAGAGCCAAAGAGTGTTAGGCATCACTGATTTCTTTTTGTCTGCGTGACCTGAAGACTTATTACACTTGAGGACTGTGCATCCTCCAGCCGGTTAGGCGTCACGTTTTGAGGATCCAACAGTCATTGTGGATCACCGGTGAACGGAGTCTGTGAAGTTTTGGAAGTCTACCTTGAAGACTTACCAGAGTGATTGGGCAAGGACTAGGTGTCCTTAGCTCAAGGGGAATAAGGTGAAGACACAGTCTTCTAAGTTTAATCTCAGCCTCCCTAATTAACCAGACGTAGAGTTGTCACAGCAACTGGAACTGGTCTACCAAATCCTTGTCTTCACCAAGCTACTGGTTTTACCCCTTCCCTTCTTTACATTTCAGTTTGTCTTCATGAAGTCTTTGCTTGCTTGCCTGATCTGTTTGACTTCACTGTGCAAAGACTATTACCTATTTGACTTCATACTATCTTCCATTCCGATCCGTACTACCTAGCTGCTATTCGTCTTCGTGCCTTCACTATATTGCTTACTTGACTATGGCATGTCTAGTGTAGTTCATCTTCTGTTGCATATCATATAGGTTCAATTGCTTGTTTGTCTTCAAATACCTCGTGCTTTGAAGACTTTCATAAAAATCGCCTATTCACCCCCTCTAGTCGATAACTAGCAGTTTCAATTGGTATCAGAGCAAGGTGCTCCCTTGTTTTGTATGATTCGGTTTAACCACCTAGAGTTTTAGCTATGTCAACTACAGGGATAATCAAAATCTCCGCTGCGTGCTCAGTCTTCGATGGCACTGATTGCCCCTACTGGAAGAATAAGATGCGTATGCATCTTGAAGCCATTGACATCGACCTTTGGTATGTCGTCAGGACAGGCGTTCCCAAGGTCGGTGAAGGTGTCACCGCTGGTGATTGATACGTCTTCGTCGTATGTACTTTCCAAACACTTTTGCCCTTGTTTTGGACTCTAACTTGCATGATTTGAATGGAACTAACCCAGACTGACGCTGTTTTCAGCAGACTTTCCATGGTGTTATTTATGTGCAGAAACAAAAGTTCTCGGAATGACCTGAAACTCCACGGAACGTCTATTTGGAAATAATAAAAAATCCTTGCAAAAGATGAAGACCAGGGGGGCCACACCCTATCCACGAGGGTGGAGGGCGCGCCCTCCCCCCTAGGGCGCGTCCCCCTACCTCGTGGGCCCCCTAGAGCTCCTCCGACCTCAACTCCAACTCTATATATTTGCTTTCGGGGAGAAAAAAATCAGAGAGAAGAAACCATCGCGTTTTACGATACGGAGCTGCCGCCAAGCCCTAAAACCTCTCGGGTGGGCTGATCTGGAGTCCGTTCGGGGCTCCGGAGAGGGGGATTCGTCGCCATCGTCATCATCAACCATCCTCCATCACCAATTTCATGATGCTCGCCGCCGTGCGAGAGTAATTCCATCGTAGGCTTGCTGGACGGTGATGGGTTGGATGAGATCTATCATGTAATCGAGTTAGTTTTGTTAGGGTTTGATCCCTAGTATCCACTATGTTCTGAGATTGATGTCGCTATGACTTTGCTATGCTTAATGCTTGTCACTAGGGCCCGAGTGCCATGATTTCAGATCTGAACCTATTATGTTTTCATGAATATATGTGAGTTCTTGATCCTATCTTGCAAGTCTATAGTCACCTACTATGTGTTATGATCCGGCAACCCCAAAGTGACAATAATTGGGACCACTCCCGGTGATGACCATAGTTTGAGGAGTTCATGTATTCACTATGTGCTAATGCTTTGTTCCGGTACTCTATTAAAAGGAGGCCTTAATATCCCTTAGTTTCCATTAGGACCCCGCTGCCACGGGAGGGTAGGACAAAAGATGTCATGCAAGTTCTTTTCCATAAGCATGTATGACTATATTCGGAATACATGCCTACATTACATTGATGAATTGGAGCTAGTTTTGTGTCACCCTATGTTATGATTGTTACATGATGAACCGCATCCGGCATAATTCTCCATCACCGATCCAATGCCTACGAGCTTTTCATATATTGTTCTTTGCTTATTTACTTTTCCGTTGCTACTGTAACAATCACTACAAAATACCAAAAATACTACTTTTGCTACCGTTACTTTTGTTACCGTTACCACTACTATCAAATTATTTTTCTACTAAATACTTTGCTGCAGATACTAAGTTATCCAGGTGTGGTTGAATTGACAACTCAACTGCGAATACTTGAGAATATTCTTTGGCTCCCCTTGTGTCGAATCAATAAATTTGGGTTGAATACTCTACCCTCGAAAACTGTTGCGATCCCCTATACTTGTGGGTTATCAATACTATTTTCTGGCGCCGTTGCTGGGGAGCATAGCTCTATTCTTTGAGTCACTTGGGATTTATATCTGCTGGTCACTATGAAGAACTTGAAAGACGCTAAGACAACAATTTATCCCTCAACTACGAGGGGAGGTAAGGAACTGCCATCTAGCTCTACACTTGATTCACCTTCTGTTTTGAGTAAGCTTGCGACACCTAAACCTGCTTCTGCTATTCGTTCTGATATGTCGCATGTTATTGATGATGGCACTTCTGCTATGCATGATACTTATGATGAAACTACTTCTATGCTTGATACTACTGTGCCCCTTAGTGAATTTCGTGATGAAAAAATTGCTAGGGCTAGAGAGAAAGAAATTATCGAAACTGATTATATTGATGAAAGTGATGATGAAAACTTGCCTGTTATTCCTGAGGGTTATGTTTTTCATAAAGAAGCTTCTTTAGCTATTTTAGCTTGCAAAGATAGATATGAGCTCAAGAGATTATTAGCTAAATGGAATCAGCAATCTCTTAATGATAGAATGAGACCTGGCCCTGCTTTTGCAACCTCACCTATCTGTGTTACCGATAAGGATTATGAATTCTCTATTGATCCTAATATAATTACTTTGGTTGAATTTGATCCTTTTCATGGTTATGAATCTGAAACTGTTATGGCACATCTTACTAAATTAAATGATATAGCCACCCTGTTCACTAATGACGAGAGATCTCGCTACTTTTATATCCTTAAAATATTTCCGTTCTCATTAAAGGGTGATGCTAAGATATGGTTTAATTCTCTTGATCCTGGTTGTGTGCGTAGTCCCCAGGATATGATTTATTACTTCTCTGCTAAATATTTCCCTGCTCATAAGAAACAAGCTGCTTTGAGAGAAATATACAACTTCGTGCAAATTGAAGAAGAGAGTCTCCCACAAGCTTGGGGGAGGCTTCTCAAGTTACTTAATGCTTTGCCTGATCATCCTCTTAAGAAAAATGAAATACTTGATATCTTTTATAATGGACTAACCGATGCCTCCAGAGATTACCTGGATAGTTGTGTTGGTTCTGTTTTCATGGAAAGAACACCGGATGAAGCTGAAATTCTGTTGAATAATATGTTGACAAATGAAAATAATTGGACACTTCCTGAGCCAGCTCCTTAGCCAATTCCTGAGCCTATTCGTAAACCAACTCCGAAGAAGAGAGGTGTTATATTTTTCAGTCCTGAAGATATGCAAGAGGCAAAGAAATCTATGAAAGAAAAAGGTATTAAAGATGAAGATGTTAAGAATTTACCTCCTATTGAAGAAATACACGGTCTTAATTTACCGCATGTTGAAGAAACATATGATCTTAATCCATTACCTATTCAAGAAACTCATAGTCTCGATAACCCTACACAGGTAGTAAAGGTAAATTCTCTCTATAGATTCGATGAAGGTGATACTCCTCACTATAAGTCTGCTAGACAATGCTTAGAAGAGTTTGATAATTTTATTGTCAAGCAAGAAGATTTCAATGCTTATTTTGGTAGACAATTAAAACAAAATGCTTATATGATTGAATACTTGGGTGATTATATGGCTAATGTTAGAGGTGAACTTAAACTCATTATTAAACATGTTTCTATGGTTACCACTCAGGTAGAACAAGTACTTAAAGCTCAAAATGATTTGCTCAATGAATTGAATAGTAAGAAAAATGATTATGATGTTAGAGTGGCTACTAGAACTGGTAGAATGACTCAGGAACCTTTGTATCCTGAAGGCCACCCTAAGAGAATTGAGCAAGATTCGCAGAGAAATAATATTGATACACCTAGTTCTTCTAAAAAGAAGAAAAAGAAAAATGATAGGACTTTGCATGCTTCGAGTGAACCTGTTGCTGAACACCTGAGAATCCAAATGATATCTCTATTTCTGATGCTGAAACACAATCTGGTAATGAACATGAACCTAGTGAAAATGTTAATGATGATGTTCATGAAGATGCTCAACCTAGTAATGATAATGATGTAGAAATTGAACCTGCTGTTGATCTTGATAACCCACAATCAAAGAATCAATGTTATGATAAGAGAGACTTTGTTGCTAGGAAACATGGTAAAGAAAGAGAACCATGGGTTCAGAAACCCATGCCTTTTCCTCCCAAACCATCCAAGAAAAAGGATGATGAGGATTTTGAGCGCTTTGCTGAAATGCTTAGGAAAATGTTCCAAGGTGGTTCTTCAAGGAAGAAATATGCTTAGGAAAATGTTCCAAGGTGGTTCTTCAAGGAAGCAAGGACCCAGGCTTGCAATGCGTGATGCTGACGAGGTGCCACCAAAGGACGCTCCAGTGCGGCCCTGTGAATGGCCTTCAGAAAATTTTATGGATCGAGCGGGAATCAAGGAAGAATTTAACGCATATTTGCGTAACGCCGATCTTGTGAGCTTTGAGGCAGACAAATGCCGACAGTACCACTATCTCACTAGTACATTTGTGAGGAGGTTTGATTTTTCATCTTCACGTAATTCTCCAACTGTCCTGTTTGATCTTTATGAAAAATCTTATACCATGGACTTAGAGGATTTTACTTCTGCCTGCAAACTTCCACAATGGGGTAGTGTTAGTGAACCCTATAAATCTGAATTTAGAAACTTTCTTGCTGGTATAACCGTGGGGGAATCTAGAGATATAGCACAAGCTACCATAGGGAGCATCCATTTTCCTGCTATACATTATTTTGCTCTCTTCATAGGTAGGTGCATAAATGGTAAAGATGAAGCATGTCACATGTGTGTCCCTGATCTCAGTATTCTTAGGAGTGCTGTCTTAGGAGACAAAACTTATAACTTGGGAGCCATTGTTGCACGTAGGTTGCAACATAATAGATTCAATAGAGATTTCTTTGGAGGAATTTATGCAACCCGCTTAGCTGATTTTCTTGGTGTGGACATCCGTGAGGATGATATTGAATTGCCTCCTACTTATTTAGACTATAATACTATGGTCTATCACCAGTTTGTCGAGAGGAATGAATCACCTCTCCGATATCGCTTAATCTTTGACAGACGTCATGCTTTCCGTATTACTCTCCCTGCTCCTCCCTTCTTTGATTATCAGGCAAAAGGAAGACATTTTATTACCAGAGAGGAGGCAGATGAGTACGAGAGGAGGGCGGAGGCAGCTCGCCGCCATGCTGCAGCTCAGGAGGCAATAACTACCGCAGCTCAGTACGACCCCGGCTACAACTATGGATATCCGCCAGGTCATCTGTGGCAATAAACCAACTTAGGCCAAAAGCCTAAGCTTGGGGGAGTACGTATTTCCCACCGACATTACATTCATGTTCACACACTCATTGCTAGATGTCGGTGCTCATACTCTTTCACTGTAATATCCAGGCTAGTTTACTTTCTTTTTCCTGCTTTCTTCTTGTGTGTTTAATAAACCTTAATAAAACAAAAAAATTAGTGTAACTTTTAGTTAGTTTACTTTTCTTGCTGTAGTAGTAATAATTAAAAAGAAAACCCAAAAATATTTCCCGTTCTTCTTTTGCTTGTTGGGAGCTTTCCCATGTAAATAAGCTTTATTTCTTTTCTTTGGGGGTCGATAGGAGAAGACCATGATTAAATTGTTGAAGTGGCTCTTATATGCATTATTGTTGATTTAACCAAGAGCCCATATTGCCTTGTCTTCTCCTGTTTATTGAATGCTCGCAGATTCTAGCTTAGTCCAATGCACGTGCACTCCTATTATTATTCACATCGTTTGGTCGTGCAAGTGAAAGGAAATTATGACGATATATGATGGACTGACTGAGATGAGAAAAGCTGGTATGAACTCGACCTCTCTTGTTTTTGTAAATATGATGAGTTCATCGTTCCTGATTCAGCCTATTATGAATAAACATGTTTGCAATGACAATTAGAGATCATAGTTGCTCGTGCCATGCTTGATTAGCTATGAGTTATAATGGTTTACCTTGCGTGCCAACATGCTATTAAAATGGTTGTGATGTGGTATGATGGGGTGGTATCCTCCTTTGAATGATTTAAGTGACTCGACTTGGCACATGTTCACACATGTAGTTGAAACAAATCAACATAGCCTTCATGATATTTATGTTCATGGTGGATTATATCCTACTCATGCTCGTACTCAATGTCTATTAATTTTAATGCATGTTCATGACTATTGTCGCTCTCTAGTTGTTCGATTCCCAGTCTTTTACTAGCCTTCACTTGTACTAAGCGGGAATACTGCTTGTGCATCCAATCCCTTAAACCCCAAAGTTATACCATATGAGTCCACTATACCTTCCTATATGCGGTATCAACCTGCCGTTCCAAGTAAATTTGTATGTGCCAAACTCTAAACCTTCAAATAAACATTCTGTTTTGTATGCTCGAATAGCTCATGTATCAACTAGGGCTGCCCTTATCTTCCATGTTAGGCGGGTTATTCTCAAGAGGAGTGGACTCTGCTCCTCACTCACGAGAAAATGGCTGGTCACCGGGATGCCCAGTCCCATGCTTTATGCAAACTAAATCAAAATAATTGCAAGCAAAACTCCCCCTGGGACTATTGCTAGTTGGAGACACTCGTTGTTTCGAGCAAGTCATGGATTGATGCTTGTTGGTGGAGGGGAGTATAAACTTTACCATTCTGTTTGGGAACCGCCTATAATGTGTGTAGCATGGAAGATATCGCCATCTCTTGGTTGCTATGTTGACAATGAAAGTATGCCGCTCAAAATATTATTTATCTCTATTTCAAAACCGAGATCTGGCACCTCTACAAATCCCTGCTTCCCTCTGCGAAGGGCCTATCTATTTACTTTTATGTTGAGTCATCACCCTCTTATTAAAAAGCACTAGCTGGAGAGCGCAGCTGTCATTTTCATCCATTACTATTAATTTATATTGGGTATGACTGGATCTCTTTCACCATGAATTACAATGTCTAGTCAGTCCTTGATCTTTAAAGGTGCTCTGCATTTATGTTTTGCGGCCACAGAAAGGGCTAGCGAGATACCATCTTGTTATATCATATCATGATTGTTTTGAGAAAGTGTTGTCATCCGAGATTTATTATTATCGCTCGCTAGTTGATTATGCCATTGATATGAGTAAACATGAGACCTGAGAGTTATTGTGAATGTGGTTAGTCATAATCTTTGCTGAAAACTTGAATGCTGGCTTTACATATTTACAACAACAAGAGCAAACAGAGTTTGTAAAAGTTTTTCTTTATCACTTTCAGTTTGTCAACTGAATTGCTTGAGGACAAGCAAAGGTTTAAGCTTGGGGGAGTTGATACGTCTCCGTCGTATCTACTTTTCCAAACTCTTTTGCCCTTGTTTTGGACTCTAACTTGCATGATTTGAATGGAACTAACCCGGGCTGATGCTGTTTTCAGCACACTTTCCATCGTGTTATTTATGTGCAGAAACAAAAGTTCTCGGAATGACCTGAAACTCCACGGAACGTCTATTTGGAAATAATAATAAATCCTTGCAAAAGATGAAGACCAGGGGGCCCACACCCTGTCCACGAGGGCGGAGGGAACAAAGCATTAAAACAAACTCCAGGTGGCCCACGAGGTTAGTTTTGTTAGGGTTTGATCCCTAGTATCCACTATGTTCTGAGATTGATGTTGCTATGACTTTGCTATGCTTAATGCTTGTCACTAGGGCCCGAGTGCCATGATTTCAGATCTGAACCTATTATGTTTTCATGAATATATGTGAGTTCTTGATCCTATCTTGCAAGTCTATAGTCACCTACTATGTGTTATGATCCGGCAACCCCGAAGTGACAATAATCGGGACCACTCCCGGTGATGACCATAGTTTGAGGAGTTCATGTATTCACTATGTGCTAATGCTTTGTTCCGGTACTCTATTAAAAGGAGGCCTTAATATCCCTTAGTTTCCATTAGGACCCCGCTGCCACGGGAGGGTAGGACAAAAGATGTCATGCAAGTTCTTTTCCATAAGCATGTATGACTATATTCGGAATACATGCCTACATTACATTGATGAATTGGAGCTAGTTCTGTGTCACCCTATGTTATGATTGTTACATGATGAACCGCATCCGGCATAATTCTCCATCACCGATCCGATGCCTACGAGCTTTTCATATGTTGTTCTTCGCTTATTTACTTTTCCGTTGCTACTGTTACAATCACTACAAAATACCAAAAATACTACTTTTGCTACCGTTACTTTTGTTACCGTTACCACTACTATCATATTATTTTGCTACTAAATACTTTGCTGCAGATACTAAGTTATCCAGGTGTGGTTGAATTGACAACTCAACTGCGAATACTTGAGAATATTCTTTGGCTCCCCTTGTGTTGAATCAATAAATTTGGGTTGAATACTCTACCCTCGAAAACTGTTGTGATCCCCTATACTTGTGGGTTATCAGTGATGTCAAGAGGTTCGCACAACTAGACTCGACTGCCAAGAACATCATCTGTGGTCATCTGACCAAAGGACAATATGGTCGTGTGAGTGCTCTGAAAACTGTGAAGGTAGTCTGGGACTGGCTGTCCAAGGTCAACGAAGGCGTCTCAACTCACAGAGACTCAAGGATTGATGTTCTTCGCAATCTCTTCAACCGCTTCAAGAGAAACGACAATGAGAATGTCTAGCTCATGTTTGATCGCCTCACTGATATAACCAATGAGCTTCGCGCACTCGGCACCACTGAGATCACCAAGAATGAAATTGTGAAGAAGCTACTGAGATCACTTGACAGCTCATTTGACACTTTGGCCCTGATGATTCAAGAATGCCCTGACTTCAAAGATCTCGATCCATATGACATACTTGAGAGGCTCAACACACATGAGTTCCAGCTATCTGACAAGAGAGATATCTATGGCCCCAATTATGGTCGATCCCGTGCTTTGAAGGCAAAAGTTGTTTCCTCATCTGAAGAAGAATCTGACTGTAGTTCTGGTGACCCTGAAGACATTGGAAAAGAGCTAGCAATGCTTGTGAGAAAGTTCCAAAAGTTCTCCAAGAAGAATCGCTTCAGAAAATCTTCAAGATCTAGCTCAAGAAATGATGAGGCTTCCTCTCGTGACTACAAGAAGAGAACATGCCACAAATGCAAGAAGCTAGGCCACTACATATCTAAGTGTCCTCAATGGGACATGGAATCTAAGAAGAAGAAGAAGAAGAAGAAGAAGAGGAGGAGGAGGAGGAGGAGGAGCGAGTAATATGATTCTGACGATAAGAAGAAGAAGAAATCTTCAAAGTCTTCCTCAAAGTCTTCATCAAAGTCTTCGTCTCACAAGAAGAGCTTATCAAGCAAGGCTCGTGCATTCATTGGCAAGGAGATGGATTCACAGGAGGAGTCTTCTTCTGAGGAGGCGGAGTCAGAGGAGGAGTCTGATTCAGGCGTGGGAAGCCTAGCTCTAGCTTCGGCATTCGTCGCCAAGTCCATCTTCAACATTCAAGACTATGGTCACGCCACCAATGCTGAAGCCGATGATGAGGACGACTCTGCTCCGACCTAATGCTTCATGGCACGAGGTGCCAAGGTAAAGTCACGCAATGCTTACTTTCAAACCTCCAGTGAAGATGACTCTGAATGTGAATCCAAACCTAGCTATAAAACACTTGCTAAAATTGCAACTGAACAAAAAACTGCTATGGAACACATTCAAAAGTTTCTAGACAAAAGCGATGACCTTTTGGACAAGGAAATGAATCGAACTCAGTCCTTAATCGAAGACGTCAAAAATCTTCATGTTAAGTACGAGGAACTTGAAAGTCGTCATGAAAACCTCTCAGGCACTCATGAGAAGCTTTCCTATGATTGTCTTCAAAGGAAGCAAGATCTCGAGAAACTGAGAGCGTCTCATGAAGATCTCCAAAAGGAGCACGATTCACTACTCGCTCAACAGACCAGTTCCGCTCAGGAAGACTTTGTGCCACCATGTTTAAAATGTCTTGAGCGTGATAATGCTGACCCTATTGCTGAATGCTCCACTGCCTCTGATATTGCAATATCTTCAACTGCTGATGTGGTAACTAACCCCTCTACTGAGGATACCACTACTATTACTGATGAGAACTCTAGGTTGAAGACATTGCTTGAAACAGTCATGTAAAAAAGCCTCAAAGGGCATCAGACACTATGTGATGTCCTCAAGAAATAGATTATGAACTGAAACCCTAGGAAAGAGGGTGTTGGTTTCGAGAGGAAAATGAATGTTGATGGTTCTTACTGGAAGCCTGAGCAGTACCCCAAAACCACATGGGTTGCTGCAAAGGACCCTTCAGTGGACCCATCCATCTTATCTGGCTTCACTTGTGCTAACCCCATTATCATTGATGAATCCCTTGACGCCAATTATAAGCTGTTTAAGAATCCGAATGGTGAAGTGTTTGCCAGGTTTATTGGTACTAACTGCAGGAATGGGCCACCTTTGAAGAAGATCTGGGTGCCCAAAAGTTGTCTTGAGAGGCTTCCCGTGAATGTCATCATGACACCACCTGGGAAGAAGACAAACCCCAGACCAAAGGCTTCATATGGCCCAAAGGCTTCATACAGATAGAGGACCTGACAAGGTCACCCTTACGCCAATGTTTTGCGGCGATACTATCATCAAACTCATGAATATGAGTGTTTTTCTTCTAACCGCAATGTTCACAAATCAAAGAACTTCTCTGCATATTCTTATGAGTATTATTCACCTCCTGCAAAACTTTTTGCTAGGGCTCCAAAGACAAAGTTCTCAGATGATGCACTTAGACTTATTGCTTATAAGCCACCCCTAAAGATGTGGGTGGTTAAGAATAATTAATTCTCTTGCAGGGAAAGGTCTCCAGCCGAAAATCAAAGACTTCTGACGCCAATGCTGGGGACCTAAAACATCTTGTGGGACGCAAGATAAAGTGCCAGAATGGTCTTACCATTTATTTCGTCCTAGGGTTTCTTGACGAGCATCGTATCTTACCAAACAAGAATCTTAACTTTGATAGCATGCTTGTTCGCTATATGTTTGTGCTTCACAATACTCTTGGTGAAACCTATCCCGCTAACTGCTCTGTAGGGTATGACTCCGAAAGCTACTAAGTGGATAATGGACAGCGGATGCACTAACCACGTGACTGGTGATCGAAGTCTTCTCATGGATTCAACCCTACGTCCATCTACTAAAAGCCACATCACGTTCGCTGACACTGGTAAAAGCAAGGTATTGGGCCTAGGTAGAGTTGCTATCTCAAAGGATCAACACATGGATAAAGTGATGCTTGTTGAATCCCTTGGTTACAACTTAATGTTGTTGGGGAACGTAGTAATTCAAAATTTTCCTACGATCACGCAAGATCTATCTAGGAGAAGCATAGCACTGAGACGGCAGAGTGTGTCCATGTATCCTCGTAGACCGAAAGCGGAAGCGTTTGTTAACGCAGTTCATGTAGTCGAACGTCTTCACGATCCAACTGATCCAAGTACCGAACGTATGGCACCTCCGTGTTGAGCACACGTTCAGCTCGGTGACGTCTCTCGAGCTCTTGATCCAGTAGAGGGTCGAGGGAGAGTTCCGTCAGCACCAAGGCGTGGCGACGGTGTTGGTGATGTGATCCGTGCATGGCTTCGCCTAAGCACTACGACGCTATGACCGGAGGAGTAAACTATGGAGGGCGGCACCGCACACGGCTAAGAGAACTATTGGTGTGCCTTTGGGGTGCCCCCTGCCCACGTATATAAAGGGGAGAGTAGAGAGGCCGGCGGCCAGGAAGGGCGCGCCATGGGGGGAGTCCTACTTGGACTCCTAGTCCAAGTAGGATCCCCCCTTTTCCTTTCTCCACCGGAGGGAATAGGAAGGAGAGGGAGAGGGAAAGGGAAGGGGGCGCCACCCCTCCTCCTTGTCCTATTCGGACTCCCTAGGAGGGGGGCGCGCGGCCACCCCCCACGGGCTTCCCTCTCTCTCCCTTAGGCCCATGTTCGCCCAACACTTCCCCGGGAGGTTCCGGTAACCCCTCGAACTCCGAAAAATACCCGAATCACTCGGAACCATTCTGATGTCCGAATATAACCATCTAATATATGAATCTTTACTTCTCGACCATTTCAAGACTCCTCGTCATGTCCGTGATCTCATCCGGGACTCCGAACAAACTTTGGTCACCAAAACACACAACTCATAATACAAATCGTCATCTAACGTTAAGCGTGCAAACCCTACGGGTTTGAGAACTATGTAGACATGATCGAGACACATCTCCGCTCAATAACCAATAGCGGAACCTGGATGCTCATATTGGCTCCTACATATTCTACGAAGATCTTTATCAGTCAAACCGCATAACAACATACGTCATTCCCTATGTCATTGGTATGTTACTTGCCCGAGATTCGATCGTCGGTATCGTCATACCTAGTTCAATCTCGTTACCGGCAAGTCTCTTTACTCGTTCCGTAATTGCATCATTCCGCAACTAACTCATTAGTCACATTGCTTGCAAGGCTTATAGTGATGTGCATTACCTAGAGGGCCCAGAGATACCTCTCTGATACACGGAGTGACAAATCCTAATCTTGATCTATGCTAACCCAACAAATACCTTTGGAGACACCTGTAGAGCATCTTTATAATCGCCCAGTTATGTTGTGACATTTGATAGCACACAAGGTGTTCCTCCGGTATTTGGGAGTTGCATAATCTCATAGTCAGAGGAATATGTATAAGTCATGAAGAAAGCCATAGCAATAAAACTAAACGATCATTATGCTAAGCTAACGGATGGGTCTTGTCCATCACATCATTCTCTAATGATGTGATTCCGTTGATCAAATGACAACACATGTCTATGGTCAGGAAACTTAACCATCTTTGATTAATGAGCTAGTCAAGTAGAGGCATACTAGGGACACTCTGTTTGTCTATTTATTCACACATGTACTAAGTTTCCGGTTAATACAATTCTAGCATGAATAATAAACATTTATCATGATATTAGGAAATATAAATAACAATTTTATTATTGCCGCTAGGGCATATTTCCTTCAGTTTCCCACTTGCACTAGAGTCAAGAATCTAGATTACATAGTAATGATTCTAACACCCATGGAGTCTTGGTGCTGATCATGTTTTGCTCGTGGAAGAGGCTTAGTCAACGGGTCTGCAACATTTAGATCCGTATGTATTTTGCAAATCTCTATGTCTCCCTCCTTGACTTGATCGCAGATGGAATTGAAGCGTCTCTTGATGTGTTTGGTTCTCTTGTGAAATCTGGATTCCTTCGCCAAGGCTATTGCTCCAGTATTGTCACAAAAGATTTTCATTGGAACCGATGCACTAGGTATTACACCTAGATCGGATATGAACTCCTTCTTCCAGACTCCTTCATCTGCTGCTTCCGAAGCAGCTATGTACTCCGCTTCACACGTAGATCCCGCCATGACGCTCTGCTTGGAACTGCACCAACTGACAGCTCCACCATTCAATATAAATAGGTATCCGGTTTGTGACTTAGAGTCATCCGGATCAGTGTCAAAGCTTGCATCAACATAACCATTTACGACAAGCTCTTTGTCACCTCCATAAACGAGAAACATATCCTTAGTCCTTTTCAGGTATTTCAGGATGTTCTTGACCGTTGTCCAGTGACCCACTCCTGGATTACTTTGGTACCTCCCTACTAAACTTATAGCAAGGCACACATCAGGTCTGGTACACAGCATTGCATACATGATAGAACCTATGGCATAGCATAGGGAATGACTTTTATTTTCTCTCTATCTTCTACAGTGGTCGGGCATTGAGTCTGACTCAACTTCACACCTTGTAACACATGCAAGAACCCTTTCTTTGACTGATCCATTTTGAACTTCTTCAAAACTTTATCAAGGTATGTGCTTTGTGAAAGTCCAATTAAGCATCTTGATCTATCTCTATAGATCTTGATGCCCAATATATAAGCAGCTTCACCGAGGTTTTTTATTGAAAAATTCTTATTCAAGTGTCCTTTTATGCTATCCAGAAATTCTGTATTATTTCCAATCAACAATATGTCATCCACATATAATATTAGAAATGCTACAGAGCTCCCACTCACTTTCTTGTAAATACAGGCTTCTCCAAAAGTCTGTAGAAAACCATATGCTTTGATCACACTATCAAAACGTATATTCCAACTCTAAGATGCTTGCACCAGTCCATAAGTGGATCGTTGGAGCTTGCACACTTTGTTAGCACCTTTTGGATCAACAAAACCTTCTGGTTGCATCATATACAACTCTTCTTTAAGATATCCATTAAGGAATGCAGTTTTGACATCCATTTGCCAAATTTCATAATCATAAAATGCGGCAATTGCTAACATGATTCAGACAGACTTAAGCATCGCACTACGGGTGAGGAGGTCTCATCGTAGTCAACTCCTTGAACTTGTCGAAAACCTTTTGCAACAAGTCGAGCTTTGTAGACAGTAACATTACCGTCAGTGTCAGTCTTCTTCTTGAAGATCCATTTATTCTCTATGGCTTGCCGATCATCGGGCAAGTCAACCAAAGTCCACATTTTGTTATCATACATGGATCCCATCTCAGATTTCATGGCCTCAAGCCATTTCGCGGAATCTGAGCTCATCATCGTTCCTCGTAGTTCGTAGGTTCATCATGGTCAAGTAACATGACTTCCAGAATAGGATTACCGTACCACTCTGGTGCGGATCGTACTCTGGTTGTCCTACGAGGTTCGGTAGTAACTTGATCTGAAGTTTCATGATCATCATCATTGGCTTCCTCACTAATTGGTGTAGGAATCATTGGAACTGATTTCTGTGATGAACTACTTTCCAATTCGGGAGAAGGTACAATTACCTCATCAAGTTCTACTTTCTCCCACTCACTTCTTTCGAGAGAAACTCCTTCTCTAGAAAGGATCCATTCTTAGCAACGAATATCTTGCCTTCGGATCTGTGATAGAAGGTGTACCCAACAGTCTCCTTTGGGTATCCTATGAAGCCACATTTCTCCGATTTGGGTTCGAGCTTATTAGGTTGAAGCTTTTTCACATAAGCACCACAGCCCCAAACTTTAAGAAACGACTGCTTAGGTTTCTTGCCAAACCACAATTCATATGGTGTCGTCTCAACGGATTTAGATGGTGCCCTATTTAACGTGAATGCAGCCGTCTCTAAAGCATAACCCCAAAATGATAGTGGTAAATCGGTAAGAGACATCATAGATCGCACCATATCTAATAAAGTACGGTTACGACGTTCGGACACACCATTACGCTGTGGTGTCCCAGGTGGCGTGAGTTGCGAAACTATTCCACATTGTTTCAAATGAAGAGCAAACTCATAACTCAAATATTAACCTCCATGATCAGATCGTAAAAAAATTATTTTCTTGTTATGATGATTTTTCACTTCACTCTGAAATTCTTTGAACTTTTCAAATGTTTCAGACTTATGTTTCATTAAGTAGATATACCCATATCTACTCAAATCATCTGTGAAGGTCAGAAAATAATGATACCCGCCACGAGCCTCAACACTCATCGGACCGCATACATCAGTATGTATTATTTCCAACAAGTTAGTTGCTCGCTCCATTGTTCCGGAGAATGGAGTCTTAGTCATCTTGCCCATGAGGCATGGTTCGCAAGCATCAAGTGATTCATAATCAAGTGATTCCAAAAGTCCATCAGCATGGAGTTTCTTCATGCGCTTTACACCAATATGACCTAAACGGTAGTGCCACAAATAATTTGCACTATCATTATTAACTTTGCATCTTTTGGCTTCAATATTATGAATATGTGTATCACTACAATCAAGATTCAACAAAAATAGAGCACTCATCAAGGGTGCATGACCATAAAAGATATTACTCATATAAATAGAACAACCATTATTCTCTGATTTAAATTAATAACCATCTCGCATCAAACAAGATCCAGATATAATGTTCATGCTCAACGCTGGCACCAAATAACAATTATTTAGGTCTAAAACTAATCCCGAAGGTAGATGTAGAGGTAGCGTGCCGATGCCGATCACATCGACTTTGCAACCATTTCCCGCGCGCATCGTCACCTCTTCCTTAGCCAATCTTCGTTTAATCCGTAGCCCATGTTTCGAGTTGCAAATATGAGCAACAAAACCAGTATCAAATACCCAGGCGCTACTACGAGCATTAGTAAGGTACACATCAATAACATGTATATCAAATATACCTTTCACTTTGCCATCCTTCTTATCCGCCAAATACTTGGGGCAGTTCTGCTTCCAGTGACCAGTCCCTTTGAAGTAGAAGCACTCAATTTCAGGCTTAGGTCCAGACTTGGGCTTCTTCCCTTGAGCAGCAACTTGCTTGCTATTCTTCTTGAAGTTCCCCTTCTTCCCTTTGCCCTTTTTCTTGAAACTATTGGTCTTGTTGACCATCAACACTTGATGCACCTTCTTGATTTCTACCTCCGCAGCCTTTAGCATCGCGAAGAGCTCGGGAATTGTATTTTCCATCCCTTGCATATTATAGTTCATCACGAAGCCTTTATAGCTTGGTGGCAGTGATTGAAGAACTCTGTCAATGACACTATCATCAGGAAGATTAACTCTCAACTGAGTCAAGTGGTTATGATACCCAGACATTTTGAGTATATGTTCACTGACAGAACTATTCTCCTCCATCTTGCAGCTATAGAACTTGTTGGAGACTTCATATCTCTCAACTCAGGCATTTGCTTGAAATATTAACTTCAACTCCTAATGCATCTCATATGCTCTGTGACGTTCAAAACGTCTTTGAAGTCCTGATTCTAAGCCGTAAAGAATGGCACACTGAACTATCGAGTAGTCATCAGCTTTGCTCTGCCAGACATTCATAACGTCTGCAGTTGCTCCTGCAGCGGGCCTTGCACCTAGCGGTGCTTCCAGGACGTATTTCTTCTGTGCAACAATGATGACGTAATTCTTATGTGCTACCATCATCTTTCAACTTAGCTTTCTCTAGGAATGCATTAAAATTCAAGGGAACGGTAGCACGGGCCATTGATCTACAACAACATAGACATGGAAAAACTATCAGGTATTAAGTTCATGATAAATTAAAGTTCAACTAATCATATTACTTAAGAACTCCCACTTAGATAGACATCCCTCTAGTCATCTAAATGATCACGTGATCCATATCAACTAAACCATGTCCGATCATCACGTGAGATGGAGTAGTTTCCAATGGTGAACATCTCTATGTTGATCATATCTACTATATGATTCACGTTCGACATTTCGGTCTCAGTGTTCCGAGGCCATATCTGCATATGCTAGGATCGTCAAGTTTAACCCGAGTATTCTGCACGTGCAAAACTGGCTTGCACCCGTTGTATGTGAACGTAGAGCTTATCACACCCGATCATCAGGTGGTGTCTCAACATGACGAACTGTAGCAACGGTGCATACTCAGGAGAACACTTATACCTTGAAATTTAGTGAGGGATCAGTTATAATGCTACCGCCGTACTAAGCAAAATAAGATGCATAAAGGATAAACATCACATGCAATCAAAATATGTGACATGATATGGACATCATCAACTTGTGCCTTTGATCTCCATCTCCAAAGCACCGTCATGATCTCCATCATCACCGGCTTGACACCTTGATCTCCATCGTAGCGTCGATGTCGTCTCGCCAACTATTGCTTCTACGACTATCGCTACCGCTTAGTGATAGAGTAAAGCAATTACATGGAGATTGCATTTCATACAATAAAGCGACAACCATAAGGCTCCTGCCAGTTGCCGATAACTTTTCGAAAACATGATCATCTCATACAACAATTTATATCTCATCACGTCTTGACCATATCACATCACAACATGCCATGCAAAAACAAGTTAGACGTCCTCTACTTTGTTGTTGCAAGTTTTACGTGGCTGCTACGGGCTTCTAGCAAGAACCGTTCTTACCTACGCATCAAAACCACAACGATTTTTCGTCAAGTGTGCTGTTTTAACCTTCAACATGGACCGGCTGTAGTCAAACTCGATTCAACTAAAGTTGGAGAAACAGACACCCGCCAGCCACCTGTGTGCGAAGCATGTCGGTAGAACCAGTCTCATGAACGCGGTCATGTAATGTCGGTCCGGGCTACTTCATCCAACAATACCGCCGAATCAAAGTAAGACGTTGGTGGTAAGTTATATGACTATATCGCCCACAACTCATTTGTGTTCTACTCGTGCATATCATCTACGCATAAACCTGGCTCTGATACCACTGTTGGGGAACGTAGTAATTCAAAAATTTCCTACGATCACGCAAGATCTATCTAGGAGAAGTGTCAGGGATATACCCCGTGGTATGACCCGGCCAGAGTTATAAACCGGCTAGGACTTGGTAAACCGGCGGACAGTTAAGACAGACAGTTAAGACAGACAGTTAAGACAGATGGCTAAGACAGACGGTAAACCGACTGGTGGTAAACCGGCAGAAGTCAAGTCAGATGATAACCCGACAGGTGTTAAGTCAGATGATAATCAGGCAGGTGTTAAGTCAGATGATAATCAGGCAGGTGTGAAGTCAGTTCATAAACCGGCAGGAAGTCATAAACCGGCAGACCTTCATAAACCGACAGACCATGATAAACTGGCACCAGTCATAATCCGGCAGACGGTGATAACTGGGTTGCCAGGGGTTATGAAGCCTGAGACGTTATGAAGCCCGAGACGTTATGAAGCCCAAGACGTTAATAAGCCCATGAAGAGAAGTCAGAATAGTTAAGTCTTAAGTCTGAGTTGGACTCTACATGTAACCCGCCCCTTCAACTTATATAAGGAGGGGCAGGGCTCCCCAAAGAGGGACAAGAAAGAAGAAACAATCTTAGGGCTAGACATAACTGGGAGAGCCAGTTTATGGTGACTCCCTCGTGATGATAATAAGACCTAGCCTCAAACAGCATGTAGGGTTGTTACCGGATGATGTTTTCCCGGGATCCGAAGCTGTCTAAATCCCTGTCTTGTGTTGCGTCTCTCGAGTCCGCTCAACCCCTCTCAAGCTACCACATAGATGCGTTGGCCTCACGACTAAGTCCTCACACTAGGACATCTGCCGTGACAATTCCACGACAGTTGGCGCCCACCGTGGGGCTTGCGCACGGTGGTGATTGAGCTCTTGGAGGGATTTCTTCTAGGGATCGAGAAGTTCACAATTTTTCGGGTGAAGAAGAATCGTTGCGGAAGGATTTACATTGTCTCTAAGGCGAGCAGTTAGATCTAATACCTGTATGAGGTTTGAATTCAAGCAAGATGAGGGTTGCGTGCTGCACGCTGCTGCACACTGCTATGACCCCGCGATCTGTTGAACCGGATCAATTTTCGTTACACCGTCGTCAGAAGCTGGAACAGAGAAATTTTTCTGCGGCAACACCTCACACGCCACCGCCGGATCGTTACAAACCCTCTCTCCGTTTTTGGATAGGAAGAAAAAAACTACGCATAAAGCAGATTGCATCCGAGCAGCTGACGTATGCATGTTTACTTCAAATCCCAAGCCAAGATGAAGACACACCATCATATCAAATCGATAGAGTACTAGATGCAAGTGCCAGTAATCGAGGGGAAAGTTTCCATTAAAAAAAAGAGGAGCAGGCCAACCACAACCCGGAGGAGGATTGAGTCGAGGGTGGGTCCTTGCATCGCCCGCCTCCGAGCCATGGCCGGTTTGACTCTGCTCACGCAGCTGCGCCAAACCGCCTCGGGGTGGCCCTCTTCGCCGCTGCTGTGGTCAAGCCGGCCTGCCCTACTCAAACCGCCGGCCGCCTCGTCGACCGCCGACCACCGGGCTGATCCGCCTCTACCTCCGCTGGCTCGCCCAAACGGTTTAGCTTCGCGCGCGGCTTCAAATCGCCGACGCCTCACCTTCTGCTCCAAATCGGCCGCCCCGGGCCACCATTCCTCTACATTTACTGATGCCGGCTTTGTCGACCTCCTCTATCGCTGCCGGCGACTCACCAGCCTCCACACCCACTGCGACGCCTCAATCCACGAGCTTGTTTCAATTGCCATACCGCCATGTCTCTGTTTCCAGGCTGAGTCGCCAGGCCCTCGTGGTTGTTGCTTCAGAGAGCTGCTTCGTTACGAGTCGCCGGCGCCCCTTGGATTTCAGCCGCACTCAACCTTCGAGGTGTCGCGTCGCCGCTGTTGCTATGGCCTTAACCCATCAAGCTGCATTTTTCTATGTTGAGTCGCCGCTGGAGAGCCATCCCGTGCCACATCGCGGACCGGCCCTGCTGTGTCTGCCGCGAACCGCCTTGCCGTGCGCCGACTCCGCCTTGGTCAAAACGTCGGCCCGTCTTGCCTCTGAAATCTGCCTCAAGCCGGGGCCCTCACTCGAGACACCGGTCGATTCCCGCACGCTCGTCATCGCTGGAGTGCTGGTCGATTCTGCTATGGCCCGCCTCGCCAGCGTCCTCTCCGCTGTTCTTCGTGTCAAACTCCGGGTCAAATTCGGTCCCAAAACCGGGTCAAAGGCCGGGTTGCCTCCATCTTGTTCGGCCTCAAGCCAGCCTTGCCTCCGCTAAGTCGGCGTACGGCGCCAGGGAGTTGCCGTGCTGTCACCTCTGCCTCAACCTACCTCTGTCGTGCGTCGCGGCCGTGCCAAGTAGCTACAACCATCCTCATGGCCTTTAAATCGCCATCAAGTCATCAAGCATCAGAGGGTCAAATTGCCGGGTCAAACTGCTTCGTCGACCGGCCTCTGAGGCCTCGTGCCGCTTTCCGTCTCCATCGGTTGCCTCCCGCACGCTCGTCGTCTTCGGTACGCCAGCCGGCTCCCGCGTCCTCCGTCGATGCGCCTTGAACCGCTGCCCCGCTGGATTACCTCTGCCTGCTTCAGCTGCCGCCCCGCTGGATCACATCTGCCCATGGCTGGCACCGGTTCTTCCCTACCAGAGCCGCCGCCGGTTGCCTCCAAAGTCGCCATGGCCTCGTCCAGCCTCGCTTGAGCCGCTGGCCACCTCTGCATCACACCCGTCTTCTGCTTCGCTTCCGCGACCTGTCTCGCGATAGACCGTCGTTCCCGCGGTAATAACCCGCCACGCTCTGCCACAGATGAGCCGTTCTGCCATGTTTGCTTTAAGCCACGGGCCGCTGACCGCCTCGACGCCCTGCCGCCTCGATCCGCCTCCATTCAGAGCCACCGCACCAAATTGGCGTTGAGCCGCCTGCCGCGCCGTTCTGTTAAAACCGTTGTTGAGTGCCCTGCATCGTCATGGTCGCGGCCTCATCTGCACCGGCAAGTTGCCTCGGTCCGCTCCCGTGAGCAAACCGCCCAAGACGCTGCTGATGCGGTGACCCGCCGGTTTTTACATCCGCCGGAGTTTTGAATCGCCCGTCACGCGCTGAACCGCCCCGCGCTAAACCACCGGGCTCCATCGCCTCGAAATCGCCCGCCGCTGCTAGGGGCTGTTGCGCCTCCGCGAACCACCTTGCCGGCGTCTCCATGAGCCGGCCCTGGCTGCTTTGAGTCATCAGCTGCTGTCGCGACCTGGCTGAGCTGCCCTCGAAACGGATTAACTTTTGCTGTAAAAGCCATGACCCGGTCTACTCCGGGCAGCCGCCTCATCACTTCGCCTCCGCTCTGACCCGCTCCGACTTGGCCTCGTCTTGGCCTGCCTGTGCCTGTCACTTCCCCAAACCGCCGCTGGTCAAGTCGCTGCAGCTGCCTCGCCGGGGGTCTCAACAGCTGCGGAACGAACCGCCCCGCTACCTTTACCTTCGCCGCTACAAATCGCCCGTGATCCGAGCCGGCCGTCGCGCGGCCTCTCCTCGCCCCGTTGAACCACCCCATTCTAAACCGCCAGGTCTCATGATCCGCCAGTCCAGGACTCCCCTCGCATAATTGGTTCCTGCCCGTGGGCCACTACAGGTGCGACCCGCCTCCCGTGCGCCTGCTGAGTCGCCGCGACCGCGGGCTGCCAGCCACGTCCGCTAGCGTCGGCTGCTGTGAGATGGTCGTCTCTGGGTCGCCGCTCTGGCCGCGCGGTCTTCCTGCGTCTTGCCTCTAACCCGCTGGCACTGCTGAGCCGCCCTCACGCCCGATGGCCCGCTTGACGTACACGCGCGCTATGTACCGCTTCTCTGCCGCACTGGATTCGTTTTATCAATATTGAGCTGAGCATGTGGGGACAAGACAGACTAAGGGATATGGGGCATTCTCGTTTAAAGTATTCCCTCTAGGTCACTCATTATATCACACACGTCAAAGCATCCCGTGATGAAGCAGACACTAGAAATATTTTAATTGCAGCACTGGTAGCAGTACTGTTTACATGTACCAAGTAGTAATGAACACTTGAGGTGCATTCAGCGCATCAGCATGGATTTCAAAGCATTCAAACGCAGTCATTACTCAGAAAATGGGATATGGTGCAAGGGCCACATCGTACGTTGGATATGTTTTTGATCCCGTATCCACGTTCATCCGACAAAAAAAATATCAGGTGCTATCTTTTCTGACTATTTTTGGTACATATTATTTTCATCAAAGAACAATTATGTTGTTCTATATATTTTTATGTGCAGGACAATGATTCATTATAAAGGTGGTGCCATGATGTGCTTATGAAGTATGCATTAGCATCATCATGCACCGGTGACCGCACCGGCTTGCCGTTGAACAAGTGTGCGCAAACCGCCACTAGTGCAGCTTGATCTACATCAACTCGCCGGGACTGTGACTGTGATTGACTCACCTGTACGCACCGGTTTAAAACGCCGCGGCCGATTCACCCGAAATTGATCTCAGCTTCACTGAAGTAATCATTAAGCTCCATGGCGGATAACTACTGGCCTGGCGTATCAGGTGAAATCCATCCAATATATTTTTATATTATATATTGCTTTCTTTACAAGAGCAATCACTCCGGCTTGCAAAGTTATCTAGTGCAGGACCCTAAACCGCCATATTGGTGCAAATTTAAAGGCCGTCAGAAAATTTCTGGCTTAAAAAGAAGGATTCCGGTTTAAAATCCGGCTCAAGGGAAAGTTGTCACCCACAAAGCTTTGAAGCTCTCAATATCCGGTTTAAGAATTTCCGGTTCAGAAGAATAATCTCTCGCAAGTTCGAGTCTCAGGAAAAATTAAAGGGACCAAAGAGAGTCTGTTGCAAAAGCACAGCTCAAACAAAGGTACCCTTTGGGCACAGCCCACAAAATCACTTGGGGGCTTGGTCGTATTTGAACCATAGCTACACCTCTTGATCGGCGCAATGCCACAATGTCACTTGGGGGCTTCCTGTTCAAACATAGGTGTATTCACCAAAGAGAACATAGCGTTACTACCCTTTTGACTGGGTTATCTTGTTCAAACATAGGTGTATTCACCAAAGAGGACATAACCCTTCCGGGTCATCCTGCCTATATGCCAGCTGCTTCTTCATCAGGTAATCCTGATTGGCCCGGCGAACTCTTAACAGTCAATCTTTAAAACAAGACCCTGAACTCATTAAGGTTAAAATGCCGGTTTGTCATGTGAGGGCACGGCTTACAGATAGCGAGGATGAACCCAGGCTATTAAGCTGCCTTCATTGAAACTTGGTTAACCCTGCCTGTTTGGATGATGCTCCTCCGACCTCATGTACTCTCGATAAGTCAATCTTTAAACAAGACCCTGAACTTATCCAAGTTAAAACATCGATTGGGTCATGTGAGAGCCGGCTTACAGAGAGCGAGGACACTACAGTGGCTATCATGCTAGTTTCATTGAAGTATTTTGTTATCATACATATACATCATCATATATTGCATCATACATTGCATCATCATTACATCATCATAGCATACATCATATATGCATAGATATACTGGTTTATATTGCAGGAACCAGTTTTTTAAACCAGGTTATATTATTCAAATCTTTAATAGCCAACATGGCTGGATTTTTTATTATGGTTATCAATAACCAGTATTATGATTGAGGTTTTCAAAGCCGCTTCAGCGCAATGGCTGTTATTTTATCAATGGATATGATTTATACTACAATGGAGGAAATAGTCCCGAGTCGCTACAGGCTTACGACCCGACACTTGGGGGCTACATTATTCAAACTGAGATTACCTCAAGTCTGCAGGTCTCATGTCGCTGCAAGCATGCACCATGACACTTGGGGACTAATGCAAAGTCATTTTTTGCTCACCTTATTGAAGACCCGACTCATCACATTGTAATGAGCCGGCCCTTGGGGGCTACCAATTGCTCCTGTCAACAATTCAAGGTACACAAGTTAAATCCATTATATTGAAGGATCCACTCCTCAGTTGGTAAAGCACAAAGCTCTTAACCTTGTGGACGTGGGTTCAAGCCCCATGATGGTGGTTATATCATATGATGTTATTTTCATTGAAGTATATATCAAGTCCCAGCTCAATATTATCTTACTGAGCCGGCCCTTGCGGGATACACGTTGCTGTTCAGAGTTTACATGATTATATTTACAAAGTCCCTGCTCATTATTATATAATGACCCGACCCTTGGGGCCTACACTAGTTGAAGTTTTTATGAGCATCAGGCAATTACAAGTCCCAGGTTGCTGCAAGCATGACAACCCGGCACTTGGGGGCTACATATATGGAATACTTAGTTTATGACTAGTGACTGGGATGAACAAATTGGATTTCTTCAAGATTGTGATATTTATATTGAAGCAAGTCTTAAGCTGTTGTTATGCTACCTTCTTAAGACATGGGGGCTACAAGTGATAGGTATATAAGAGGTATATTTTCAAGCTTGATGTTAGCTACAATTATGACCCGGTGCCATCAATATTTGTAAACCGGCAAAGTTCTACATTCTAAAACCGGCTGAAGATCAGATGAGTATTTCAAAAGACAAATATTTTTGTTAAGCATTGGGAGCTGAGTCAAAGGAGTTATTCTTCACAATATTTCTCTGTGACAAAACAATGTCAGCAAATTGATTATGAAGTTGGCCTATTGACCCGGATTTTCTAGAAGAAGGAAATGACAAGGACTTAAGGATGATCAGGATCAGTTTAACATGGATAAATCCAAATTAAACTGGGGGCTAATGTCGGGGATATACCCCGCGGTATGACCCGGCCGGAGTTATAAACCGGCTGGGACTTGGTAAACCAGCGGACAGTTAAGACGGGCAGTTAAGACAGACAGTAAAGACAGATGGCTAAGACAGACGGTAAACCGGCTAGTGGTAAACCGACAGGAGTCAAGTCAGATGATAACCCGACAGGTGTTAAGTCAGATGATAATCAGGCAGGTGTTAAGTCAGTTCATAAACCGGCAGGAAGTCATAAACCGGCAGACCATCATAAACCGGCAGACCTTCATAAACCGGCAGACCATGATAAACCGGCACCAGTCATAATCCGGCAGACGGTGATAGCTGGGTTACCAGGGGTTATGAAGCCCGAGACGTTATGAAGCCCGAGACGTTATGAAGCGCAAGACGTTAATAAGCCCATGAAGATAAGTCAGAATAGTGAAGTCTTAAGTCCGAGTTGGACTCTACATGTAACCCGTCCCTTCAACTTATATAAGGAGGGGCAGGGCTCCCCAAAGAGGGACAAGAAAGAAGAAACAATCTTAGGGCTAGACATAACTGGGAGAGCCGGTTTATGGTGACTCCCTCGTGATGATAATAAGACCTAGCCTCAAACAGCATGTAGGGTTGTTACCGGATGATGTTTTCCCGGGACCCGAAGCTGTCTAAATCCCTGTCTTGTGTTGCGCCTCTCGATTCCGCTCAACCCCTCTCAAGCTACCACATACATGCGTTGGCCTCACGACGAAGTCCTCACACTAGGACATCTGCCGTGACAATTCCACGACAAGAAGCATAGCAACGAGACAGGAGAGTGTGTCCACGTACCCTTGTAGACCGAAAGCGGAAGTGTTTGTTAATGCGGTTGATGTAGTCGAACATCTTCAAGATCCAACCGATCCAAGTACCGAACATACGGCACCTCCGTGTTCAGCACACGTTTAGCTCGATGACGTCCCTCGAGCTCTTGATCCAGTAGAGGGTCGAGGGAGAGTTACGTCAGCACGACGGCATGGCGATGGTGTTGGTGATGTGGTCCGCGTAGGGCTGCGCCTAACCACTACGACGCTCTGACCGGAGGAGTAAACTGTGGAGGGGGGCACCGCACACGGCTAAGAGAACTATTGGTGTGCCTTTGGGGTGCCCCCTACCCACGTATATAAAAGGGGGGAGGAGAGAGGCCGGCGGCTAGGAGGGGCGCGCCATGGGGGAGTCCTACTTGGACTCCTAGTCCAAGTAGGATTCGCCCCACCCCCTTTTCCTTTCTCCACCGGAGGGAATAGGAAGGAGAGGGGGAGGGAAAGGGAAGGGGGGCGCCACCCCCTCCTCCTTTTCCTATTCGTACTCCCTAGGAGGGGGTGTGCGGCCACCCCCCGCGGGCTTCCCTCTCTCTCCCTTAGGCCCATGTTGGCCCAACACTTCCCCGGGGGGTTCCGGTAACCCCTCGGTACTCCGAAAAAATACCCGAATCACTCGAAACCATTCCGATGTTTGAATATAACCTTATCTTGATGACCCACAAGTATAGGGGATCTATATTAGTCCTTTCGATAAGTAAGAATGTCGAACCCAACAAGGAGCAGAAGGAAATGATAAGCGGTTTTCAGCAAGGTATTCTCTGCAAGCACTGAAATTATCGGTAACAGATAGTTTTGTGATAAGGTAATTTGTAACGAGTAACAAGTAATGAAAGTAAATAAGGTGCAGCAAGATGGCCCAATCCTTTTTGTAGCAAAGTACAAGCCTGTACAAACTCTTATATAGAGAAAAGCGCTCCCAAGGACACATGGGAATTATCGTCAAGCTAGTTTTTATCACGCTCATATGATTCGCGTTCGTTACTTTGATAATTTGGTATGTGGGTGGACCGGTGCTTGGGTACTGTCCTGTCTTGGACAAGCATCCCACTTATGATTAACCCCTCTTGCAAGCATCCGCAACTACAAAAGAAGTATTAAGGTAAACCTAACCATAGCATGAAACATATGGATCCAAATCAGCCCCTTACGAAGCAACTCATAAACTAGGGTTTAAGCTTTTTTCACTCTAGCAACCCATCATCTACTTATTACTTCCCAATGCCTTCCTCTAGGCCCAAACAATGGTGAAGTGTCATGTAGTCGACGTTCACATAGCACCACTAGAGGAAAGACAACATTCATCTCATCAAAATATCGAACGAATACAAAATTCACATGACTACTAATAGCAAGACTTCTCCCATGTCCTCAGGAACAAACGTAACTACTCACAAATCATATTCATGTTCATAATCAGAGGAGTATTAATATGCATTGAGGATCTGAACATATGATCTTCCACCAAATAAACCAACTAGCATCAACTACAAGGAGTAATCAACACTACTAGCAACCCACATGTACCAATCTGAGGCTTTGGGACAAAGATTGGATACAAGAGATGAACTAGGGTTTGAGAGGAGATGGTGTCGGTGAAGATGTTGATGGAGATTGACCCCCTCCCGATGAGAGGATCGTTGGTGATGACGATGGCGATGATTTCCCCCTCCCGGAGGGAAGTTTCCCCGGCAGAACAGCTCTGCCGGAGCCCTAGATTGGTTCTGCCAAGGTTCCGCCTCGTGGCGGCGGAGCTTCTTCCTGAAAGCTTGCTTATGATTTTTTTCAGGGTAAAAGACCTCATATAGCAGAAGATGGGCACCGGAGGCCTGACAAGAGGCCCACGAGGCAGGGGGCGCGCCCAGGGGGTAGGACGCGCCCCCACCCTCGTGGCCAGGGTGTGGGCCCCCTCTGGTGGATTCTTTCGCCAGTATTTTTTATTAATTCCAAAAATGACTTCCGTGAAGTTTCAGGACTTTTGGAGCTGTGCAGAATAGGTCTCTAATATTTGCTCCTTTTCCAGCCCAGAATTCCAGCTGCCGGCATTCTCCCTCTTCATGTAAACCTTGTAAAATAAGAGAGAATAGGCATAAGTATTGTGACATAATGTGTAATAACAGCCCATAATGCAATAAATATCAATATAAAAGTATGATGCAAAATGGACGTATCAACTCCCCCAAGCTTAGACCTCGCTTGTCCTCAAGCGGAAGCCGATAATGATAAATATGTCCACATGTTTAGAGATAGAGGTGTCGATAAAATAAAATACGGACATGAGGGCATCATGATCATTCTTATAACAGCAACATGTATATATATTGTCATATGATTTCATATGCTCAAGTAATAATCTATTCACAATGTCAAGTATGAATCAGAAACTTGAATAAGAACCAACAAACTGTTATCCCAGTCATTGAAGCAATTGAATTTATCATAACATCGGAAAGAGTCAATATAAGAGCTTTTCAGCAAGTCCACATACTCAACTATCATTTAGTCTTTCACAATTGCTAACACTCACTCAATAATTATGGGTATGGAGTTTTAATCGGACACAGAGAAAGATAGGGGCTTATAGTGCTGCCTGCCAACCTTTTACCTCAAGGGTAATGTCAACAATAATAATTCATGTCAACTTGCATCCAATTGGATATATATATCAGGGTCTTTCCAACACAATGTGATTGCCAAAGGATAAAATGTAAAAAGGAAAGGTGAAGATCACCATGACTCTTGCATAAGGAATAAGACAAAAGTAAAAGATAGGCCCTTCGCAGAGGGAAGCAGAGGTTGTCATGCGCTTTGATGGTTGGATGTACGAAATCTTAATGCAAAAGAACGTCACTTTATATTGCCACTTGTGATATGGACTTTTATTATGCAGTCCGTCGCTTTTATTTCTTCCACATCACAAGATCGTATAAAGCTTATTTTCTCCACACTAATAAATCATACATATTTAGAGAGCAATTTTTATTGCATGCACCGATGACAACTTACTTGAAGGATCTTACTCAATCCATAGGTAGGTATGGTGGACACTCATGGCAAAACTGGTTTTAAGGGTATTCGGAAGCACAAGTAGTATCTCTACTTGGTGCAAAGAATTTCGCTAGCATGAAAGGGAAAGGCAAGCTCAACATGTTGGATGATCCATGACAATATACTTTATTTTGGATATAAGAAAACATAACCCATTACGTTGTCTTCCTTGTCCAACATCAACTCTTTAGCATGTCTTATTTTAATGAGTACTCACAATCATAAAAGATGTCCAAGATAGTGTATTTATATGTGAAAACCTCTCTTTCCTTATTACTTCCTATTAATTGCAACGATGACCAAAACTGGGTTTGTCAACTCTCAACAACTTTTATTCATCATACTCTTTGTATGTGAAGTCATTACTCTCCATAAGATCAATATGATCTCTTTATTCTTTTTATTCTTTCTCCCTTTTTTTCTCTATTATTCAAAATAATCAAGCCCTCGACTCAACACTAATCTTTATTATATATAACTCATAGACTCAATTACATAGAAGGATCGTAAAGCAAAACTCAAGACTAAATCATACTAAAACTTTATTATACTAGATCAAGATATTACCAAAAGGATCGAACTAAGAAAAGCGGTAAAGATAGGAGTGTGATGGTGATACGATACCGAGGCACCTCCCCCAAGCTTCGTAGTTGCCAAGGGGAGTGCCCATACCCTTGTGATTATGTCTCTTTTGCTGGTGAAGGAATTGTTGATGATGTAGGCTTGTCGTCCATCTTCCGTAGGAGATCCTCCAATTTGCGGATAATGCCCTTGAGTGTGATGATATGCTCCTTCAACAAAATATTTTCACGTGTGAGATACTTGTTTTATATACGAGCTAACTCAATCATCTTGAAGGCTTCGATCTCAGTTGGGGTAAGAAGATTGTGATCAAGTTGAAGGATGTCTTCTTCTGCTGCCGGGGCTTGGTCCTCCGTGGCCTTCTTGATCCCATCATCCTTGTTGATCTCCATGGGTTCTTCCCTCTTCAGCTCTACCTTCATTAGCCAAGCATCGTTGTCACCATTGTTGGAGGAGGGGGACGACATGATGCCTGGCCTTGACAACTCTGGCAGAAAATAGCTTGAAACAAAAACAGAGGATATTTGCGTGATACGGTGGTCAAAACCTTCGGGAGGTTATATAATGAATTTTTACAGACTAAAAGAAGTATCGTGCAAGAAAACGGCGTCCGGAGAGCGCACGAGGTGCCCACGAGGCAGGGGGCGCACCCAGGGGGTAGGGCGCGCCTCCCACCCTCGTGGAAGCCTCGTGTCCTTCCCGGACTACTTCTTATTTTCCTATTTTCTTAAATATTCCAAAACGGAGAAGAATTTCCATTAGAACTGTTTTGGCGTCGGTTTACTTACCGTACCGCATACCTATTCCATTTCGGAGTCTGAAACGTTCTGGAAAGTGTCTCTTATGTATTCCTCCGGGGTTACAGTTTCAATAATATTAGTTTCAACATTTATGGGATTACCTGAGATATAATGTTTTATTCTTTGACCGTTCACCACCTTTGGATTTGTGCCTTCAAAGTTGTTGATTTTTATGGCACCAGAATGATAGACCTCCTCGATAACGTAAGGACCTTCCCATTTAGAGAGAAGCTTTCCTACAAAAAATCTTAAACGAGAGTTGAATAGCAACACATAATCACCTACATTAAACTCATGCTTTTGTATCCTTTTGTCATGCCATCTTTTAACTTTTTCTTTAAACAGTTTGGCATTCTCATAGGCCTGGGTTCTCCATTCATCAAGTGAGCTAATGTCAAAAAGCCTCTTCTCACCGGCAAGATTCAAATCATAATTGAGCTCTTTAATGGCCCAATATGCCTTATGTTCCAGTTCGAGAGGTAAGTGACATGCTTTTCCATAAACCATTTTATACGAAGACATACCCATAGGATTTTTATATGCAGTTCTATAGGCCCATAATGCATCATTAAGTTTCTTGGACCAATTCTTTCTAGATCTATTAATAGTCTTTTGCAAAATTAATTTGAGCTCTCTATTACTCAATTCTACTTGACCACTAGACTGCGGGTGATACGGAGATGCAATTATATGATTAACATCATACTTAGCGAGCATTTTACGGAAAGCACCATGAATAAAGTGTGAACCACCATCAGTCATTAAATATCTAGGGACTCCAAACCTCGGAAAAATAACTTCTTTAAGCATCTTAATAGAGGTGTTATGATTAGCACTACTAGTTGGAATAGCTTCTACCCACTTAGTAACATAATCAACAGCAACTAAAATATGTGTATACCCATTAGAGGAAGGAAACGGTCCCATATAATCAAAGCCCCAAACATCAAATGGTTCAATAACAAGTGAATAATTCATAGGCATTTCCTGGCGTCTACTGATATTACCAATTCTTTGACATTCATCACAAGACAAGACAAACTTACGGGCATCCTTGAAGAGAGTAGGCCAATAAAAACTGGATTGCAATACCTTATGTGCAGTTCTATCTCGAGCGTGGTGCCCTCCATAAGCCTCGGAGTGACACTTGCGTAGGATCTGTTCCTGTTCATGCTCAGGTATACGACGCCTAATAACACCATCTACTCCTTCTTTATAAAGATGTGGGTCATCCCAGAAGTAATGTCTCAAATCATAGAAAAACTTTTTCTTTTGCTGGTATGTGAAACTAGGTGGTATAAATTTAGCAACAATGTAATTAGCATAATCAGCATACCATGGAGCAGTGCGAGCTAGTCTAGTAGAGGCATACTAGGGACACTCTATTTGTCTATGTACTCACACATGTACTAAATTTCTGGTTAATACAATTCTAGCATGAATAATAAACATTTATCATGATATAAGGAAATATAAATAACAATTTTATTATTGCCTCTAGGGCATATTTCCTTCAAATGTCTGTCTCAATGCTTTGCGATATGAACATGATTGTGATATTTGGAAAATATCGTTGCCTTGTGCTTATGGAAACTGACAAATCTCTAGTCTTCAAAGGGTATAGAAGAGGTGATCTGTATATGGTAGATTTCTCCACAGGACCACAGCTTGTCATATGTCTTCTAGCAAAAGCTTCACAGTGTTGGCTCTGGCATCGAAGGCTAGGACATGCGGGCATGAGGAACTTGCGCACTCTCGTGAAGAAGAAGCATATCATTGGCATCGAGGGAGTCAAGTTCAATAAAGATCATCTATGTGGTGCTTGTGAAGCCGAGAAGATGACTTGGGCCAAGCATCCCTCGAAGACAATCATGACTACATCATGCCCCTTCGAGCTGCTTCACATGGACTTATTTGGCCCTACTCACTAATCTACCCTTACTACCACTACACATCTCTATGGCTTTGTCATTGTTGATGATTATTCAAGATACACCTGGGTGCACATAATTCTCAATAAGACTGAAGTCCAGGATGTCTTCAGACGCTTCTCCAATCGTGCCATGACCAGTTATGGCATCAAGATCAAGCACATCAGGAGTGACTATGGCGCAGAGTTCAAGAACACTGGCCTTGACACTTATCTTGATACATTGGGCATCACACATGAGTTCTCTGCTCCATACACACCTCAGCAGAATGGCATCGTTGAGCGCAAGAACAGAACCCTCATTGAGATGGCACGCACGATGCTTGATGAGTACAAGACTCCAAGAAAGTTCTAGCCTGAAGCCATTGATACTACTTGCCACATCATCAACAGAGTTTATCTTCATAAGTTCTTCAAGAAGACATCCTATGAACTCCTGACTGGTAAGAAGCCAAGCGTTAGCTATTTCAAGGTCTTTGGTGCCAGGTGTTGGATCAAGGATCCACATCACACTTCAAAATTTGCACCGAAAGCATATGAAGGTTTTATGCTTGGTTACGGAAAGGATTCGCACACCTACAGAGTCTTCAACCTCTTTCACTATAAAGTGGTTGAAACTGTAGATGTGCGGTTAGATGAGACTAATGGCTCGCAAAGAGAGCACCTGCCAAATGTGCTAGATGAAGCTTCTCCTAGTGAATCTATCAAGCATATGGGTACTGGAGAAATCATACCCACCGAGGAATAGGCTGAAGAAGAAATTGTCATTTAAGCACCTAATCAACATGAAGACAATGCTCAGTCTGAAGACAATGCTGAAGCTGATGATGACAATCAACAAGAGCAAAGTCTTCGCCCAGCCCATCTTCGCGTGGCCAATGAAGTACATATTGAGAAGATCATATAGAGTATCAATGCACCTAGTCCTCTCACTTGTTCAAGAGCAACATAGCTAGCAAACTTCTGTGGGCACTTTGCATTTCTCTCTATATCTGAACCCAAGAAAGTTGATGAAGCCTTCATGGAACCTGAATGGATTCAAGCTATGCAAGAAGAGCTTCAACAGTTTGAGCTGAATAATGTCTGGGAGCTAGTTAAACGTCCTGACCCTCGCAAGCACGATATTATCGGTACCAAATGGATCTATCACAACAAGCAAGATGAGCATGGGCAAGTTGTCAGAAACAAGGCTCGTCTTGTTGCTGAAGGTTACACAGAAGTGGAAGGAATTGACTTTGATGAAACCTTTGCTCCTGTGGCTAGGCTTTAAGCCATTCGTATACTGCTAGCCTATGCTAACCACAGCAACATTCTTTTGTACCAACTGGATGTGAAGAGTGCCTTCCTCAATGGAAAAATTGAAGGAGAAGGATATGTTGCCCAACCTCCTGGTTTTGAAGATCCAAAGCGTCTTGATATGGTCTACAGACTCAACAAGGCACTGTATGGCCTCAAACAAGCACCTCCTGCTTGGTATGACACGCTTAAAGACTTCCTGAAGAGCAAAGGCTACAAACCTAGTTTGCTAGATCCCACTCTCTTCACGAAGACATATGATGGAGAACTATTTGTATGACAAATCTATGTGGATGACATTATCTTCGGCTGCACAAATAAGATACAGTGATGAGTTTGGGCATATGATGCAAGAGAAATATCAGATGTCCATGATGGGAGCTGAAATTCTTTCTTGGTCTTCAAATCCTTCAACAGAGAAATGGCATCTTCATATCACAAGAAAAATACCTCAAAGATTGCCTGAAGAAGTTTGGAATGCAAGACTGCAAAGGGTACACGACGCCAATGCCAACCAAAGGTCAATTGGGCCCCGACGACAATGGTAAAGAGTTTGATCAAAAGGTATACCGCTCCATGATTGGTTCTTTATTGTACTTATGTGCATCTAGGCCAGATATAATGCTTAACATTTGCATGTGTGCCCGATTCCAAGCAGCACCAAAGGAATCGCATCAGCTCACGGTGAAGTGAATACTTCAATATTTGGCTCACACCCCAATGCTAGGATTATGGTATCCATAGTGCTCAGAGTTTGATCTAGTTGGATTCTCAAAAGCTGATTATGCTGGTGACAAGGTTGATCGCAAGTCCACATCAGGGACATGTCACTTTCTTGGACGATCTCTGGTCTATTGGTCTTCAAAGAAGCAAAATTGTGTATCACTCTCCACTGTTGAATCTGAATACATTGCTGCTGGATCTTGTTGTGCTCATCTTCTCTGGATGAAGCATACTCTCAAGGATTATGGCATGAACATGAAGCATGTGCCCCTGTACTGCGACAATGAAAGCGCCATCAAGATTGCCAACAATCCAGTTCAGCACTCGAAGACAAAGCACATTCAAATCCGTAATCACTTTCTCAGAGATCACGTTATGAAGGAAGACATTGATATCATTCACGTCAACACAGAAGAGCAATTGGTAGATATATTCACGAAGCCCTTGGATGAGAAAAGGTTTTGCAAGCTGCGGTGTGAGCTAAATATCTTAGAATCCTTGAATGTCCTGTGAATGGACACACATCCTAAAGCTTGCGCAACACACAAAGTAACGTATATCTTCAATTCATGAAGACTTACCGTCTGTGTGTGAATACATTAATGTGGAATTTGACTTCAGAGCGCCACGATAATTGTGCGCCATGTCTGGGTCTAATATTTCCTATACGGCGGGTAACGCCACCACCAACCTTTCTTGAAGATTTCTCTTTGGCGTCATGATTGCATTATCTTCTTAATTGGTTTGACTTCAAAGTTTACCTTCACAACGTTGATTTGGTCTTCACTGATATATATACATATATACATACATACATACATACATACAGACATACACACACACACACATACATATGTGTTCTGTCCTCTACAACATTCACTTATAGCTATGTCTTCAAGTTGCCATTTTCTGCACTAAGTGAATGTGATCGGACCCTAACCCCTTCTGTGCTTATCCCTCAAATTCTCTCTGTCTCTTCATATGCATTCTGTTGACACATGTCGAATGTCTTCACTATGTCCTTGTCAGCTGAAGATACAGAGAAACACATTTAAAACTAGTTTTAATGTTCTTATCATTTTTGCCTGAATACCGGAGAAGCCGGAGCGACCACCCGACAAACCAGGTGCACGTGGGGACGTGGCTCAACGTTCAATAAGTTGCATGTCTGTCACGTGTCCTTCAGATGTGAACCGCCAGGGGCACCTGCGTAATTGCACTACGCCGCCCTCCTCCTTATAAATACTTCTCCCCTCACGGTCATTATCTCTTCTCCCCCTTCCCTTCTCGCTCAAACCCTAGCGCCACCGCTAGCATCAGTCGACGCCGGAGACTAAGGGCTTTGCTACCGCAACCTCTCAGACGCCATCTTCACGCCGGCCGCGGACATCGTCTTCTCCGCCGCCGCCGTAGGTGTCTTCCGCCGCCAAGTTAGGGCGCGGGAGATTGGACTGCTCGGCCTCCTTCCGCCTCGTCTAGCAGTTCGTTGTGCGGTAAATAAGACTCGTTGTTTACCATTTATTTGATCCATTGAGCTGTCCGCATCTTCCAAAAGATGTTTCTACACTTCCAAATCTATATCTTTCTATTTCTACATCTCATAACTTGCAAGTATGTTCACTTATGTATCACAACTAGTTAGATTCCTCACTTGTACTTATTCATGGATTCGTACAAATCTGGAAGCAACACACATTGATAAGTGAATGTCTTTGCACTATGAGGTCAATGTCTCCAAACTAATTTATCTTCAAAATCTTCTGAGAATGCATATGACATCTTCCCCTTCCCTCGCATCTCTAATGCTGTCACAGGTACATGTCCATGGAAGAATCCCTCGGTTCTCATAGTCTGCATCCATTTGCAGAGTTCTTACAGCATCACATTGAATCTCCAGAAGCCAGCTCTTGCTTGACCAGAAGATTGAAGCCAAACACGACTGTGAAGACTTTCATTCTGAATCCAATGGCCGGTGGAAAATCTGCAAAGAAAGGTGGTAGGCAGCGTCGGGACAACACTGCTTTGGACCTGCCACCAGATCTCTATGAACAATTCAAGTCTGACCCAGAGGAAACCTATGGTGAACGGAAAACTCGAGTCCAATGGATTCGAAGATATTGGGCAGAGGAATGATTTCAGTACCATTTTGTTACACCTAAGTACGCGAAGAAGAATGCTGTGAGGCCACCATGGGCCGATATTGTGTATAGAAAGCTGCACCCTAAAACGCAAAGGGAGCATCATAAAACATGTGACAAACACAATTAAGTCCAACATACTTCCTATGCATAGGCATTTTATAAGCAAACAAGTTATCAAGATAAGAAATATCTAGCATATGCAAAGGAGAGGAATAAAACATTGACAATCTCAACATAACGAGAGACAATTTAGTAACATGAAAATTTCTACAACCATATTTTCCTCTCTCATAATAATTCCATGTGGGATCATAATCAAATTCAACAATATAACCATCACATAAAATATTCTCGTCATGATTCAAATGCATGCAAAGTTGACACTCTTCCAAAAATAGTGGGATTATCATCAAATAAAGTCATGACCTCTCCAAGCCCACCTTTATGAAAAATTTCACAAGATTGAACACTCTCCAAATATGTGGGATTATTTTCACCTAAAGTTGACACTCTTCCAAACCCACTTTCAATACTATTGCAAAAATTATTATCAATAACATATTCATCATGAGGCTCAAATAAATTTTCAAGATCATAAGAATCATTATCACCCCAATCATGATCGTTGCAATAAGTAGTGGACATAACATGACAAGCATCCCCAAGCTGGGGGTTTTGCATATTATTAGCACAATTGACATTAATAGAATTTATAATGACATCATTGCAACCATGCTTTTCATTCAAGGAGCTATCATGAATTACTTCACCAATTTCTTCTTTCAACACCTCATCACAATATTCAGATTCATAAATTTCAAGCAAAACTTCATAGAGATAATCTAGTGAACTTGACTCACCAGCAATTGGTTCATCATAATTGGATCTATTGAAAATATTAGCAAGTGAATGAGGATCCATAGGCAAGCGAAGATGCAAGCAAATGGAAGACACATGGCAACACAAGCAAACAAAAGATCGAACAAGAAAAAGGAAAATGAAAAAGTGGGCGAATAAAACGGCAATTTTTTGAGAAGTGGGGGAGAGGAAAACGAGAGGCAAATGGCAAATAATGTAAATTGCGAGGAGATGAGATTTCTGATTAGGAACCTGGTAGATGTTGAAGATCCTCCCAGGCAACGGCGCCAGAAATTCCTTTTGATGTCGCTTGAAGCTACGTCGGTATTTCCCCAAAGAGGAAGGGATGATGTAGCACAGCAGCGGTAGGCATTTTCCCCAGATGTGAAACCAAGGTTATCGAACTAGTAGCAGGACCAAGCAACACAAGGTAAACAGCCCCTGCACACAGATAACAAATCCTCACAACCCGACGAGTTAAAGGGGTTGTCAATCCCTTCCGGGTACGGCGCCTCAAGATAGGCAAACGGACGTGAGATAAAATTGTAGTATATTGATAGATCAAACGCCAAATAAAATAAATAAGAATAAAATGCAGCAAGGTATTTTTGTATTTTTTGGTTTAATAGATCTGAAAATAAATGCAAAAGAAAAGTATATCGCAAAGGCAAATATATGAGAAAGAGACCCGGGGGCCGTAGGTTTCACTAGTGGCTTCTCTCGAGAAAAATAGCAAACGGTGGGTGAACAAATTACTATTGGGAAATTGATAGAACTTCAAATAATCATGACGATATCCAGGCAATGATCATTATATAGGCATCACGTCCAAGATTAGTAGACCGACTCCTGCCTGCATCTACTACTATTACTCCACACATCGACCGCTATCCAGCATGCATCTAGTGTATTAAGTTCATGGAAAAACAGAGTAATGCAATAAGAACGATGACATGATGTAGACAAGATCTATCTATGTAGAGATAGACCCTATCGTTTTATCCTTAGTAGCAACGATACATACATGTCGGTTCCCCTTCTGTCACTGGGATCAAGCACCGTAAGATAGAACCCACTACAAAGCACCTCTTCCCATTGCAAGATCAATAGATCAAGTTGGCCAAACAAAACCCAAATATCGGAGAAGAAATACGAGGCTATAAGAGATCATGCATATAAGAGATCAAAGAAACTCAAATACTTTCATGGATATAAAAAGATAGATCTGATCATAAACTCAAAGTTCATCGATCCCAACAAACACACCACAAAAGAGGTACATCATATGGATCTCCAAGAGATCATTCTATTGAGAATTCAGAGAGAGAGATGAAGCCATCTAGCTACTAACTACGGACCCAAACGTCAACAAAAAACTACTCACGCATCATCGGAGAGGCACCAATGGAGGTGGTGAACCCCATCCGAGATGGTGTCTAGATTGGATCTGGTGGTTTTGGACTCTGCGGCGGCTGGATGAATATTTCGTCGACTCCCCTAGGGTTTTGGGAATATTGGGGTATTTATAGAGCAAAGAGGCGGTCCGGGGAGCACCCGAGGTGGGCACAACCCACCAGGGCACGCCTGGGCCTCCTGGCGCGCCATGGTGGGTTGTGCTCTCCTCGGAGCACCCCCCAGGCGCAGCCAGGGCCCATTATGTTCCTTCTGGTCCCAAAAAATCTCCGTGAAGTTTCGGTGCGTTTGGAGTCCGTCTGATATTGATTTCCTGCGATGTAAAAAACATGCAGAAAACAGCAACTGGCACTTGGCACTATGTCAATATGTTAGTACCAAAAAATGATATAAAATGACTATAAAATGATTATAAAACATCCAAGATTGATCATATAACAGCATGGAACAATCAAAAATTATAGATACGTTGGAGACGTATCAGCATCCCCAAGCATAACTCCTACTCGTCCTCGAGTAGGTAAGTGATAAAAACAGAATTTTTGATGTGGAATGCTGCGTAACATGTCATATCATATTCTTTTCTTTATAGCATGGACATTTGGACTTTTATATTGTTCAAAGCAATAGTCTAGTTTTAACATGATAATTTAAATACTCAAGCATATCAACAAGCAACCATGTCTTTCAAAATATCGACGCTAAAATAAGCTATCCCTAGCCCATTATGCTCAATCATTGATCCATTCATGAAACACACTCGCTTATTAACTACACCCAATACTCAAGTACGATCATATTGCCTCCTAGTTGGTGCTTTTATAAGAGAAGATGGAGACTCAAATTCAAAATAAAAATTGCATAAAGTAAAGAAAGGCCCTTCGCATAGGGAAGTAGGGATTTGTATAGGTGTTAGAGCTCAAAGCAAAAATCGAGAGATAAAAACATTTTGGGAGGTATATCCTTCCCACAAACGAAAACGACTTAGAGTTCCCAACACTTTCCATGCTAGATATATCATAGGCGGTTCCCAAACACAAAATAAATTTTATTCCATTTTCCACCATACTTTCACTTTCCATGGCTAGCCGTATCCACGGTTGCCCTCCATACCAACACTTTCCCAGGAATTTATTATTTGACAACATAAAGTAAATTCATTTTTCATTTCGGGACTAGGCATCCCTAATACCTTTGCCTTACTCTCGTGCAATGACAAGTGAATAAACACTCATCGTGAGAATAACACATCTAGCATGGAAAATATTAGCCACCCCTCACTGCTCCGCGAGCGAAACGAACACACAAAAGAGAAGTTTATTTTGAAAATTAGAGATGGCACATGCAAATTTGCTTAGAACGGCAAAACAATACCGCATATAGGTAGATATAGTGGACTCATGTGGCAAAACTGGTTTAAAGGTTTTTGGATGCACAAGTAGAGATCATACTTAGTGCAAAAGGAAGGCTAGCAAAAGATTGAGAAGCGACCAACCAAGAAACGGATAATCTCATAAGCAAGCATTAAGCATAAATAACACCGAATAATGCACCACAAGTAGGATATAATTTCATTGCATGACTATTGACTTTCGTGCTTGCATAGGGAATCACAAACCTTAACACCAATATTCTAACTAAAGCATAATTACTCATCAACATAACTCACATATCACATCATCATATCTCAAAACTATTACTAAGAATCAAGTTTATTTTGTCCAATGATCTTCATGAAAGTTTTTCTTATATCCTTCTTGGATATCTATCACTTTGGGACTAATTTTCATGTGTTGCTTTTCATAAGCTCAAACAGATATAAGTGAAGATCATGAGCATAATTTTTTCTTTCTCTCAAAATAATTTAAGTGAAGCAAGAGAGAATTTCTTCAAAATTTTACTAACTCTCAAATAAATCTAAGTGAAGAAGAGCATTTCTTCAAAAATACTAAAGCACACCGTGCTCAAAAAGATATAAGTGAAGCACTAGAGCAAGTCCATAGCTCATAAAAATTTAAGTGCAGCATAGAGAGAAATTCTAACTAGTCATGACATAATTTTGGCTCTCCCAAATAGGTGTGTCCAGCAAGGGATCAAGACTTAAAACACAAAATAAAACAAGCAAAGACTCATATCATACAAGACGCTCCAAGCAAAACACATAGTATGTGACGAATAAAAATATAGCTTCGAGTAAAATACCGATGGTCGTTAGAAGAAAGAGCGGATGCCACTCGGGGCATCCCCAAGCTTAGTTGCTTGCTCTCTTTTGGATAATAGCTTGGGATGCCGGGACATCCCCAATCTTAGGCTCTTGCTACTCCTTATTCCTTCATCCATCGTAAGATAACCCAAAACTTGAAAACTTCAATCACACAAAACTCAACAAAACCTTCGTGAGATCCGTTAGTATAAGAAAATAAATCACTACTATAAGTACTGTATCAAACCAATTCATATTTTGTTCTTACATTATATCTACTGTATTCCAACTTTTCTATTGCGAAAACACATAAACAAAACCATAGAGCCATTAAAACAAGCACACAATGCAAAGAAAACAGAATCTGTCAAAACAGAACAGTCTGTAGCAATCTGATTTGTTCGAATACTTCTGAAACTCCAAAAATTCTAAAAAATTAGGACGACCTGAGAAATTTGTATATTAATCTTCTAAAAAAAGAATTGGCATTTTATCATGCTCTAGTAAAAAATAAGAATTTTTTCGTGAGAGCAAAAGTTTCTGTTTTTCAGCAAGATCAAACAACTATCACCCAAGAAGATCCTAAAGGCTTTACTTGGCACAAACACTAATTAAAACACAAAAAACACAATCATAACAGTAGCATAATTGTGCTAACACTCAAGAACAGAACGAAAAAATAAATTTTATTCATTGGGTTGCCTCCCAACAAGCGCTATCGTTTTATGCCTCTAGCTAGGCATAATAATTTCAATGATGCTCACATGAAAGATAATAATTGAAACGAAGAGAGAGCATCATAAAACATGTGACAAACACATTTAAGTCTAACATACTTTCTATGCATAGGCATTTTATAAGCAAACAAGTTATCAAGATAAGAAATATCTAGCATATGCAAAGGAGAGGAATAAAACATTGACAATCTCAAGATAATGAGAGGTAATTTAATAACATGAAAAATTCTACAACCATATTTTCCTCTCTCATAATAATTCCATGTGGGATCATAATAACATTTAACAAAATAACCATCACATAAAATATTCTCTTCATGATTCAAATGCATGCAAGTTGACACTCTTCCAAAATAGTGGGATTATCATCAAATAAAGTCATGACCTCTCCAAGCCCACCTTTATGAAAAATTTCACAAGATTGAACACTCTCCAAATATGTGGGATTATTTTCACCTAAAGTTGACACTCTTCCAAACCCACTTTCAATACTATTGCAAAAATTATTAGCAATAACATATTCATCATGAGGCTCAAATAAATTTTCAAGATCATAAGAATCATTATCACCCCAATCATGATCATTGCAATAAGTAGTGGACATAACATGACAAGCATCCCCAAGCTGGGGGTTTTGCATATTATTAGCACAATTGGCATTAATAGAATTTATAATGACATCATTGCAACCATGCTTTTCATTCAAGGAGCTATCATGAATTACTTCACCAATTTCTTCTTTCAACACTTCATCACAATTTTCAGATTCATAAATTTCAAGCAAAACTTCATAGAAATAATCTAGTGAACTCGACTCACTAGCAATTGGTTCATCATAATTGGATCTATTGAAAAGATTAGCAAGTGAATGAGTATCCATATCAATTGATTTTTAGCAAGCGAAGATGCAAGCAAATGGAAGACGCATGGCAACACAAGCAAACAAAAGATCGAACAAGAAAAAGGAAAATGAAAAGGAGGGCGAATAAAATGGCAATTTTTTGAGAAGTGGGGGAGAGGAAAACGAGAGGCAAATGGCAAATAATGTAAATTGCAAGGAGACGAGATTTGTGATTAGGAACCTGGTAGATGTTGAAGATCCTCCCCGGCAACGGCGCCAGAAATTCCTTTTGATGTCGCTTGAAGCTACGTTGGTATTTCCCCAAAGAGGAAGGGATGATGCAGCACATCAGCAGTAGGTATTTCCCTCAGATATGAAACCAAGGTTATCGAACCAGTAGGAGAACAAAGCAACACAAGGTAAACAGTCCCTGCACACAGATAACAAATCCTCGCAACCCGACGTGTTAAAAGGGGTTGTCAATCCCTTCCGGGTACGGCGCCTCAAGATAGGCAAACGGACGTGAGATAAAATTGTAGTAGATCGATAGATCGAACGCCAAATAAAATAAATAAGAATAAAATGCAGCAAGGTATTTTTATATTTTTTGGTTTAATAGATCTGAAAATAAATGCAAAATAAAAGTAGATCACAAAGGCAAATATATGAGAAAGAGACCCGGGGGCCGTAGGTTTCACTAGTGGCTTTTCTCGAGAAAAATAGCAAACAGTGGGTAAACAAATTACTATTGGGCCATTGATAGAACTTCAAATAATCATGACGATATCTAGGCAATGATCATTATATAGGCATCACATCCAAGATTAGTAGACCGACTCCTGACTGCATCTACTACTATTACTCCACACATTGACCGCTATCCAGCATGCATCTAGTGTATTAAGTTCATGGAAAAATGGAGTAATGCAATAAGAACGATGGCAAGATGTAGACAATATCTATCTATGTAGAGATAAACCCCATCGTTTTATCCTTAGTAGCAACGATACATACGTGTTGGTTCCCCTTCTGTCACAAGGATCAAGCACCGTAAGATTGAACCCAGTACAAAGCACCTCTTCCCATTGCAAGATAAATAGATCAAGTTGGCCCAACAAAACCCAAATAACGGAGAAGAAATACGAGGCTATAAGAGATTATGCATATAAGAGATCAAAGAAACTCAAATACTTTCATGGATATAAAAAGATAGATCTGATCATAAACTCAAAGTTCATCGATCCCAACAAACACACCGCAAAAGAGTTACATCATATGGATCTCCAAGAGACCATTGTATTGAGAATTTAGAGAGAGAGAGAGAGAGATGAAGCCATCTAGCTACTAACTACGGACCCGAAGGTCTACAAAGAACTACTGACGCATCATCGAAGAGGCACCAATGGAGGTGGTGAACCCCATCCGAGATGGTGTCTAGATTGGATCTGGTGGTTCTGGAATCTACGGCGGCTGGATGAATATTTCGTCGACTCCCCTAGGGTTTTGGGAATATTAGGGTATTTATAGAGCAAAGAGGCGGTCCGGAGGGCACTCGAGGTGGGCACAACCCACCAGGGCGCGCCTGGGCCTCCTGGCGCGCCCTGGTGGGTTGTGCTCTCCTCGGAGTACCCCCCCCCCCCCCGGCGCAGCCAGGGCCCATTATGTTCCTTCTAGTACAAAAAAAATCTCCGTGAAGTTTCATTGCGTTTGGACTGCGTCTGATATTGATTTCCTGCGATGTAAAAAACATGCAGAAAACAGCAACTCGCACTTGGCACTTTGTCAATAGGTTAGTACCAAAAAATGATATAAAATTACTATAAAATGATTATAAAACATCCAAGATTGATAATATAACAACATGGAACAATCAAAAATTATAGATACGTTGGAGACATATCAATGGGCTCCTCTCCCACATAGCTGCACAAAGGGCCACCATTGAAGAAGCTGCTGGAGAAGAGGAATATGCTGAAGTTCCTGAGCCCCTGAGGTCATAGAAGAAGGCTAAGGCTTAAAAAGCTTCAAGTGTGAAGCCATTGAAATCTGCACCTCCTGAATCCAGTGTGCAGTCTGAGGATCAATCTCGCATCCCCAAGAAATCCAAGAAGCCCAAGAAGATTTCTGGACATGACCTCACCCCTGCTAGCATCCTGCAAAATGAAGAGAATGTTACAGATCTGTCAAGCGATGAAGATCTTGCTGATGATGCTCTGGAAATGCTCATCAAGAGCAAGCAGGAGGCCGAAATCTTCAAGGATTTGCCTCTCTTTGATGCAGATATTCTCAACAATTTCATTGATTAATGGTTTGAAGATCCCACCCTCACCATTGACGATCTGCAACTGCCCATTGACATCAGTGTCACATTTCAGGGCTGCATAGCCAAGGAACTTGCTATAGCTTAGAATATTGTTGAGCTGAAAAACAAAATTGACTATGAGAAGGCCCAGTTCAAGAAGTATATGGCAAAGCTCAGTGTCGTTGATGTTCAGAACTTCAAGGAAATGATGATTGACCTCAAGGCTCAGTTCAAAAAGAAACGTGAGGAAGCCAAAGGCTCTCGTGAGTGCATGAAGTACTATGCTGAGAAATGTGTTCAGGCTCACAATGAGGCTATGAAGAGAAAGGCACTTGGGCGTCCAGGCATTGACCCCAAGTTGGCTGCCAATAAGAAGAAGAAGCATGCTGAAGCCGAACCAGAAGCCCCATGGTGGGGAAGACCAAGCATTATCTTCCCTGCCAGTATGACTGGCTCGAAGCCAAAGGTCCCTTCAGCAGCTTCTGAGCAGAAGAAGACTAAGCTGGCTGAGGCCGAAGCCAAAAAGAGGAAGCACCATGATACTTTTGATGCTAATCCCTCCAAGAAGAAGCTGAAGACAAAGTCTTCAAAGTTTTCACACAAAGAATGTGGTGCTCCCCAAGAACCACTACTCGCTGAGTATATTTCAGTTGCACTGCTAGCTTCCACCAATCGCGAGCATCGTCTCATCGTACATGAGCCTGCTCCCACAGAGGCTCATGAGTCTGAAGATATTCCAGCTGCTGACCCCATCGCAGCTGAAGACATTGGTCATGATGACAATGTAGAAGATGATGTAGTCCTTCCTCAGATCATGCCAAACCCAGTATCATCGTCTGCTCCTACGAGAAGTGAACTCATAAGCATTGGCGGTCCCATGACGCCAATCACACAACACCCCAAAGAGGAAGACATTCCAGATGCATTCTGGGAAGAACAACACCCCAACTCCCCATTGCATGAAGTTATTCCTCGCACTCCACCTGCTCATGTCACCACTCCGGTGCTTGAGACACTGATACATCTCCGACGTATCTGTAATTTATGTAGTATTCATGCCATGTTTACAACAATTTTATATGGTTTTGGTATGATTTGAGTAGAACTACCCCAAACTGACGCTATTTTCAGCAGAACTACCGTGTTGTCATTTTTTGTGCAGAAATAAAAGTTCCCGGAATGGGCTGAAAATTTATGATGATTTTTATGGACCAAAAGAGAACCCCGAAGCACAAGAGTTTGACAAGAAGAGTCATGAGGTGACGACAAGGTAGGGGGGCGCGCCCTACCCCCGGGAGGGTGCTCCTACCTTGTCGCTGCCTCGTGGACCCCCTTGACGTGAGACCGATGCCAAAAATTCCTTTAAATACGAAAAACCCCGAAAAGAAACCTAGATCAGGAGTTCCACTGTCGCAAGCCTCTGTAGCCATGAAAAAACAATCTAGGCCCTCTCTGGCACCCTGCCGAAGGGGGCCATCATCACCGGAGGCCATGGAGGAGTATCCTGGAGGGGGCCATCATCACCATGGAGGCCAAGGACCAGAGGGAGAACCTCTCCCCATCTAGAGGGAGACCATGGAGGAGGAAGCACAAGGGGGAGATCCTCTCCCCCTCTCTCTTGGTGGCGCCGGAGTACCGCCGAGGGAACCATCACCGCGGTGATCGTCTTCATCAACATCACCATCTTCATCACCTTCCTCATCTCTTTTACGCGGTCCACTCTCCCACACCCCGTTGTAATCCCCTACTTAACATGGTGCTTTATGCCACATATTATGATCCAATGATGTGTTGCCATCCTATGATATTTTGAGTAGATTTCCTTTGTCTTTTGGGTTGATTGATGATCTAGATTGGTTTGAGTTGTATGTGTTTTTGTGCCGTCCTATGGTGCCTTCCGTGCCGCACACACGTGAAGGATTCCCGTTGCAGGGTGTTGCAATATGTTCATGATTCGCTTATAGTGGGTTGCTTGAGTGACAGAAGCATAAACCCAAGTAAGGGGTTGTTGCGTATGGGATAAAGGGTACATGATACTTTAATGCTATGGTTGGGTTTTACCTTAATGATCTTTAGTAGTTGCAGATGCTTGCTAGAGTTCCAATCATAAGTGCATATGATCCAATAAGAGAAAGTATGTTAGCTTATGCCTCTCCCTCATATAAAATTGCAATGACGACTACCGATCTTGTTAACAATTGCCTATGATAATTCCGCACACCGACCCATCATTATTCCACTCTCGCTATTTATAATATATAGTAATATATTCTAACTTTATGATAACAACACTTACTTTTATATTTTAGTTCTCTGATATCATGCAAAGCTATCCTCTTCATACCCACAATGTAGTTTTATTTTTGTTTCCAGATGGACGCAAACGCTCGGTGTACGTAGAGTCGTATCAGTGGTAGATAGGACTTGAAAGAATATTGATCTTACCTTTAGCTCCTTGTGGGTTCGACACTCCATACTTATGTAACGACCCCATAATAAGGTGGTGTTTGGTTCAGGGACTTTTTAGTCCCAGAGACTAGAAAAAGTCCATAGGAACCAAACGGGAGGGACTTTTTCTACAGGGACTAGAAAAAGACTCTACTAGAGAGTCTTTTTTGATTAGTCTCTGGGACTAGAAAAAGTCCTAGGACTTCTGAACCAAACACCCCCTAAGATTCGATGTCTATGTGCTCACTGTGCTAGTCCCTGGATCAATAGCTAGCACACACAGTACAAGATGTAATATCAAGAATAAACCACATGTCATAACATTACATCATAGATCCAGAATTTAATATAATACATACCTTCATAGCTCAAGCTAGCATACAAATAAAATACAGCGAAAAAGCAAATAAAATCTTCATGAAGTCCATCAACACCACAGGCAAATGTCGAGTATAGACATCGTAACCCTACATCGTATCACTCACTCGTCGTATAAAATCTGCAACATGAAACGTTGCAGCAACGAAGGGTCAATACTTTGAATGTATTGGCAAGTCACACAGGAATGATATAACATACCTACTCCTATATGCAAGGTATATCAAGAGGATAGTGCAGTGGTTGTTTTGCAGAAAAGCTAATTTTTCCCTGATAGCTACATAATATAATAGTCAAATTTTAATTATGTCTTGCTACAGTTAAATACATATGGTTGAGTTGGGAAATACAATACCAACCTATCTCAATTATTAAGTTTCCCACTCAATTTTTATTAAAGTATCATCTGTCAAGATCATCCAACGACTGTAATGGCATAGTGGCTCAAATTTGTCCATAACCGGGGACACAGCTAATCATGATTAGTTTATACAGTCTGCAGAGGTCTGTACACTGTACCCACTGGACTCAACACGAAGATTGAGACAAAGTCTTTCAGAAGCAGTCGCCTAGTCCCACAGGAGGCCCATCCCAACTATCATAACTACATCTGCTGGCACATCCGGGTAAGGTTTCCGCAACTGATCAACTAAGCCAGAGCCCATATTAGCTACTGGTTGTACATGGAGGCTACTAGTCACTAAGTTTGTCTGATCTTTTTGAGCCTGGACGACACCCACTTACATTGAGAGGGTATGAACCATGATGTTCATGAAACCACCCAGCAATACCGTTCGGGCGCACTTAGCCATGGTCCATGTCCTTAGAAAAGGAACAAGAAACCATGATGCAACCCTGTCCGTCCAGAGGTGAATTATATATTATGTTTTTACTCAAGTTATATTATATATAGTCCTCACATAATCTCGATGCATACACGAACCAATCCCCGTCTACATAGCATAGCAAGAATACACTACCACGATCTACAATAAGGCCATACTAAGCTGAATCTCAATAGCAATAACATGCTACCATAAAATTCCTACACAATGCATAGTATAGTAATGTGATATATATATATAAATACACACATAGAAAAATAATAGGTTGAAGTATGATCAAGGTGTAACTTGCCTGTAAGTCGGATGAAGATCATCGTACTCACAATCCTGATAATTCTACTCGTCACGCTCCGAGCAATCTATCACAAATGAGAGAATCCAAATAAACAACCATGCCATATAGAAGAATCAAAAGAACAACAAAACAAATATGGCTAGGTTAAGCAACAACAACAAAATATATAGGCCAGATATATACTATGGGTCTTTATGGTGATATAAGGTGGAAGGTGAAGGAATTAACTTGAAAGAGTCAATGGATGATGAATTGTTGCCATATAAGATTAAATTGGATATTATAGAACAAGGTCATAAGTATTTGGAGAAGAACATCCAAATGGTGTAATGATTGCATATGTCATAGGAATTCACTTGCAAAAAGAATAGATTGATTAGGAGTGCTATAACACAAGTCATTGCGAAATGATGTGTGAATTGAATTTGAATTCAAAACAGGTCAAGAATTATTTGAATATTGAGTATACATGATGTCATCAACAAGTATTTGGTACAAGAGTTCAGACGCAAAAATAATAAACTAATTTGGATCGACGGTTTGAAAGGTATGGCCTCCGGAAGGTTGAATTCAAATTTGATCAAATTCAAATTTAAGCAGTTCAAACATGTGAAATTTTGGTTCTACTGTATTCTTCTGGTCACTACGAGTACACATAAAAAAATCAATGAATTTGGATATACAGACCAAGAGATATAGCTAAACGAAATATTGGTGAAAATCTGTCTAAAACATGATTTTGAACTGCGGTTACTATAGCATAGCGCCATGTGTCACATGCAGATTGGCTGAGATGTAGTTGTGCGTGCGTGCTCACCGAAGCAGGGGAAAACAGCGACGGCTTCGGACGTGGCTGGCGGCGCTCCTCCGGTGGCTCTCCAGTGAAGATGAGGTGAAGGGCGGATGCGGCTTGCGATGACGGAGACGATGGTAGCTTCAACGGAGATGGGAGCGTCCTTTCCTGGCGCACCGTCGCTCGATGGTGTTGGCGATTTTGGGCGTGATCGGGAGCTCGGTATCCCGTGTTCCTGAGAAGATCAGAGGTTGAGGGGAATTTAAAAGACCACGAATAATACTCAGGAAGGATTAGCGAGGAACCGAGGCTCACAGAGGCAATGGAACTATTCGGGGAAGCTCCGGCAAGGGCAATACTTCGGCGAGATCCGGATTTGTTGAAGAGCTCGATGTGGTGCGGTCCTGGGAAAAATCAAAGCGGAGGGGGTGCATGAGGTTTCCTCGCAGACTATGGAGTGCTCGGAGAGGGGCCGGGCTTACTTGTGTGGCCGAAATCGTTCGTCAGAATCGCCGGAGTCGGCAGAGCTTGGTGAGGTCCTTACGCTCGATTCCTAGGGGAAAACAAAGTGGAGCCTGCGAGGACTGATTGAAGGATTCGAGAGGAACCACACGGCGGCCTCAGATTGGAAAAGGAGCAAGGGGTCGCGCGAATCACGCGGGGTTTGGTGCGGCAGTGGCGGCGCTCTCGTCCACGAACAGGAGATCGATCGGGAGGTGGAAGGAGGCGGTGGGGTCCGTTGTCAGTGGAATAGAGAGAAAGAAAGAAAAAACAAAAGAGACGTGGAGCAGGCTGTGGCCTACTGGCGATGCTGGGCCAGCTGCGCTGCGGTTGCTCTGCGCTGCTGCTTGCGCGTGGCGAAGAATAGAAGCTGGTCCGCACAGTGCGACCTGATGAATAGTGAAGGTTTTCTATTTACTAAAATAATAGGAAAGAAAGTGGATAATGAAGATGCCAAATTCTTTCTGAAATAAATACTAGGAAAATTTCTATAATTCTACATACTAATATAGAAAACAGTGAACATTTATTCCATCTCAAAATACATATATAAAATACATATAATATTTTTGTAAACATTACTTTGACACTTATAAAGTGTTCCATAAAATATTTTTGAACTCGGGAGAAAAAATGCAAATGACATTTAAATCATTCACAACTCTTTTACATTGAAGGAGTCATATTACCTTCTCTCATATGATTTAATATTTGAGTTAGAATTGTTCTAAATATTCAAAAATCCAAATGTGAGAATATTCAATTATTCAGCTATATTATTCTGTGAGGAAGTCATGTCATCCTCTCTCATTATTGAATTGGAAATATTTTGAATATTCGCAAACCCAGAATAAGAACGAAATGAATAATTGGGAAAGTCTTTTTATTCCCTCTCAATTTAATATTCACTTAAACTCCAAAAGTTTCAAATCCTAGTCACATCAATCAACACAAGCAAGTTTTTATTTAATACTATTTAAATAATTAACATTCCAAAATTATAAATTTTGGGATGTTACAAATCTACCACCCTTAAGATGAATCTCGTCCTCGAGATTCGAAGAGGCTAGAAAGAAAAGGCTAGGGTCGGGGTTCTCCTTGAATATCCATTGTCCATCCGAGGGTCCGGGGTACTACCACCCTTAAAATAAGATTCACCGGTCTTAAAAAAATCTTACTCCTTCGATGAAATCCTTCACACACATGTCTTGCAATCCTTTGAAATTCTGAATCCCTTACCAAAAGAGTGGTCTTCCATATACTGAAACTTCATGGCTCATAGGTCTTGCGTCAATACTAAACAAAACCGATTCTCTCATGGGGGTCATTAAGAATACTTCCTTCGGGGTTCCTGCAGAAAACTGTCTTGGCTTATTCTCACCGTATAACCTAGTATTTGCAACGGGTGCCTCTACAAGGGGTCAAACGTCATACCATTCTAAGGTTTAGGCTTAACATCATCGTCTCTCAATTATAGACAAGTCACTCTAGATTTACTAGCCCACATAGCAAGAGTGAATAATAAGAGTAAGTTGGCATGGTGATCAATCCATTCCGCACCCAAATCATTATCTTGTATATGGTTTAGAAAATCTCGCATTCTAACACTTGGGCATCCTGACAAACATTGCAAAAACTTCTCTTGTTCACGAACTGGGTTCGAATAATTCCATTGGTTCCGCGTGCCAAACAAAACAATCTATCGTTCCTTTGAACTCTCAGGGTTGCGTCAACTACCATAAAACGTCTACTAACGAACTGTAGCTTCCTCCAGGGTTCTTCCTTCAGCAAGATTGTGCTTGCTTCTTTGTCTTTCATTGTGTACCTAGTTAAGCTTGAACTCATCCCTAGGTTGCATCCATCTTCACTCCATTCTCGGGATTTGCAGTAATGTCGTAAATCTTCTCATGCAGGTCTTGGGTTTAAGGAAAGATAGAATATATATATATAGAGAGAGAGAGATACCCATACAAGCATCACAATGGTTTTTAAAATAAGTTTTGATGTGCGTTGTCAGTAAAAACAAACACAATGACAGCTCACAAACAACGTATCTAACGATATACGTATATACAAATCTTGTATCTTCAAAGTCTTCAATGTTTGTATCCTCTGTCTTGCATCACGAAGAAATCTTCATGACACCAAGTCTTGTCATAGCCTGCTCTTCTTAAATCTTGAAGCATACTAAATAAATAGGAGTCTAAACATCGTAACTTATTCTATGCATAAAAGAAATACCAATCACATCACACATCATCAATCAATAAAAGCACAAAAGTCACACCACACAAGCAAATCCTACAGGTAAGGTCATATCCACAAGAGATATGATCTATCATACTATCGAGAACCATTTATCGAACTTAAAATAGTAGGGGTGGTCATTTATCGAACTTAAAACAGTAGTGGTGGTCTGAATCTAAGCTTTGCCCTTCTCATCTAAATTAACCATGAAGATCATCTAGCAATCTAAAAGTTAGTCCTTATTGAGTCGCACCAAAAATACTTCTTTCTTGATTTCCTTCACTCCTCATTGTAGCATTGCTTCCCAAACATCACATCCTAAGTGACAGGGCCAAATGGGGTAACTATAGGATGGCTAGCAACTTTAAGACAAGATGAGAAGTTTAGAATATGAATGGTAGACGAGAAATACGAGTATGATATTAAGTGATAAAGAAGTGATAAAATAATTTTGTTCCTATGGCTTTTCCTATTCCATTGTAAGGGTTACGACCTACAATCAACATGGGCTCTAATACCATCTGTAACGACCCGAACCTGATTAGATTCGATATCTCTGTGCTCATTGTGCTAGCCACTGGATCAATAGCTAGCACACATAGTACAAGATGTAATATCAAGAATAAACCACATGTCATAACATTACATCATAGATCCAGAATTTAATATAATACATACCTGCATAGCTCAAGCTAGCATACAAACAAAATACAGCGGTAAAGAAAATAAAATCTTCATGAAGTCCATCAACACCACATGCAAATGTCGAGTATAGACATCGTAACCCTACATCGTATCACTCACTCATCGTATAAAATCTACAACATGAAACGTTGCAGCCACGAAGGGTCAATACTTTGAATGTATTGGCAAGTCACACAGGAATGATATAATAGACCTACTTCTATATGCAAGGTATATCAACAGGATAGTGCAGTGGTTGTTTTGCAGAAAAGCTAATTTTTCCCTGATAGCTACATAATATAATAGTCAATTTTTAATTATATCTTGATACAGTTAAATACATATGGTTGAATTGCGCAATCCAATACCACCCTATCCCAATTATTAAGTTTCCCACTCAATTTTTATTAAAGTATCATCTTTCAAGATCATCCAACAACTGTAATGGCATAGTGGCTCAAATTTGTCTATAACCGGGGACACGGCTAATCATGATTAGTTTATACACTCTGCAGAGGTCTGTACACTGTACCCACTGGACTCAACCCGAAGATTGAGACAAAGTCTTTCAGAAACAGTCGCCTAGTCCCACAGGAGGCCCATCCCAACTATCATAACTACATCTGCTGGCACATCCGCGTAAGATTTCGACAACTGATCGACTAAGCTAGAGCCCATATTAGCCAGTGGTTGTACATGGAAGCTACTAGTCACTAAGTCTGTCTGATCTTTTTGAGCCTGGACGGCATCCACTTACATTCAGAGGGTATAAACCATGATGTTCGTGAAACCACCCAGCAACACCGTTCGGGCGCACTTAGCCATGGTCCATGTCCTTAGAAAAGGAACAAGAAACCATGATGCAACCCTGTCCGTCCAGAGGTGAATTATATATTATGTTTTTACTCAAGTTATATTATATATAGTCCTCACATAATCTCGATGCATACATGAACCAATCCCCGTCTACATAGCATATCAAGAATACACTACCACGATCTACAATAAGGTCATACTAACCTGAATCTCAATAGCAATAACATGCTACCATAAAATTCCTACACAATGCATAGTATAGTAATGTGATATATAAAACTACATGCATTGAAAAATAATAGGTTGAAGTATGATCAAGGTGTAACTTGCCTGTAAGACTGATGAAGATCGTCGCACTCACAATCCTGATAATTCTACTCGTCACGCTCCGAGCAATCTATTGCAAATGAGAGAATCCAAATACACAACCATGCCATATAGAAGAATCAAAAGAACAACAAAACAAATATGGCAAGGTTAAGCAACAACAAAAAAATATATAGGCTTAATATATACTATGGGTCTTTATGGTGATATAAGGTGGAAGGTGGAGGAATTAACTCGAAAGAGTCAATGGATGATGAATTGTTGCCATATAAGATTACATTGGATATTATGGAACAAGGTCAAAAATATTTGGAGAAGAACATCCAAATGGTGTAATGATTGCATATGTCATAGGAATTCACTTGCAAAAAGAATAGATTGATTAGGAGTGCTATAACACAAGTCATTGCGAAATGAAGTGTGAATTGAATTTGAATTCAAAATAGGTCAAGAATTATTTGAATATTGAGTATACATGATGTCATCAGCAAGTATTTGGTACAAGAGTTCAGACACAAAAATAATCAATGTCGGAGTAAATGACCACAGGTAGCCTCACCGCCCCCCTAAGATATTTCAAGACATCAGGGCTAACTGCGCCCCTCGCACCTCCTAGACGAACGACCGGCTTCGTGGGCTGACTGGTCTAGGAGGCCGGCTGCTAGAAGGCGGCAAGACACCAGAAGGCAGCCACGAGGAGGCCGGCTCCTAGCAGGCGGCACCTCGTCCCCTCAAAGTTTGCACCCACATAACCACGACGGGACGGGGCGTGGCAACAGTACGGCCTGTCGCCCCGAATCCAGGGCGGAGCATGGCCATAGTGCGGTGTACCAAGCGGACACCCCTCGCCCGGCGCGACACTGCTCCCATGCAGCCCGTGACATCACTTATGTGAGGAGGAGCCATGCTCCCACGACGGCCGGTCGGTACGGCCCGCAGGCGACAGGCCCTACCGGTCGACGAGCCCCAGTAGGCGGCGATGCCCCAGCAGGCGGCAGCGGGAGTGGGCCCCCTCCCAGCAGGCAGCCTCCTCCCCCCTTGGAGTGTGAGCGCCATTAGTCAGATGAGACGGGGTGTGGCTAAAGTGAGCGCCCGCCAAGCGGCGGGATTGTAGCCACGCTCCCCCCGACAAAGCCTCCGTCATTAGGAGCAAGGCAACACTATAAAGCGGTCGGCGTGGCCCGCAGGTGGCGGGCCCTACCTGTCGGCTGAGTTCCCGGCAGCCGGCGGGACCCACCAAGTGGCGGGCCCCAGCAGCCGGCGGAGAAGTCGGCGTCCAGAGACACTGACGGCCGGGTCCTACACCCGGCCGGATTACCATTGTACCCCTAGGGGGTAGGCCTATATAACCCCACAGGCCACCCAATGCAAGGGGTTCAGACCTTTGTTCATAGCCCTAGAACACACACACGTAGAGAGAGTGGAGTAGAGCTAACCTTGCCCTTCTTCCTTCTCTAACAGAAACAACTCAAGGAGCAAGCTTGTAGCTACCTTATTGATCATAGTCATCATGCGGAGACCCCGCAGAGCAGGACTAGGGGTGTTATCTCCACGGAGAGCCTCGAACCTGGGTAAGATCCGCAGGCATATGCGGTCTCGCTCACTGCCGCCTCTAGAGCCCGGCGACGTACTCCTGTCCCCATCCATGATAAGCCACCCCCTGGCATATGTCTCACGATATCCCCGACATTTAGCGCCCACCATGGGGCAAGGTGCACTTTCGTCCAGAAACACATTCTGGACGGGAACCCTCTTCCTTCCTGGTGAGCGCAGCCAGCCCGGCACGCCCGATGGCGTTTGCGCCGACCCGCTGCATGGCATGGAAGCCGCTTGCGCCGCAAGCTGCCTCGCTAACCTCATCGGCGGGATCTGCCTCTCCGACGAGCCTGCGCCCGATGCGGGAGGAGCCTGCTCAGAGAGCTGCCTTGTCGACCTCCTCGGCAAGCTCCACATCGCCAACGAGTCGGCCTCCGACCTGGAGTCCGTCGGCTCAACTGACCCACCTGTCGACATGGTCATCGATGCCGACGCCGCGCCTTCTGATGCCTTCAACGGTGACCTGGTGATCTTCAACGACCCGCTCCCTGCTGCTGACAGCAGCGCCAGCACTAGCACCGTCACGGAGGTGCTGGTCATCAGCCACATGGAGCCTCCGACGGAGCCGGCCAGGACCCGTTGCAGGCGGCAATGCGGGACCTGTCCGCTCCAATAGCGCCCGGTGCAAACGGCGAAATGTTGGAAGCGTGTCGTGTTGCACTCCTCGACAGCGCCAACAAGTTGGCAACCATGAGACGCCTCACTGAGGCCTACTAGTGCGAGATCGACTACGTCATCTGCGGCACGCCGGCTGCTGGCGAACCCAGCCGCGTGGGCATGGTCCGGCAGTGCGGCGCAGCCATCGACAACATGCTGGGGGCCGAGCGCCCAGTCTACGCCACGCCAATGGAGAACCTACACGCCGCCTAGGCGGTAGCGGACGAGCTGAACCACCTGGAGGGTGACGAGCATCGCTGCATGACCGAGCGTGTCCAGCAGCTCATCGTCGCCACCGCTGCCCAGCAAGAAGCCGGCCGCCGCGTGGTGGAACCCAGCTTGCAGGTCGAGAACCTTCCCCCACACCGAGAGCACGGCGCGACCTCCCGAATGCTGACAGGCGGAGCCCGCGACCTAAGAGACCAAGAGCCAGTTGTTAGCCGCAGCCTCACACACATCACCATCGAGTGCGAGCAAGACGGCCGCCCACGAGCAGTGGAACGGTGGGACGATCGTCCGCCTCCCCCGCACAGGGGGAGGCGCGCTTCCCTGCTGCCTTTTGAGCATCCGACTCTCGGAGGCCGGCTGGGCCCCCGTGAAGGAGTCGGAGAGAATGACGCTCGCCACCGGATCGACCGACTGGCTCAGTCCCTGGCAGTAGTAGAAGAAGATGAAATCGGGCCGCCTTGTTTCGGCCCCCGCATTCGCGATGAGCCCTTCCCCAATGGGTTCTCGCTCCCTCGAGACACTCCCAAGTACAATGGCTCCGTGTAGCCGGAAGATTGGCTGGTTGACTACTCCACCGCCGTCAACATAGCAAACGGCAACAAGCGCGTTGCCGTGAAGTATGTTCCGCTCATGCTCCAGGGCACGGCCCGGACATGGCTAAATAGCCTCAAGCCCTTCAACATCAACAGCTGGCTGGACTTCACCGAAGGCTTCATCCGCAACTTCACCGAAGGCTTCATCAGCTCTCTCTATGTGTCCAAGGCCCGACCGAGTCCACCCGCAAGTACTTGACACGGTGGGCTGAACTGCGCAACTCCTGCAAGGGGGTGCATGAGGTGCAAGCCATATAGTACTTCACTGCCGGGTGCCGAGAGGGCACCCTACTGAAGCACCGACTCCTCTGCGAGGAGACGGCCACACTCGACGAGCTGCTGATCATAGCAGACAAGTACGCCACTGCCGACTCCTCCATGAAGTCGAAGCTCCGAGTGGACGCGTCTAGAAAATTGCTCCCTCCGGCCCCTCGGACGCCGGCTGGTGATTCTAGTCGGCGCCAGCAGTCGAACGACAACAAGCACAAGGCCCCATAGCGGGCTTCCACCAGCCGGCAGGTGGCGACAGTTGAAGATCAGCAGCCGGAGGGTCAACCCGGCCCCAAGCGTCAGAAGGGCGGCAAGCCTGCTTAGTTGCCCGCCTTCTCCTTCGAGCAGACCCTCGATGCTCCCTCCAAGTTCCACAGCGGCGCGAAACCGTCCAACCACACAACCCGGAAGTGCCACTGGCTCACCCGCATTGCCAAGGGCGAGGGACTGCCCCCTCCGCCTGCTGGACCGCCGGCTCCGCCTCCTTAGCAGCCGGCAGCCCGCCTAGTCGGCGCAATCCAAGGTGAGTTCCCTGAAGAGCACGGAGCCTACATCGTCTTCACCAGCGTGGCTGACGAAAGGCACAGCCGACGTCAATAGCACCGTGAGGTGAATGCTGTTGCCTCTGAAGTCCCAGAGTTTATGCATTGGTCCGGGAGGCCCATCAGCTAGAGCCGTGCAGACCACCCAGAAGTGATGCCTTCTCCGGGTTCCTATGCCATGGTGCTGGATGCCATCTTTTCAACAGAAAGACGAGCCTGTCGCTTTTCCTGAGTTCTGATAGACGGCAGTAGCAGCATCAACATACTCTACCGCGATACCCTGGAGAAGCTGTGCATCAAAGAGAAGCAGCTCCAGCCTAGTCGGACTGTCTTCCATGGCATTGTACCCGGCCTTTCTTGCTCTTCAATCGGCAAAATCAAGATAGGTGTCCTCTTCGGAGACAAAGATCACTTCTGCCGCGAGCCAATCTGGTTCGAGGTGGTGGACCTGGAGAGCCCCTACCACGCACTCCTGGGCCGGCCAGCTCTGGCCAAGTTCATGGTAGTGCTGCACTATGCCTACCTCAAGATGAAGATCCCGGGAACCAAAGGCATTATCACCATAGTCGGCGACTATAAGAAGTCGACCGCATGTGCTACCGCTAGCAGTCGGCTAGCCGAGTCCCTTGTGATTGTTGTCGAGAAGAAGCTCCTTGACCGGGTTGTGGCCATGCACTAGTACAACGAGGTGCTAAACAAACGGTTTTTTAACCCCTTTCCACGACGGCATTTTGGAACCGTCGCCAAGTGAGTGTGGGCGATAGGGGGGCCCTTCCCACACGACCTAGAAATTGTCAGGGATATGCCCTCCTGGCACACACGCTTGGCAAAATGAGGTCGTGTGTGACCGACGAGCACTCAAATACAGAAATACATACAGTAGTGCTCAAAAAAATACAATTATACAGGCGAAATCATTTCCGGTCGTAAGTACATCCCACACAGTCAGCCAGCGCTAAACGTTTCTGTTCGTATATACATCCCACACAATCGCTCCAAGGAAAACGTTTCTGTTCGCAAGTACCTCACACGCAATTTTCCCGGTTAAATCGTTTGTGATAGCGTTTCCATTGCACATGGTATTAACAATTTTATCGTTTGCGTTATTGAGTTCATCACACACGGAGCCTAGAAGAAACTGTGTGTCAAGGGCTGTCCATCACACATAGTTTTTATGTGGTAAACGTTTGCGCCAGGTGGCCTAAAGCAAACAGTTTTCAAGAGGATGTCGTGTGTGATTGTTCATTAATCTAACACGGTTTATTCCTAGAAACTGTGTGCGTTATTGAATGCATCGTACACGGTGTTTTCTCCATAACCGTTTGCAATAGAAAAAACCCAATTAGCAGGCTAATTATCTGATTATTCATAATCCATTTATTAATCTAATTGACATTTCATATTAAGGACACAATATATTTCATTTTCATAATTGAAATACATCAGAGTACAACATCATATAGCTTCAGCACTCAGCTACCCCATTACACAACTACACCAGGACCAAGTTTCACATGCAACATCTATAACCTTTCGAAATTAGCATCATAGACGGTACATAGACAGATGTATCTCATCTAGAAAACTGCTGAAGCAGAAGGCGAATATTGAGCCTTCATTGATGTTGAAGGTCTTTGTAACTTTAGGCCAGTGCCTGTGGATGATTGACCGTCCATCCTTTGTCCTCTTCAGGAACACTTCAATATTGAACCATCGGTGTTGTATGAATACCTTCCTCGCCTCCTGACCATACAGGTGGTTTGAGAGGTAATCATAAGTGAACTGCTTTGGAAAGGCCTGAAAACAAGGATGTGCATAAATATCTTCTCTATATTGGAAATGGGACAAAGGAATAAAAAAAGGCAAGGTATAATAGTTAGTACCATCCTGTGGTGAACTGATGTCTTCTTCATTGTGCAGACAAAGATCTTGTTGTTTTTTGTCACTAATTTCTTTATCCTAACAATCTTTCTGAGTTTCTTGACTTGACTGATATTCATGGACAACTCATTTCCCCATATGAAAAAACGGTCGAACAGTGGGTCAAAACCTCTGACACCAGGACCTACATGTGCAAGACCAAATTGTTAAAAACCTAAATATTAGAATGGTTCCTGCAATTGCACAATAATGTGCTATTAGACAACGAACCATGCATGTGCTAACCTCGATTGTAAACCTCAGTGCTTCCCATTGTTTCCCTGCAACACATATAAGGTAGTTAGTCATCAGGTTAAGTAAGGGTTCGCATGCTATCAGTAAAATATGTTGATGAAAAATAAGCACATTGCAGATTCATCAGATCAATTCAAGCCACAAGGAAAACCCATTTATCCAAACCAAGCATGATTAAGAACTAGGAAATATAGCACTTGTATATGTTTCTCATGTATTAAGTGCAGCCAAATTCGATTTATTCCTCACATGCACAACAATACAAAATTCTACCCACGACAATTGGACATCGCAGTGTAGAATTGAACCAAGCAGTTAGCTAAACACCACAACAAATGAACCAAACATTAACTGAGCACCACATTGCACAATATAACATACTCCTAATAGAAGATCGGACAGTTAACCAAACCAAGCACGCTTAACAACTTGGAAATATAGCAATTGTATTTGTTCCTCATGTATTTAGTACAGCCAAATTCAATTTATTTCTCACATGGTATACAATAGCAGAATGCAGCCACAGCAATTGAACATCGCATTGCAAAATTGAACCAAGTAGTTAACTAAACACCACAACAAATGAACCAAACGTTAACTGAGCACCACATTGCACAATATAACATACTCGTAATAGAAGATCAGACAGTTAACCAAACCAAGCATGCTTAACAACTTGGACATATTGCACCCTGAAGAATTGAACATCACATTTGCAGAACTGGACCAAGCAGTTAACTCAACACCACATTGCACGGCATATAGAACATGTACACTATAGCAGAAGATTGCATGGTAAAAGTAGATAGCACAATTCACTAGAATTTGTTAAGGAAAGGCAGTAGCTAGCAAATGATGCCCTCGAGAAAATGCCACGAACTGTCGTTTAAAGCAGCCAACCGCGTCGCGGCGTCGGCACGCGAGGCGTCAACGGTGGCCTCGACGGCGAGGTGCTCCTCCAAGATCTGGGGGTCGGCACGAATGGCAGCCATCGCGACCTCATCCGCGCGTGCGGCCGCGATTTGCTTCTCCGCTGCCAAATGCTCCTTGAGATCCTGGCTATACTGCGTGCACCATGGCTTAGGGCGGCGCTTATTTGGTGGAGGGGGCGGTGATTTGGGTGGAAGGTGTCGCGCTCGCGCCGGCGGTCGGGGCATGTGGGATGTGGAAGGAGGACGAGGATGGGGGTCGGGTGTGGATTACCTGCCTGGATAGGCGAGGCCGAGCAGCATGAAGGAGGGTCACCGGCGAGGAGGCGGCGCTGCAAGCAAGGAGTGAAGGTTTCAACTTGGAAAGGAAGGCGGAAATAGGGGAAATGTGGCTTTTGGTAAGGGGGAGGGGGCGGGGAGGTAGATATTTCCGCGGAAGCCGAAAATTTGGAATCGCTTCAGCGAAAAAACTGGCGTGTAAAGTGTCATCAGACACGGTCCCTTATTCAGAACTGTGTATGATATGTGAACATCACAAACAATTCCGATAGCTTAACCCGTGTGTGTTGAGTTTGAACGTCCAAAATTTTGGTTCGAATTTCCCTGGTTACAGTGGTCATCCACGTCATTGCATAATTTGGGTACATGAAGGAGACTAACTTCTTAATCGAGCAAGTTCAGCAATTAAACAGAGCTAGCTGACCTAAACATTACTCTAACAAATTAAATACCGGCGCTCTTAATTAAACAAAACAAAGAGTACTACTACGGCTGGTGCTCGTCGATCTTCGCCGCCGCGTCCATGTCCAGCTCGCGCCCGACGGTCTCTTGGGGAAGGGGCTCGATGGCATCAATTGGACCATACTCGGCAAGCATCTCGCCATCCGCGTCCGCCATATCTTTGGAATAGGCCGCCATGAGCTGGGCGTGGGCGGCCACGATCTGGGTTCTGGCGGGCTCCCTCGTGGCAAGGTATGCCGCGCAGGAACGGACGGCTGCTCGAACTCTCTCGGCGATTGCCAGCTCTTCGGCCGTGGGTTGCCGACCATTGTCGGAGAAGCTTCGTTCAATTTGTGCGGTGACCGCCACGAGCTAGGCGTCGACGGCCTCGACATGTTAGTGGGCAGCCTCCATTACGGCTAAGGCCGCCGCTGCGGAATGCACAGCTGTCGTGCCGCTCTCGCCAGTTGCTATCCCCGAGGCAGATGCTACTGCCGCCGCCTGAGAAGCAACAACGGCCGTTTGGGCTGCCTTGGCCGCCCGGACGCAGACTGCAGTCGCCCTCATGAAGCTTGTTAGCACGCGCCTGGCGGCTGCGGCCGCGCTCTCGCCGGAGTGGGCCGCCGAAGTTATCCTCACGACGTGGGTCCACGTCCCCATCTTTCACCGGCGACGAATGAACAATGAAATGATATTTGGGGAGTGAGCTAGTGTGCTTCACATGCCGGCTGTGGACTGTAGCCGACGCACCTTCTCGCGTAAGCCATAGGCATACTATACACCGACGGTGCTCCAAGATATTTTGTGCTGCATCTCACACGGTTGGTGATAATAAACTTTGTGCGATCTACTTGATTTATCGTCTTGATTTGAATTACGTAATGGGGTCACAACTACAAAGGATGGTGTTTGAATTGTTAGAACTTTTATCTGTAGTTAACATGCAACTATAGGTGTGTCGTCAAAAAAATTGGAATTATTCTGGGTTCGTTTGGACGTTTTTATATATTAACTTGGTTTTGTAGGCATTTCAGGTGCATAATTCTAATTTGAACTACATGCACATGCTCCAGTGCATATAAACGGGTTGAAAAATCAAATATGTCTCCTTGGTTGCATGCTTAGGTCCCATGCAAGAAATGGGAATGAATGTCACACTCCCCGCCATCGTCACTCGGCCGCAAACATTGAGATTCCTGGTTTTTAAATTCTAGTAAATCAAAAACTTGTTTGAAATTCATGAAACTTGGCATGCTATCATGGAGCGGCATCAACATGCCGTGGTAAATTATTTGTCCCATTTGGGGCAGGTTTGGGTAGAAGCTTCTCACAAACCAGAGCTTCTCACAACAAGCATGATGGTTTCGGTAGGGAACGTGCCACCTTTGGGGACGAAACGATATCCATTGCCTCTTATTGCTTTCAAAAAAGTTCGAGTGTCGACATAGAACAACAGGTGTGTTGTAATCAATTTTGGAATTTTTTGGGGTTCGTTTGGACATTTTTATACATTAACTGGGTTTCCTAGGTATTCTATGCGCATAATTCAAATTTGAACTACGTGCACATGCTCCAGTGCATATAAACTGGTTGAAAAATCAAATATATTTCCTTGGTTGCATGCTTAGGTCACATGCAGGAAATGGGAATGAATTTCAAACACCCTGCCACCGACACTCGGCCGCAAACATTGAGATACCTGGTTTTTAAATTCTAGTAAATCCAAAACCCGTCTGAAATTTATGAAACTTGGCATGCTATCATGGAGCGACATCAACATGCCGTGGTAAATTTTTTGTCCCATTTGGGGCAGGTTTGGGTATAAGCTTCTCACAACAAGCGTGATGGTTTCGGTAGGGAACGTGCCACCTTTGGGGACGAAACGATATCCGTTGCCTCTTATTGCTTTCAAAAAAATTCGAATGTCAACATAGAACAACAGGAGTGTTGTGTTTAGTTTCGGAATTTTTTGGGGTTCGTTTGGACATATTTATACATTTACTGGGTTTCCCAGGCATTTTATGTGCATAATTCAAATTTGAACTACATGCACATTCTCCAGTGCATATAAATTGGTTGAAAAATCAAATCCATGTGCTTTGGTGCATGCTTAGGTCCCATGCAAGAAATGGGAATGAATTTCAAACACCAGGGCACCGTTGATTGCCGGAAAAACATTGAGATGCCTGGTTTTTAAATTCTAGTAAATCCAAAACTCGTCTGAAACTCTTGAAACTTTGCATGGTATCATGGAGCGGCATCAACGTGCCGTGGTACAAATTTTGTCCCATTTGGGGCAGGTTTGGGTATAAGCTTCTCACAAACCAGAGCTTCTCACAACAAGCGTGATGGTTTCGGTAGGGAACGTGCCACCTTTGGGGACGAAACGATATCCGTTGCCTCTTATTGCTTTCAAAAAATTTCGAGTGTCAACATAGAACAACAGGAGTGTTGTGTTTAGTTTCGGAATTTTTTGGGGTTCGTTTGGACATTTTTATACATTAACTCGGTTTCCCAGGCATTATATGTGCATAATTCAAATTTGAACTACATGCACATTCTCCAGTGCATATAAATTGGTTTAAAAATCAAATATGTGTCCTTGGTTGCATGCTTAGGTCCCATGCAAGAAATGGGAATGAATTTCAAAACTCATGCCACCGTCACTCGGCCGCAAACATTGAGATACCTGGTTTTTAAATTCTATTAAATCTAGAACTCGTCTGAAATTCATGAAACTTGGCATGCTATCCTGGAGCGGCATCAACATGCCATGGTAAATTTTTTGTCCCATTTGGGCCAGGTTTGGGATAGACTTCTCACAAACCAGAGCTTCTCACAACAAGCATGATGGTTTCAGTAGGGAACGTGCCACCTTTGGGGACGAAACGATATCCATTGGCTCTTATTGCTTTCAAAAAATTTCGAGTGTCAACATAGAACAACAGGAGTCTTGTGTTTAATTTTGGAATTTTTCGGGGTTTGTTTCGACAACTTTATACATTAACTGGGTTTCCCACCCATTTTATGCGCATAATTCAAATTTGAACTACATGCACATTCTCCAGTGCATATAAACTGGTTGAAAAATCAAATATGTGTCCTTGGTTGCATGCTTAGGTCCCATGCAAGAAATGGGAATGAATTTCAAACACCCTGCCACCATCACTCGGCCACAAACATTGAGAGACCTGGTTTTTAAATTCTAGTAAATCAAAAACTCGTCTGAAGTTCATGAAACTTGGCATGCTATCATGGAGCGGCATCAACATGCCATGGTAAATTTGTTGTCCCATTTGGGGCAGGTTTGGGTATAAGCTTCTCACAAACCAGAGCTTCTCACAACAAGCGTGATGGTTTCGGTAGGGAACGTGCCACCTTTGGGGACGAAACGATATCCGTTGCCTCTTATTGCTTTCAAAAAATTTTGAGTGTCAACATAGAACAACAGGAGTGTTGTGTTTAGTTTCAGAATTTTTTGGGGTTCGTTTGGACATATTTATACATTTACTGGGTTTCCCAGGCATTTTATGTGCATAATTCAAGTTTGAACTACATGCACATTCTCCAGTGCATACAAATTGGTTGAAAAATCAAATCCATGTCCTTTGGTGCATGCTTAGGTCCCATGTAAGAAATGGGAATGAATTTCAAACACCAGGGCACCGTTGATTGCCGGCAAAACATTGAGATGCCTGGTTTTTAAATTCTAGTAAATCCAAAACTCGTCTGAAACTCTTGAAACTTTGCATGGTATCATGGAGCGGCATCAACATGCCGTGGTACAAATTTTGTCCCAACTAGAGCTTCTCACAACAAGCGTGATGATTTCGGTAGGGAACATGCCAACTTTGGGGACGAAACGATATCCGTTGCCTCTTATTGCTTTCAAAAAATTTCGAGTGTCAACATAGAACAACAGGAGTGTTGTGTTTAGTTTCAGAATTTTTTGGGGTTTGTTTGGACATTTTTATACATTAACTGGGTTTCCTAGGCATTATATGTGCATAATTCAAATTTGAACTACATGCACATTCTCCAGTGCATATAAACTGGTTGAAAAATCAAATCTGTGTACTTGGTTGCATGCTTAGGTCCCATGCAAGAAATGGGAATGAATTTCAAAACTCATGCCACCGTCACTCGACCGCAAACATTGAGATACCTAGTTTTTAAATTCTATTAAATCTAGAACTCGTCTGAAATTCATGAAACTTGGCATGCTATCCTGGAGCGGCATCAACATGCCATGGTAATTTTTTGTCCCATTTGGGGCAGGTTTGGGTATAGACTTCTCACAAACCAGAGCTTCTCACAACAAGCATGATGGTTTCAGTAGGGAACGTGCCACCTTTGGGGACGAAATGGTATCCATTACCTCTTATTGCTTTCAAAAAATTTTGAGTGTCAACATAGAACAACAGGAGTGTTGTGTATAATTTTGGAATTTTTCAGGGTTCGTTTGGACAGTTTTATACATTAACTGGGGTTCCCAGGCATTTTATGCGCATAATTCATATTTGAACTACATGCACATTCTCCAGTGCATATAAACTGGTTGAAAAATCAAATATGTGTCCTTGGTTGCATGCTTAGGTCCCATGCAAGAAATGGGAATGAATGTCAAACACCCTGCCACCATCACTCGGCCGCAAACATTGAGAGACCTGGGTTTTAAATTCTAGTAAATCCAAAACTCGTCTGAAGTTCATGAAACTTGGCATGCTATCATGGAGCGGTATCAACATGCCGTGGTAAATTTGTTGTCCCATTTGGGGCAGGTTTGGTTATAAGCTTCTCACAAACCAGAGCTTCTCACAACAAGCGTGATGGTTTCGGTAGGGAACATGCCACTTTTGGGGACGAAACGATATCCGTTGCCTCTTATTGCTTTCAAAAAATTTCGAGTGTCAACATAGAACAACAGGAGTGTTGTGTTTAGTTTCGGAATTTTTTGGGGTTCGTTTGGACATATTTATACATTTACTGGGTTTCCCAGGCATTTTATGTGCATAATTCAAATTTGAACTACATGCACATTCTCCAGTGCATATAAACTGGTTGAAAAATCAAATCTGTGTCCTTGGTTGCATGCTTAGGTCCCATGCAAGAAATGGGAATGAATTTCAAAACCCATGCCACCGTCACTCGGCCGCAAACATTGAGATACCTGGATTTTAAATTCTAGTAAATCCAGAACTCGTCTGAAATTCATGAAACTTGGCATGCTATCCTGGAGTGGCATCAACATGCCATGGTAAATTTTTTGTCCCATTTGGGGCAGGTTTGGGTATAAGCTTCTCACAAACCAGAGCTTCTCACAACAAGCTTGATGGTTTCAGTAGGGAACGTGCAACCTTTGGTGACGAAACGATATCCATTGCCTCTTATTGCTTTCAAAAAATTTCGAGTGTTAACATAGAACAACAGCAGTGTTGTGTTTAATTTTGGAATTTTTCGGGGTTCGTTTGGACAGTTTTATAGATTAACTGGGTTTCCCAGGCATTTTATGCGCATAATTCAAATTTGAACTAGATGCACATTCTCCAGTGCATATAAACTGGTTGAAAAATCAAATATGTGTCCTTGGTTGCATGCTTAGGTCCCATGCAAGAAATGGGAATGAATTTCAAACATCCTGCCACCGTCACTCGGCCACAAACATTGAGAGACCTGGTTTTTAAATTCTAGTAAATCCAAATTTCGTCTGAAGTTCATGAAACTTGGCATGCTATATGGAGCGGCATCAACATGCCGTGGTAAATTTTTTGTCCCATTTGGGGCAGGTTTGGGTATAAGCTTCTCACAACAAGCATGATGGTTTCGGTAGGGAACGTGCCACATTTCGGGACGAAATGATATCTGTTGCCTCTTATTGCTTTCAAAAATTTCCAGTGTCTACATAGAACAACAGGAGTGTTGTGTTCAATTTTGGAAATTTTCGGGGTTCGTTTGGACATTTTTATACATTAACTGGGTTTTCCAGGCATTTTATGTGCATAATTCAAATTTGAACTACATGCACATTCTCCAGTGCATATAAACTGGTTGAAAAAACAAATATTTGTCCTTGGTTGCATGCTTAGGTCTCATGCAAGAAATGGGAATGAATTTCAAACACCCTGCCACCGTCACTCGGCCGCAAACATTGAGATACCTGGCTTTTAAATTCTTGTAAATCCAAAACTCGTCTGAAATTCATGAAACTTGGCATGCTATCATGGAGCAGCATCAACATGCCATGGTAAAAAATTTGTCCCATTTAGGGCAGGTTTGGGAATAAGCTTCTCACAAACCATAGCTTCTCACAACAAGTGTGATGGTTTTGGTAGGGAATGTGCCACCTTTGGGGATGAAACAATATCCGTTGCCTCTTATTGCTTTCAAAAAATTTCTAGTGTCAACATAGAACAATAGGAGTGTTGCGTTTACTTTTGGAAATTTTCGGGGTTCGTTTGGACATTTTTATACATTAACGAGATTTTCTAGGCATTTCATGTGCATAATTCAAATCTGAACTACATGCGCAAGCTCCAGTGCATATAAATTGTTTGAAAAATCAAATTTGTGTCCTTCTGGGCATGCTTAGGTCCCATGCAAGAAATGGGAATGAATTTCAAACACCAGGGCACTGTTGATTGCCGGCAAAACGTTGAGATACTTTGTTTTTAAATTCTAGTAAATCCAAAACTCTTCTGAAATTCATAAATCTTGGCATGCTATAATGGAATGGCACCTGACTTGCTGTGGTATTTTTTGTGTCCATTTTGAGAGAAGGCGCACTTGAATAACAGCCAACAAAGGCATTTTGAAACAAATAGCTACCACTGTAACATCTCAAACGTTTTTTATAATTTAAATTGTGTGTGTTCTGTTAACCATTCACGTGACGCCATGCCTCACTCTTTTAATGGCTAGGAGGTGTCGTGCGAACAGGTGCTTGAGTGCTTGACTAAACGGAAGGCGTGCGAGCTGTACTCCAATGCGGAGGCTCAACGGGAAGCATGTGAGCAGTACGCCACGTAGGCTCACCGGGAAGCAAGCCCTTTGACTTCCATGGCCGCCCGCCTTGCTCGCATCCTCTACATTAATGGCGCCCAAGCCGCAGTTTAATACGGTTTTTAAATATAAAACACTCATTGCAAACGATAGCTTCCCCAGGAAGCCAAGTGAAAATGTGCCGAGCAAGATTTCTACAGCTCTTGATCGCAAACATTTTAGATAGAACACCCGTATGCAAAGTGAGAGCTATGGTCTTCCCCCTTAAGTCGAGGGAAAGTCCGCAATGCAGGATTTGTGCATCCCTTCAACGCAAACGGTTGTTTTGGATGACCCATGTGCAAGTACAAACAATTTGGTAAGATTTGCATCTGTCATATTGGGTATGTTGCCATTTGTCAAACTGGAAAGATTTACATTTCTTGATCTAGTAACGTTGCCATTTGTGAATCCTTGTAACACTGTGATTTGTCAAAATATGCAGCTAGAAATCACTAGCACTGTCTAATATTTGCAACTAAAATTCAGTAATTAAGCATAGATTTCATTCATAGATTAAGCAGTCGTTCTTAATTTATACAAACAGTTCAACTCGACAGCCGAACCGACCAAACTTTTCCCCAATTGTTGCCAACCACGTACTGAAATAGCTAGTTCAACTATATATACTAGCTAATTTTAAGTACGTTGTACAGTTCGACCACACATCTATAGTCAGATGAACTGAACAAAATATCCCCTAAATACTACTACTACCACGGAGGGGCTTTGTGCTACTTCCGACAGCCTCTCCTCTGTCGAGCGTGCTCAGTAAGAGGCAGAGGAGGAGGAGGAGCCTACCGACGAGCTGGAGAATGCAATACGATGCATGCCGCTGCCGCACATTCAGCGACACTCGCCAGCTCGAACGCCCACTGCCGCTCCAGACGATCCCTCTTGAAGCGGCCGAACTGCTCGTAGATCTCCTGATTCCTCGCCTTTGCGACGGCGTGTGCTGCGGCCACGGCAGCGGTAAGGCTCTTTCCATGCTCGACGAGGCGCTCCTCCTCCTCCCTTAGGAACTCGATGTAGTGCACAAGGTCACCGATGTACGCGCGGGCCTCCACCTCCACCTCCCTCCTTCGGGCAGTGGTGGCGGAGCGGGTGATGATCCCGGCTGTCGACGGTGGGCTGGTGGCCACGGCGGCCGATGATGGGGTGGCGGCCATGATGAGTGACGGTGTCCTGGACTAGGGGGTACACACCACGTCGTCTCCCGACCAGTGGGTTGGGCCGAGGACCCCCATGGCGGTTCACTATTGGGCCAGTTCGGACAGCCCATGCCGCATACAAGGGAGATCCCACAATTGGCGCCCGAGACGAGGACTCTCCTAAACCCTAGGCCTCTGGTGTGTTATATAAACCGAGGCAAGGCTAGTCAATAGACATCTAATATTCATTAGAACAATCTCGTGGTAGATACATATACTCTGTACTACACCTCATCTGAATACAATCAAAAGCAGGACGTAGGGTTTTACCTCCATCAAGAGGGCCCGAACCTGGGTAAAATCCCGTGTCCATGTTACCATCGCTCCGAGACGTCTAGCTTAGGACCCCTACTACGAGATATGCCAGATATGGAACCGACAATGGTGCTTTCATTGAGAGCCTGCTAGGTGTCGCCGCGTTGTGATGGATCCTCGGCCGATGTCAAATCAGGTGTTACTTCTCCAATTAGATTACTTTGCATCAGTTGATTTCTTCAAAATTATTGCTGTTGGCTTTGTGCTACTTTGATCGTAGTATAAGATCGAGATCTGGGGAATTCTTTTAGGGCGGCGTAACGTCGGGTGATCAGCCAAGTTCAATTTCTGCTGTAGCAGTCTTTTTGGTCGATCTGTTTGCTGGCCGAAGTGCCGAACCAGGGATGTGGCTGTGCGCAAGGCCCGAGGAACAAGAGGCAATGCTAGTACTAGTGCTTCTCATTGCAAATACTAGTACGAGACCACGTGATGGCTACTGGAGTATGGATTGCCTGTTGTCAGCGGCCGGCTTCGTCGATCTGCTGCAGGACAGTTTTGTCAGACTTTGTTTTGTCTGCCTTCGATTTGACTAACCTCTGGTACTACTGCCAGGTGCTATCTCTCCAAAGTATTTTCAAATACACAATATTTTTTGGGAGAATTATTGCTTTGGCCAGTGTTATTTTCTCTGCATAGTACGTCGGATCGAAGGTCTACCCAAAAACGAGTCACACCGTGCCGTGGAAGGACCTGAAGAAGCGCGTGCGTACATGCAGCCGATGTGTAAGGCAATCCGGCCCGTGACGATCCATCAGAGGAAAATGAGCATGGCTGCGTATAGTCCACGGGGAGGAATGCCCATAGCTGACACGAATTCAACTACTCCGTATATGCGGCAACGCATAGGGAAATCAATCCTTTCTTTTCTTTATTTTATATTAAGATAAGAGGTTGTCTATGCTTTTAACTTGTGGTCTGCCTTTGGTGCACTTTTTCACGCATTAGGTTGATTTGACCATGGCGTAACAAGTAGTACTATAACTAGTGCTTGCTAGTATCGTACCTGAGATGCTAGACCTCATAAGCCATTTGAATTAGGATCTTCTGTCGGATTGCTACATCATCAGTTGATTGCCACAACAAATAAACCAGGAAAACTACTTTGCCTACACCACCTCGATGAGCAACCTTGCGTCGGCATTCGAACAACAACGATCCGGCCGAGGTGGCTCACAGGGCTAGCACTACGAAGAGTGCACCGGGGCTGACATGAATTCAGCTTCGCGGCATGAGTCCAGGAAGATTCCTTCTCCTCTTCTTTTTAAACTCCAGCGACTAGACGGCTCTTGTTTTCTGATATTTTCTGTTTAGGACTAACCATGGAGCAATTAGTCTAATATAGCTACCTCTCACGTGAACGCTCTAAGAGCACTTTGGTGCAGTTTTTGTTCCCACGATTACCCGGGTTCAGGTGCAATTTTTCCATTTATTTGTTTTGCACATTTTCATACATCAAGAAATCCTTTACTTCGGATTTGCACTTTTGTGTGCGCAGGCCGACATCGCTGCCACAGGGATCCCGACGTTTTTAGGCCACCATCAAGTCGCGTCGACACGTTCCTAGAACAAGTTGGGACTGCGTTGTGCCAGCGTAATTTCCCCGCATATTGGGACATGCGTTGGCATCCACATGATGTTACTTCGCCGAGCCGACCTCGGCATCTAGGCTATTTTTCTTTAAGTCTATACCTCCTTAAATTAATTAAGTAGAGGAGATTTATCATTAGTATTATTCGTTATTACTTTTTGCACTATTTTACCTGTGTAGGTATTCGAATTCGACTGCGTCATGCGGTCACCTCGGCGTGCCGGTGTCGTCGTCCTGCCTTCGTCAACCAAATTGTGTTACCACTTTGGCGCAGGACAATACACCTTTTTGTCGGCATCACCGCACCATCACTTCTCCAACCTACTCCGGGGACTTCGGCGTTACCCCGCCGACCTGCTCCGTCACCTTGGCTAGACTGGGGGCTTCACCTCTTCGGATTGCCGAGCTCTTCACTCGGCCACATCGGGACCGGCTTGGGGGCTGGGACCTTGTCCCACCGTAAGCTCGGGCCACATCATCTACACCAAACACATTAGCCAGCTAAGTCGCTTCCATGCTCAGTTTTTTTAATGCTTGTTCGGTTCGACCAAACATTATATTTGTGTTAAAAACTTAGGTTGTGAACACAAGTTGTTTGTTAAAAACACTTCCTTTCCCATGTTAACTGGGGGCTCTTAAATTTGTACGAGCCGTTCTATAGTAATTGTTTTCTTCCTGGTTGTTGCAAAGTTTTTTTTTCTACCACTCCTTTCTCGACTCGAGTGTGTGGTCAACAGCCGGATAACCTGTTTTCTCTCTAATGCCGCTCGAGTTTAGTTCGCTAAACAGGCCTAACGAGTAGTACTCCGCCTTCAGGATAGGAGGTTGCAGCCGTAGGCTGACCCGCTTGAAGTCTTGAGATCGGATGTGTCATATTAATGCACGACAGAAGCACAAAAGTAAGACCAATTTTTGGATTGGCACCAAATGACTCGATTTAGTTCGGGCGTAAAGTTATTACTGAAGTTCTTTGGTTTTCCAAACCTATGGCACTTTTAAACTATCTGTGTGTTTCCAGCATAAGTCTCGTAGTCCAACGCCGGACACCTTTAGAGATTCGGCAAAAACATTCTCGGATATTGCTATATATGCATCGGTTTCGAATTGTCTCTTCGTCAATAGTTGGGTTGCCCGGCTCCTATGCTTGCCTTCTACGTTCCGCTTTGTTCGGCTAGGTGTGCAAAGGGAGAACCACTGCGATTGTGCTTCTAGCTCGAATGGTTAAGCACCTCAGTGGAGAAAGCCGAAAACTGACTGTCACAATGGGCGTAAACTGGCCAGCGGTCCGATGACGGTATCAAACTATAGATCGATATCGATTACCCCGTGTTAAACGATGGGCCTTTCATAACATTGGCCGAAGTGTTAATGGCTAGACTTTGGTCGGTGCCGAACACTAAGCGGGGGCTCGTAGCTAGCTTCCCCAGTTTAAAGCTTCTATGACTAAGTGAAAGTTATAAAGCCCGCATATCTGATTGCCTCGTTTCCGCTAACACAACCACCTTCGGGCACCGAGACGTCGGCTAAGGGTTGTTTTGTTATTGCGGAAACACCCTGTGTAGCATCTACAAGGGGGTGGAAGCCGACGATGGGCCACTTTCCAATGATAAACGGTCGCAGCAGAGTCAAAATAAACATATCATCGGCGTTTGTATTTAATATACGAGGGCTGCCTTCCGTAAGTATCGTTATAAAGCCATAAATATGCATCAATTTGACTTAAAATTTTGGCCAAGCTGGGTTGCCTGGCTCCCGTGCTTACCCCTACGTTCCCGATTGTTCGGCTAGGTGGTAAAGGGAGCACCTCTGTGATTGTTACTACCGGGTCATCCGAGTTAGTACCTCAGACTGGGTGAAGCCGAAAGCTAGCGATCTTAAAGGATATAATTGCTCGGCAACGACGGAAGTGAAAATTTTGGTTCACTAAAAACCATAGAGTTCGGAAACTTTCCCCAAACTTAATCCTCAATATTTTCCTCCCACATTGCTCGGAGGTGAGGTTTCATGATCATGATCAGCATGAAAACCCAAAGAAAGGAACCATAGCAGGACTATTTTCTTTGGAAGATGTTTCTTATGATTAAAAGTAATATAACATATCTCTCCGTGTACCTTTGTTTATAAAACCGAATGGACGGATTGCCTTGTTTGCCGTAAATCTTTGCCCTTATAAAGGCTTTATAAAGTAGAGCAAACACTCCTCGGCTACTGGCCGAGGAGGTTGAAGCCGATGGTCGGTCAACAAAGTTTCGTACAATGCGGATCCGAGCATTAATGATGTAGAGTACTTGGATACATAGAATCATTACACATAATTTGTGATTTACTCAGAATATTGATCCTTAATTCGCCCACCCGTGCCCACATTAAGGCTCGGGGGCTACTGTGCTTCAGGGTTATCATTTACTAATATTAAAGGGGCACATCGATCCCCTGATCTGGTGTTGCCACCTGACCAGTGGCTCCGGGGCTACTGCATTGCCTATTCAATGCAGAAAATTCAAAGTGCTCAGTGTTCGGCTTAACCGAGCTATAAGCAAACGCGTCTTCGGACAATAATAGGTACCATCTTGGGCCTATTCGGCATAAAGCTTAGATACAAATGGTTGGCTCCATAGAGGGCATTTCCGGCATTAAGCTTGGCTAAACTCCTTCGACTTTTTTGAGCCAAGATGATCTATGACACTTCAGATACTCTCCGGCGTTGGAGCTTGGATATAGTCCGGCGTTGGAGCTTGGGTACAGTCCGGCGTTGGAGCTTGGATATAGTCTGGCATTGGAGCTCGGATGCGGACCGACGTTGGAGCTCGGCTGCAAAAATACACCTCGAATGCAGTCCGGCGTTAGAGCTTGGATAGAGTCCATCCTTGGAGCTCGGATGCAAGAGGACACCGCCGCACGGGAACAACTTCAAACCCGAGGTATGGCGTAAAAAATAGCAAGGCATTGATAAAGGCCAAAAACTTAAAGGTCTCCTCGGATGCCCGATGTGTGCACTCTTCGGATTCAGCTCGGCAATCCTCATTCAAAGATGGGAAAGATTTGTTGAACCAGTTTTCAAGACCGACGATCGAAGATGAAGAAAAGTTTGGAAGAACCGAGGAGCGTCCCCAACTTGAAGACCGGTTCAGGGGGCTACTGATTGTGTCCTGGACTAGGGGGTACTCACCACGTCGTCTCCCGACCAGTGGTTTCGGCCGAGGACCCCCATGGCGGTTCACTATTGGGCCAGTTCGGATAGCCCATGCCGCATACAAGGGAGATCCAACAAGACTTGGCGCCCAAGACGAGGACTCTCCTAAACCCTAGGCTTCTGGTGTGTTATATAAACCGAGGCCAGGCTAGTCAATAGATATCTAATATTCATTAGAACAATCTCGTGGTAGATACATATACTCTGTACTACACCTCATATGAATACAATCAAAAGCAGGATGTAGGGTTTTACCTCCATCAAGAGGGCCTGAACCTGGGTAAAATCCCGTGTCCATGTTACCATCGCTCCAAGACGTCTAGCTTAGGACCCCTACTACGAGATATGCCGGATATGGAACCGACAACGACCACCTCCCACCTTCGGGCCACGGTGGCGGAGCGGGTGATGGCCACGGTGGCCGGCAGTGGGGTGGCGGCCACGACGGTCACCTCTCGCCTTCGGGCCGTGGCGGCGGAGCGGGTGATGGCCATGGTGGCCAGCAGTGGGGTGGTGGCCACGACAGCCACCTCCCACCTACGGGCCATGGCGGCAGAGCGGGAGATGGCCCTGGCTTTCGATGGTGGTGTGGCGGCAACGGCGGCCGGCAACAGCTGTCGACGGGCAGCGGCGGCGGAGCGTGTGGTGGGTGTTCCGCGCACACCCAACAGGGACTCCACGCGCACTACACTACGCCGGGGACTGCGCCGCCGCCGCAGTGTAGCCTCCCAGCTGGAGCTGTCCTCTGATGACGGCGGAGTGGCTGAGCGACGACGACGGACCGGTGCCATTGGCGATTGTCGGAGAAGCAGACGAGATAAGCTAGAGGGAGGGAGGGGAAAATGCGACGCGGGACTCGCGGGCCGTGAGGGTTTTTATCGCAGGCCAGTAAGCATTGGGATTTTGGGGGATTTCACCGAGTCGGGCGGGAAGGTTGCGCAGGAACCTGCGAGGTTGCGTGGGAACGGACTCACCGACGATTCATTGGCGCCACTTTGAGCCACCGTTTGGCCAAAAGAACGCCCCCGCGCGTTGCGCAAGCTTGCGCTGTAAGCCGTCTGCGGCAGCTGGGTGACAAGACGTGCGAGAGGAGGACGAAAGGACACGTACACATACAGTTAATACAACAAAATGTTTGCGATTTAATTACCTACTATACCCCCGTCCTGGTTTATAAGTAGGATTTAACTAATAAAATACGAATGCATGTCGCCAAAGATTATATCGCTGGAGTCGTATTTGAACATAGTTTCCAGCTATACAATTTTTGTAACACGCATTAACACTTTTTTGGTTAAATTTAAGGTTATATACCAGCAAGCGTCTGCCCGCAACACACGGCTTATTCTATCACAAACAGCTCAGATGGATCAACTGTATGCCACGTATCGCACATGCAACTCTAATCTGTTTCGTGCTTGATGTCTCCGACATCGCTCGCACAGTTCGTCTTATTTGCCACGTATCACTGTGTCGGCCCCTGCTCGCGTCCCTCGGCAAGCTCTGCACGCCGTTAGGCGCCAGAACGCGCTGTGCTCGCCGTTAGGCGCCGCGGCGCGCTCTGCTCGCGTCCGTCGGTGCTCGTCTTATGGACAACTTTTCCTTGCGCGTTCAACTGCTATATGCATATATATATGGTTGCTCGCCGTTGAGGCGACCGTGGAGCGCTCTGCTCGTGTCCCTCCGCGCGCGCTCTGCCAGTGGTTGGGCATGCACACGATCACGTCGGGAGCCCCATATGCATGTGGTTGCGCCGCGCATGTTGCCATGCGATGCAGGTACGTGCGGCATGATGGAGTTACACGCTGCAAATTAGAACTGCCATCAGGACCTGCCGATATTCCTGGTCGTTCGGCTTCCCCTTTAATTCCCGCAGCCATTTAGTCTCTTCAACCTTTCGATCGCGCCACACAACACAACAAGCACACCCACGACGAGACATAGAGAGGGGATGTCCAGCGGCGCTCCAATGGAGTTCGGCGAGCATAGAGTGGAGACCCACGCGAGGGAGATGAATCTCTCGGTGGTGTACACCATCGACCCGGCCGTGGTGGACGACTACATCAACAGCGTTGAGCAGTTGCTTGCTCGAGACAAGTACAAGGTGGTCGGCATCGACCTCCAGTACACCGCCGGTCATCCCAGCATAGATCAGAAGGTTGCCGTCGCCCAGTTGTGCGTGCGCCATCATGTCCTCATCTACCACTACTGCGTGGCCACAGAGCCTTGCGACCGTTTCAAAAGGTTTGTCAACATCACCGACTACAAGTTCGCCACGGTGGAAACCAAAGACGATGTAAATGCGCTCAGTATTACGGGCTTGGCCTACAAGAACCTTGTCGAAATTCGTGACCACTGCAGGGTCTGGGGCAGCACGAAGAAGGACTCCTTGGTCGAACTCGCCTCGGCCATCATCGACCCCTACTACGAGAAGATGAAGCAGGATGCCCAGAGAACAAGTCCCCTATCCTGGCACAGGGCCTGGATGGGGCAACTGGATGAACCTCACCTCGTGTTCGCGGCCAAGAGCGTGTACACATGCTACGAGATGCACAGGCGGATCATTGACATGAGGAAGTGCCTCGTTACCCAAATCGACGAGTCCGGATCGAGCCACCAGCAGAGCAAGCGTCACAGGAAGTAGATGATGATCAGATGATCGTTTATGCTAGTTAATCATGCATGTAATATATAGTTTACTTTATTGGTGTGTGGAAATGTTATGTGTGTAGTAGCCACCTATGTAATTATGCATGTAATAGTTTACTTTGGTGTGTGCAAATGCCATGGTTGTAGTAGCCACCTATGTAAGTGGATGTTTAATTTGGTTATGCAACCATGTCCTTATAAGTGTGTGTGTATATATATGTTGTTGTTCTGTATGCAATCCCATCGCACAACACACATGTCTTATTAGCAGCAACCATCTCTGTTATTACCGGTCTTCACACACATTTCTGATTACAGACTTGTTTGCCACGTATCACACACATCTTGTTAAGTTGAACCGTTTATGTTCTCATGTCTCAATGCAAACAGTTCATCTGAGTGAACTGCATGCCGTTTATCGCACACACCTTCATCTGGCTGACCATTTCTTTTGTGTTGCCTAATCACAAACAGTTCATCCGAGTGAACCGTATGCTGTATATCGCACACACCTCCATCTGGCTGCCCGTTTCTTTTGTTCCTCCTCATCACAAACAGTTAATTGAACTGAACAGTATGCCCTGCATTGCGCATGCAACTAAAATCTGAACCGTGTTTGATGGCTCCGCCATCACAAACATTTTGCACATTTTTTGATGTTTTTTACACCACCGTTTGCGATTATGGCATCGCACACAGTTTCGTCGAAGGGTCTCTGATCGTAGTGTCGCGTTAGCAGCATCCTGAAGTAGCGATGGCCAGCAAGCAGCCGGACCTGTCGCCAGACCCCAAGGAGTCAGAGACTCAGGGCTCCTTCCAGCCGGCCAAAGAGACCAAGAAGATACCCTTGGACCCGGAGCACTCGGAGAGGCACGCTATCATGGGGACCAACCTCAATAGCAAATAGGAAAGTGAGCTCATCGATTTCCTCCATGAGAATCGGGAAATCTTTGCATGTTCTCCCAAAGACATGCCGGGTGTTTCGACGGATTTCGCCGAGCACAAGCTACATGTCAGATTGGATGCAAAACCAGTCAAGCAACCCCTCTGCCGCCTTTCAGAAGAGAAGAGAAGAATTGTTGGTGAAGAGATCGCCCGGCTTCTGGCGGCCGGCTTCATCATGGAAGTGTTCTTTCCAGAATGGCTTCCCAACCCAGTCCTTGTGCTGATGAAGAACAACAAGTGGCGCATGTGCATTGATTACACCAGCCTCAACAAAGCCTGCCCCAATGATCCGTTTGCTCTGCCTCGGATAAACCAAGTGATTGACTCCACAGCGGGATGTGGGATGTTGAGTTTTTTGGATGCCTACTCTGGTTACCACCAGATCAAGCTGAACCCGGCCGATCGGCTGAAGACCGCCTTCATCACACCATTCGGAGCCTTCTGCTACCTAACCATGTCATTCGGCTTGAGAAATGTTGGTGCCACGTTTCAGCGTTGCATGCAGAAGTGCCTCCTCAAGCAACTCGGCAAAAATGCCCACGTCTATGTAGACGATATTGTGGTGAAGACGGAGAAGCGTGGCACCCTCCTGGAAGACCTCAAAGAGACCTTTGATAATCTGCGCCGTTTTCAAATCAAGCTCAACCCAGAGAAGTGTGTCTTCGGCGTCCCTGCCGGCCAGCTCCTTGGTTTCCTTGTCTCAGAACGCGGCATCGAGTGCAACCCTATTAAGATCAAGGCCATTGAGCGGATGGAGAGGGCCACACAGCTGCGGGACGTCTAGAAGTTCACCGGATGCTTGGCATCCATCAGTCGCTTTATCAATCGGCTGGGTGAGAAGGCTCTTCCCCTGTACCAGCTAATGAAGAAAACCACTCACTTTGAGTGGAACGACAAGGTGGATGAGGCCTTCCTCCAGCTCAAGAAGATGCTGACTACGCCGCCTGTCCTGGCGGCTCCGGCTGCTAAGGAGCCCATGTTCCTCTACATCGCCGCCACCAGCCGGGTGGCCAGCACCGTCATCGTGGTCGAGCGCCCAGAGGACGACAAGGCACAGCCAGTCCAGAGGCCCGTCTACTACCTGAGTGAAGTGCTATCAGCCTCCAAGTAGAACTACCCCCACTACCAGAAGATGTGCTATGGCGTGTACTTTGCCGCCAAGAAGCTCAGCAGTACTTTCAAGAGCACACCATCACGGTCGTCTGCACCGCCCCGCTTGCTGATATCATAGGCAACAGAGATGCTTCAGGCCGGGTGGCCAAGTGGGCCATCGAGCTGGCTCCACACACCATCCTCTACCAGCCCCGCACCACCATCAAGTCCCAAGCGCTGGCCGACTTCCTTGTACCTGCCGCCAGTGCTGGATTCCATCCATTGGCAGATGCACTTTGATGGCTCGAAGATGCGCACCGGTCTGGGAGCCGGCATCGTCCTCACCTCTCCCAAAGGCAATAAGCTCATATACACGCTACAAATTCACTTTACCGCCTCCAACAACGTGGCCGAGTACGAGGCGCTCGTACATGGACTCCGACTGGCCAAGGAGATTGGCATCCACCGGATTCTGTGCTACGGCGACTCGGACTTGGTAGTCCAGCAGTCGTCTGGCGACTGGGACGCCAAGGATGCAAACATGGCGAGCTACCGCTTCCTCGTCCAGCAGATCAGTGGATACTTTGACGGGTGCGAGTTCCTTCATGTGCCACGAGCCGACAATGAGAAAGCTGACGCACTGGCACGGATTGGCTCCACCTGCCAAGCGATACCAGCCGGTGTCTCCCTCCAGTGCCTTCGCAAGCCGTCTATCAAGCCTTCGCCGGAATCTGAGTCCATCTTCGTGCCGGCTGCTCCCAGAACAGTCGGATCCGACTCGAGGGCTGCAACAGCCGGCCCGGGGACTTCGGCAGGCGGCTCGGGGACTGCAGCAGTCGCACTCGGCTCGGGGACTTTAGAGCCCGGCCCGGGGGCTACGGCAGTCGGCCCGGGGGCTACGGCAGTCGGCCCGGGGACTTCGGCAGGCGGCTCGGGGACTGCAGCAGTCGCACCCAGCCCGGGGACTTCAGAACCCGGCCCGGGGGCTGCAGCAGTCGGCCGGGGACTTCAACGACACAACAAGCGGCGGCCGACTCCAACCCGCCTCCTCCCAACCCAACCGCCCTGGTTCCAGTGGCCGTAATGACAGTGGTCGAAGCACCATCATGGGCGCATCCCATCCTCAACTTCCTGGTGAGCGGAGAGCTACCAGCCAACGAGATCTCGGCCCGGCAAGTGCAACGCTAGGCAGCAGCATAGACGATAGTGAACAGAGAGCTTGTCAGACGCAGCGTGACTGGCGTCTTCCAGCGCTGCGTTGAGCCAGAAAAAGGCAAGGCAATCCTCAGAGACATCCATCAAGGCGAATGGGGCCACCACGCGGCCTCCAGATCCCTTGTCGCCAAAGCTTTCCGCCATGGATTCTTCTGGCCGACTGCTTTGGACGACACCAAGGACTTGGTCAAGAAGTGCAAAGGGTGCCAGAAATTCGGCTCCAAGCAACACCTGCCGGCCTGTGCACTCCAAATCAACCCCCTCACTTGGCCATTTGCCGTCTGGGGGCTGGACATGGCGGGCCCATTCAAGACAGCACGCGACGCCATGACCCATCTGCTGGTCGCCGTGGACAAATTCACCAAGTGGATTGAAGCAAAGCCAATCAAGAAGCTGAACGGTCCGACTGCTGTGACCTTCATCGCAGATATCATCACCAACAATGGCACAAACTTTGCCAAAGGCGCCTTGGCCCATTTTTGCGCGACGCAGGGCATCCGACTGGACTCAGCGTCCGTTGCCATCCGCAGTCAAACGGCCAAGTCAAGCGAGCAAATGGCCTCATCTTCTCCAGCATCAAGCCCCGACTGGTCGAGCCGCTGGAGCGCTCGGCCGGCTGCTAGATCGAAGAGCTGCCGGCCGTCCGCTGGAGTCTCCGGACTGATACGTCTCCGTCGTATCTACTTTTCCAAACACTTTTGCCCTTGTTTTGGACTCTAACTTGCATGATTTGAATGGAACTAACCCGGAGACGTTGTTTTTAGCAGAATTGCCATGGTGTTATTTTTGTGCAGAAACAAAAGTTCTCGGAATGACCTGAAACTTCACGGAGATTATTTTTGGAAATAATAAAAAAATACTGGCGAAAGAATCAAGGCCAGGGGGCCCACACCCTGTCCACGAGGGTGGGGGCGCGCCTACCCCCTTGGGCGCGCCCCCTGCTTCGTGGCCCCTGGTGCTCCACCGACCTCAACTCCAACTCTATATATTCGTGTTTGGGGAGGAAAAAATCAGAGAGAAGGATTCTTTGAGTTTTAGGATACAAAGCCGCCGCCAAGCCCTAAACTCTCTCGGGGGGGGGGGGGGGCTGATCTGGAGTCCGTTCGGGGCTCCGGAGAGGGGAATCCGTCACCATCGTCATCATCAACCATCCTCCATAAACAATTTCATGATGCTCACCGCCGTGCGTGAGTAATTCCATCGTAGGCTTGCTGGACGGTGATGGGTTGCATGAGATTTATCACGTAATCGAGTTAGTTTTGTTAGGGTTTGATCCCTAGTATCCACTATGTTCTGAGATTGATGTTGCTATGACTTTGCTATGCTTAATGCTTGTCACTAGGGCCCGAGTGCCATGATTTCAGATCTGAACCTATTATGTTTCCATGAATATATGTGAGTTCTTGATCCTATCTTGCAAGTCTATAGTCACCTATTATGTGTTATGATCCCTTACCCCGAAGTGACAATAATCGGGACCACTACCGGTGATGACCGTAGTTTGAGGAGTTCATGTATTCACTAAGTGGTAATGCTTTGGTCCAGTACTCTATTAAAAGGAGGCCTTCATATCCCTTAGTTTGCAATAGGACCCCGCTGCCACGGGAGGGTGGGACAAAAGATGTCATGCAAGTTCTTTTCCATAAGCACGTATGACTATATTCAGAATACATGCCTACACTACATTGATGAATTGGAGCTAGTTCCGTGTCACCCTATGTTATAACTGTTGCATGAATAATCGCATCCGACATAATTCTCCATCACCGATCCAATGCCTATGAGCTTTTCACATATTGTTCTTTGTTTATTTACTTTACCGTTGCCACTGTTACAATCACTACAAAACTATCACTGTTACTTTTGCCACCGTTACCGTTACTTCCATACTACTTTGCTACTAAATACATTGCTGCAGATACTAAGTTATCCAGGTGCGGTTGAATTAACAACTCAACTGCTAATACTTGAGAATATTCTTTGGCTCCCCTTGTGTCGAATCAATAAATTTGGGTTGAATACTCTACCCTCGAAAACTGTTGTGATCCCCTATACTTGTGGGTTATCAAGACTATTTTCTGGCGCCGTTGCCGGGGAGCATAGCTCTATTTTTTGAGTCACTTGGGATTTATATCTGCTGGTCACTATGAGGAACTTGAAAGACGAGAAAACCAAAATTTATCCCTCAACTAGGAGGGGAGGTAAGGAACTGCCATCTAGCTCTGCACTAGATTCACCTTCTGTTTTGAGTAAGCTTGCGACACCTAAACCTGCTTCTGCTATTAATTCTGATATGTCGCATGTTATTGATGATGCCACTTCTGCTATGCATGATACTTATGATGAAACTACTTCATGCTTGATACTACTGTGCCACTAGGTGAATTTCTTGATGAACAACTTGCTAGGGCTAGAGATAATGAAATTATTGAAACTGATAATATTGATGAAAGTGATGATGAAGATTCTCCCCCTAGATATGAATGGCCTGTTGTAACATCCCAAATTTCCAATTTGGAATGTTATGAATTAGATCATCTTTGCATATCATATTTTATTGCATTTTTTGGCTTGATCCTAGAAATTCTACGCAACTGAAGGACCCACGGAGAGAGTTGGGGATTTCGTTATTTTCATATTTGAGTTTTCTCAAATTTTGAAAAGAGGATCGTTTGATTTTAATTATTTTCTCTTCGAATATTTCTTTTATAAAAATAAAAGAGAGAGGATAAAATGACTTCCTCAAAATAAAGAAATATTGGAGATTTAGTATTAAAATCAAATAAGAATTTTATTCGGAATTTTATCGCTATTTTATTTGAATTAGGAAAAATATGCGTTTTTCAAAATTGCTTTAGAGTCCCAAATAAATGTTCACGTTCTCGGCTAGATATTTAGAGGACGGGGAAAATTTATTTCAGGATATTTGGAGTCTGTTTAGTATTTCTTTTATTCGTTTTTCTGCGCGGAATTATTTAAAAAAAGTGTCAATCGACTTACCAGGCCGTGTCCGACCTGGACACTGCGCCCGGGCGGCTTTATAAGCCGAGCCCACGACCCCGCCGAGGCCCAAGTCGCCTGCCCCGCCGAAACCCTAGCCCCGTCGCCAGCCCGCCGCCGCCGCCGACGCCACCCGCCGGAGCCGCCGCGCAGCCCTGCAGCCCGCCGCCGACCAGCCGGAGCCGCGCCGCCGCCTCGCCACCCCGCCGCCGTCGCCGGAGTTCGTCGCCGCTGCCGGTTTTCTTTGCCGGTTCGGTTTTTGGTAAAACCCGAGATGCGTTTTTTTATTATATCGGTTTTATTTTTTTCGGTTAGGTTATTTAGCGAACGCCTGTTCGTACGTTCGTTTTAACGAACGGTTTTCACCGTTTAGCCGCAGACAGCGAACGTTCGTTCGTTAGCCTGTTCGTCAGTTTTTCTTTTTCCTCGGATTTTTCGCGATTATTTTCGATCGCGATTTCTGATCCAATTTTCGTTTTAGTTTATCTTTTCGCTCGTTTATCGGAATCAGGCGATTCAAACGCCTAGAGTTTCGTATCGAAACCCTCTTCCTATTTAATCAACTTAAACAAGTTTTTTGCTACTGTAAAGTTTGACTTTAGTCCAGATTAGTAATCGAAGCTTGTTTCTTTCGCAGTTCGAGTTTCGTTGCTTCGTTTGATTTGATTCTTTTTGCAAACCGGAGTTCTTAAGTTGAACCTTCTGGTTAGATCTTCTTATTTGAGTTTTACCCGTGCATCTTGCTTGATTGCTTATTGTATGCTTGTTTGTTTGCGATAGAGTACCTGGAGTGCGAAGCGTGCTACTACGAGTCTCTAGGTTTCACGGCTCATTAGCAAGGCAAGTAACACTTTGATCATACCTCTTTACTACCCACTTTTATTGCATTAGATAAATCCTCAAACAATTGCATGGTTAGGATCTGATTAAATTGTGGGTTTGGGAAGTAGATGAGGTAGTACCTATTCATCTGTTTATTATCAAACCTATGGGAGTACTTCTACGTTGCTTATATTGCTATGCTATGCTCGTAGACATGGTTTGGGTTTGAGGGTATTCATGACAGATGTGAGTATTGTTAATTAATGGTCAACTTAAGGTGACAACTTTAATACACATCTGGGTGGATTGAGGCACCTGGGGAACCCAGTGTTGCCTGTATTTTTTTGGAAATCCCGGGGTACCGTGTGATTCTCCTATGGACTGCCACCCAGGCTCAAAGGGATCATAAGATTATTCATGCTAGAAACTTTCGTGTGCATCCACAAGCCATTATGGGCTCTGGCATAGTTGAGTAAGTTGTGGGAATCTTTCCATGATGGGCTAGCAGATGTAGGGGATTGTAGGTGTACAGGCCTATCTATCGGTTAAGGGGACCTCTTCGGAAAGACTGTGTCTCGGTCATCCGTTTCTCAAACATTATGTAGTGCAAGAATTCCAACGGAGGAGATCGAGTCTTGTGGGGAAAAGTGCGCAAACCTCTGCAGAGTGTACAAACTAATCATGGTTAGCCGTGTCCCCGGTTATGGACATCTTGAGTATCTGGTTCTTGGATTATCATGTGGATCTCATCACTCTTAATATAATTTGATTTGGTTTAATGATGATGCTTAATTGGGATTGAGTTGGGTGAACCTTCTCAATGTTTAACAACCACCATGATAGTTAAATAAAATTTATTCCTTTGTTGTAGGGAAAAATTGGCTTTTCGCAAAACATATTAACCATACAGCCTCCACCAGCCATATATGCATGTAGTGATAGCATTATTCTGTTCATTATTCTCTTGTGTTACATTGCCAGCAAATTCCATGTGCTGACCCGTTTCGGGCTGCAACCTATCATGTTGCAGACTTTTCAGACGACGAGTAAGGAGCCATAGGTCGTTGTCTTTCACTCAGTGATGCCGTTGGAGTTGATGGACTCACTTTATCTTCCAAGCCTTCCGCTGTTATTGTATTAGATGGCCTTAAGCCATATTTATTGTAATAAGTGTGTGATTGCTACTCTGTTATAAATCCTCAAGTACTGTGCGTGTCAGCATTACCGATCCAGGGATGACACTGATGCACAGAGATCAGACTGTTTGAGGTCTGGTCGGTACAAGATGGTATCAGAGCACACGCTGACTGTAGACCACGACCACTAAGCTAAAGCCCTAGATCACTACTCTCTTCTCATTTCTGACTCCTCTCCATTTTCTACTCTTTAGGATGGCGGACGCAAGGAACAAGTTTGCACAACCGGATGAAGACACACCTTTTGGAAGCCACTTGAAGGAAGTCACTAGGTACCTGAACATCGGAATACCAAGCTTCACTGGGACTTACAACGCCACTTTACCAGAAGAGGAGCGCTGGATGATTCAAGTTCAAGTTCCAGGAAGGACATTTACGCCAGTCACTGAGCCCATAGAGTTTTCCTTTGATGCACCAACCTGGAGTCTAGGAAAGAGTATGGCAGCCCACATCACCATGGGACGCATTGGAGAAGTTTACCACAAGGATCTCAAGGATACTATCTACCAGATTTGTGGGAGCCGAGATGAGCAATGGGAGATGATCAGCACCAGGAAGGATAGATCCATTGCAGCTTTCATCCAGGAGTTAAACCAGCACATTCGACGACAGGAGAACCAGATGTGTGCAGGCATGACAGATTTGAAGAAGGCGATGACAAGGATCACGGAGCTAGAGGAAGAACTCAAGTCTACACGCGATGGATATGAGGAGGAAATCGCAACACTATTGGAGAAGAATGACGACCTGATAAAGAAGATCGGAGTATTCAGGGGAGATTCCGCGCCAGGAGGAGAAGACGACGATTCCACTTGCTTGGAGAACTACATCATCATTGATGACACTGACTCAGACCCCGACGATAGCTATGATGACTATGTTTATGAAGATGGAGCGGATATCATGGAGTCTTCGACCGATCACTTTTTCTAGTCGACCACCATATCTGTAGTAGTATTCCACCATGTATATAATATAGTCCGAGCACTTTTGTAACGATAGTTCTAGACCGATTGTATGCCCTTGCTTGATTGATTGAGTGATATGATTGTGTTTGTATCATGTGCATATGGGTAGTGTTATCCTCCTAGACCTCATTCTACTCTGTTTCCTCATCTTTTCTAAACCCAGCAGATGCCTCTACGATGCGACAATGGATTTGCTTTCCCACCGGAGCTCACTCAGTTGATCCAGCAGCAGAATGCATTGATGTAGATACTAGTCCAGAATCAGAATCAGGGGAACAACAACAACAACAACCCACCACCACCACTTGTTGATCACTTAGCCCGTTTTCTAAGGCTGAATCCGCCGGTGTTCTCCAGTAGCACCGAGCCGATAGTTGCAAATGATTGGCTCCGCAAGATTGAAAGGGAGTTGATCACAGGAGGATGCACAGATGCGGAGAGAGTGCGTTTTGCCGCACATCAACTTGATGGACCCGCAGCATCATGGTGGGAGAATTTCACAGCCACTTACCCCATCGACACTGTTACAAGGGACCAGTTCCAGCAGGCTTTTCGCACTGCCCATGTATCAACAGGAGCTATGGCCATGAAGAAGCGCGAGCTCCGCAACTTACACCAAGGAGGACGCACCGTTGGCCAGTATGTGGATGACTTTAGTAAGCTAGCACGTTATGCCCCAGATGACGTCGCTACAGATGCAGCTAAGCAGGAGGAGTTTCTGGAAGGACCGAATGATGAGCTGAGAAAATTTCAATAACTACCTGATACGTCTCCATCGTATCTACTTTTCCAAACACTTTTGCCCTTGTTTTGGACTCTAACTTGCATGATTTGAATGGAACTAACCCGGACTGACGCTGTTTTCAGCAGACTTTCCATGGTGTTATTTATGTGCAGAAACAAAAGTTCTCGGAATGACCTGAAACTCCACGAAACGTGTATTTGGAAATAATAAAAATCCTTGCAAAAGAATATGATGTTGCCTAAATTGGATACATTTGTTTTGCTTACAAATGAAGGGCCTAGCTTGGAGAAGGATGAACATTGGAGCAAGAACAAGCATGGAGTTGATGGCATGTGCAAGGGGAACAAGAACAGAGTTACAAGTGATGATTTCAGGACTTTGAAGCCACCATAAGGAGTGCATGAAGCCTTGGACGAAATATACAAGATGCCACTTCATAAATTTCGTCCAGAGGCTATTCTAGGTGCTGCGTCACCTTATTATTGGGCCAGGCCCATGTAATTTCGAAATGCTTAAGTATAGGCTATTTTTAGAGTCTGTATGTGTGGGGAAACAAGAGTTAGGGTTGGTTTCGGACCCCTTCTCCAAGGGCCACGAAATCCCCCCTTCTTTCTCTATATATACAACCCTTAGGGCACCGTTTAGACTTTGGGTTTTGTTTAGATTAAAAGTTTGCCATAGCTGCAACTTCGCGTACTTCGTTTGTGTTCAATGACCAGACCAAGGCGTCACAGAACCCCACCTTCATTAATAAAGCATTCCTCTTTTATTCGCAATATCCAGATTGCAATCTTAGTTTCTTGCTTGTTCTTTGTTTACTCGCAGGAAACAGGCCCTCGTGGTCAGGTTGATAGTGCTCTGGCATGGCCAATAACCCTCGGAAGTTGGTTTAGCGATTGCTAAGGCGCGACGTCTCGCACGTTCGTAGTCGGATCGTCAAGGTCGACTCCCACAGAAAACGATAGCCAGCATCTCATCGAAACATCGGGACACCTTTGCCTCTATCAAGTGGTATCAGATTTTCAGGTTGCTCGGTGAGATTTTACAGTTTTTCGTAGTTTAGATCAAGTTTGTTCTTCATACCTACAGTCCACGAAAAAGCCATAAAAAAATTAGGGTTAGTTCATCATATCCGAACCAATCTGAGCCTTTGCGTAATCTTTTCTGTATTTGCTTTGTTGAATTTGCGGTTGCATCGTCGATTCTAGTTGCTGGTCTTAGCGTCTAGTCTTTTAGAGTTTTGAGTTCTGTTCACTGGTATTCACGCCGCCACCGCACCATCATCATTCGATGTCATATACCACCACCACACCAGACAGATCACCGCCGCCAAATACCACCATATATCCGCCACAAATCCGAGTCCATATATACCATGCCACCAATCCGAGTCCACATATATCACCGCTTGTCCATCACTAATCCGAGTCCACATATACCACATATACCACCGCCTGTCCATCACCAATCCGAGTCCACATATACCACCGCGTGTCCATCACCAATCCGAGTTCTTTTCATATTAGGTTTGTTTTCGAGATCCATCTATTTTCCGTTTCGTGTTTCCTTGCCTGAGTAGGTCTCGGAAAAAAAGTCTGGAGACCCCCGGGCAGTTTTTAGGCCAAAATTTCGGCGACCAAAAATATTTTTTCCTTATCCAATTTTTAGGATTTTCTGAGTCTTTTGAGCCACGTGCCATCATAGTGATTTTTTGTCGCACTTTTTCGTCGTCGCTGCCCTGATTTCCAAAAAAATAGTCAAAAAATTTCGTGCCCATCCTGTCATTTTGACCTGGGAAGAGTTTTGAGACAGTCGTCATTATAGTGATTTTTCACAAAAAAAAATTAGGAGCATAAAAAAAACAAAGCGAAAAAAATCCAGAGTGTGCATTTCCCTTGTTTATGTGCAGCGCCGTGATTTTGTTAGTGTTCTAGGCTCGCGTCTCTAGCACAGTCTAGCCTAGGACCAGCACAGTACCGTCGTTGAGCGTTTATTCAACTTTGCATCTCTGAATTGATTATTGCTGACCCTTTTTGCTACCATATTATAAGCCTTCCCAGCTCCACATACATCTACATCATGCGTTTGACTCTCCCTGGTAATCTCTCTATCCAAGCTTTTAGAGTTTTGACTACATCGGTTGCCGATCACCGCCTGCTGCTGGGTAAGAACTGGTAAGAATTTGAGATTTGCTTGACGGATTTGTGACACCCACCACCACCACCACTTGTTAGTAGTCTGTAGGATCATATTCGTGTGTGTTTCTATTGCTGCTAACCATGCCAGGATCACAAGCCGACGAGATTGGCTAGGAGAACTTAACGAACAAGGAGCTTCATGATAAATTTCAGCAAATGATGACTGAACAGGTGCAAGATGTGCTGAACAATTTTGAAGAGGCCATGGAGAAGATCACTGGCCTTGAGAAGACATTCGAAACAAAGCTCGATAACATATTTAATGAACTTCTTGCGCGGCTTCCACCACCGGTTGCACCTGCCGCACCTCTGCAACAACAACAACAACAACAACAACAACAACAACAACAACAACAACAACAACGACTACCTCCATGTCGCGAAACAGCCCTCCGCCGAGCGAGCCGTGTCCCTCTTCAGCCTGGCCAAACTGCTGGTGCTGCTATTGATACTTCTATGGCTCCTGCTGCTGATGTGGAGGAGGATGATTATGCGGGAGATTACGAGGATGAGGTTGATCAAAATCAAAACTACGTGCAACCACCAGCACCACAACTACCAGGTCGTCCAGATGCAAATAATCACAATGGTAGGGCTCTCCCTCAGGTACGAGATCATGACCATCTTCGTAAATTGAAATTGAATATTCCACCATTTGAGGGTAGATATGTTCCTGATATATATCTTACTTGGGAGTTAGAAACCGAACAACGTTTTACATGTTTAGAATATCCCGAGGAGAGACGTGTTGCTGCTGCACTTTATGCTTTCACTAGTTTTGCTTGTGTGTGGTGGTCTGATCATAGATTATATCCGAATGATATTCCAACTACTTGGGCCGCTTTGAAAACTGCTATGCGTACTCGTTAGGTTCCACCATATTATCAACGTGAATTACTTCAAAAATTGCAGCGTTTAAGACAAGGAAAAAATTCTGTAGAGGAATATTATCAGGAATTACAAACTAGCATGATTAGATGTGGTATTGTTGAGGATAATGAAGCTATGCTTGCACGTTTTATGGGTGGATTAAATAGAGAGATTCAGACCATTCTAGAGTATAAGGAGTATAATAATATCACTCGTTTATTCCATCTTGCTTGTAAAGCTGAACGTGAAGTGCAGGATCGACAGGCATTGGCGCGAACTAACTTTTCTGCAGGTCGACCTTCGTCATGGACAGCACGTGCATCCTCTACTTCCACTGCACCATCACCTCCATCAGGTGCCACCTCCAATCGTGATACAAGACTGCAGGCACAACTACCACTATCTGCCAAGAGCACACCCGTCGGGCCTGCACAGAGTTCTTCTTCTTCCATGGCATCAACAGGGCACACAAGTGATATTATTTGTCGTCGTTGTAAGGGAAGAGGTCATTATGCGAGAGAATGCAAATCTCAGCGTGTGATGATTGCTACTGAGGATGGTGGGTATGAGTCCGCTAGTGACTATGATGAGGAGACTTTGGCTCTTATTACACGTGAAGAACACGGTGGAGATGATTCCGATCATGAGACGCAATACATGGCTCCTGAAGATGCTGACAGGTATGAATGTTTGGTTGCTCAACGTGTTTTGAGTGTGTAGGTTACACAAGCTGAGCAAAATCAGAGGCATAATTCGTTCCATACAAAGGGAGTTGTGAAGGAACGTTCTATTCGCGTCATCATAGATGGAGGGAGCTGCAACAACTTGGCTATCATGGAGATGGTGGAGAAGCTATCTCTCACCACAAGACCACATCCACATCCTTACTACATCCAATGGTTCAACAACAGCGGCAAGGTTAAGGTAACACGTACTGTTCATGTGCATTTTAGTATCTCTACATATGCTGATTATGTTGATTGTGATGTGGTACCTATGCAAGCATGTTCCTTATTACTTGGTAGACCATGGCAATTTGATAAAAATTCTGTACACCATGGTAGAAACAATCAGTATACTCTTGTTTCATAACGATAAAAATATTACTTTGCTTCCTATGACTCCTAATTCCATTTTGAAAGATGATATTAATAGAGCTAATAAAGCAAAACAGGAGAAAAATAAGAGTGAAAACCAGATTGTGGCAAAAGAAGTTGAGAAACAAATGAAGGCTAATAATAAACCATCTAGTGTTGCTTCTGAAATTAAATTGAAAAGTGCATGTTTACTTGCCACCAAATCTGATATTGATGAGCTAGATTTTAGCAAATCTGTTTGCTATGCTTTTGTGTGCATAGAGGCATTATTTTCATTCAAGGACATGCCTTCCTCTTTGCCCCCTGCTGTCACTAACATTTTGCAGGAGTTCGCTGACGTCTTCCCACAAGATCGTTCCACCGGGATTACCACCTATTCGAGGGATTGAGCATCAAATTGACTTAATTCCCGGTGCATCGCTACCCAACCGTGCACCATACCGTACCAATCCAGAGGAGATGAAGGAGATTATGCGTCAAGTACAGGAGCTGCTGGACAAAGGTTATATACGCGAATCTCTTAGTCCTTGTGATGTTCCTATTATACTAGTGCCTAAAAAGGATGGTACGTCGTGTATGTGTGTTGATTGTAGAGGTATTAATAATATTACTATTCGTTATTGTCATCCTATTCCTAGGCTAGATGATATGCTTGATGAATTGAGTGGCTCTACAATATTCTCCAAAGTTGATTTGCGTAGTGGATACCATCAAATTCGTATGGAATTGGGAGATGAATGGAAAACATCATTTAAAACTAAGTTTGGTTTATATGAGTGGTTAGTCATGCCTTTTGGGTTAAATAATGCACCTAGTACTTTCATGAGACTAATGAACGAAGTTTTACGTGCTTTCATTGGACGATTTGTGGTAGTCTATTTTGATGATATACTGATTTAGCAAATCTTTGGAAGAACATTTGGAACATTTACGTGCTATTTTTATTGCTCTACGTGATGCACGTTTGTTTGGTAACCTTGGGAAGTGCACCTTTTGCACCGACCGAGTATCTTTTCTTGGCTATGTTGTTACTCCACAGGGAGTTGAAGTTGATAAAGCCAAGATTGAAGCTATTGAGAGTTGGCCGCAGCCCAAAACGGTCACACAAGTGAGGATTTTTCTTGGACTCGCTGGTTTCTATAGGCGTTTTATGAGATATTTTAGCACCATTGCTGCACCTCTCAATGAGCTTACAAAGAAGGATGTACCTTTTGTTTGGGGTACTGCACAGGAAGAAGCCTTCACGGTATTGAAAGATAAGTTGACACATGCTCCTTTACTCCAACTTCCTGATTTTAATAAGCCTTTTGAGCTTGAATGTGATGCTAGTGGAATTGGATTAGGAGGTGTGTTATTACAAGATGGCAAACCTGTTTCATACTTTTCTGAAAAATTGAGTGGGCCTAGTCTGAACTATTCTAGTTATGATAAAGAATTATATGCTCTTGTTCGGACCTTAGAAACATGGCAACATTATTTATGGCCCAAAGAATTTGTTATGCATTCTGATCATGAATCTTTGAAACACATTAAAAGTCAAGCAAAACTAAACCGTAGACATGCTAAATGGGTTGAATTCATTGAGACTTTCCCTTATGTCATTAAACACAAGAAGGGTAAAGAAAATGTTATTGCTGATGCTTTGTCTCGTCGTTATACTATGCTTTCACAACTTGACTTTAAAATATTTGGTTTGGAGACCATCAAAGATCAATATTTGCATGATGCTGAATTTAAAGATTTATTGCAAAATTGTAAAGAAGGTAGAACATGGAACAAGTTCGTCGTTAACGATGGATTTGTGTTTCGTGCTAACAAGCTATGCATTCCAGCTAGCTCTGTTCGTCTTTTGTTGTTGCAGGAGGCGCATGGAGGAGGACTAATGGGACACTTTGGGGTGAAGAAGATGGAGGATATACTTGCTACACATTTCTTTTGGCCAAAGATGAGACGGGATGTTGAGCGTTTTGTTGCTCGCTGCACTACATGTCAAAAAGCTAAGTCACGACTCAATCCTCATGGTTTATATATGCCTTTGCCTGTACCTAGTGTTCCTTGGGAGGATATATCTATGGACTTTGTTTTAGGTTTACCTCGAACAAAGAAGGGGAGGGATATCATATTTGTTGTCGTGGATAGATTCTCGAAAATGGCACACTTTATACCATGTCATAAAAGCGATGATGCTGTTAATGTTGCTGATTTGTTCTTTCGTGAAATTATTCGCTTGCATGGTGTGCTAAATACTATTGTTTCATATCGTGATACTAAATTTCTTAGCCACTTTTGGAGATGTTTATGGGCTAAGTTGGGGACTAAACTACTTTTTAGTACTACTTGTCACCCCCAAACTGATGGACAAACTGAAGTAGTCAATAGAACATTGCCTACTATGCTTAGGGCTGGTTTGGAGAATAATAAGAAAATGTGGGAAGAATGCTTGCCTCATATTGAATTTGCTTATAATCGTTTGTTGCATTCTACTACTAAGATGTGCCCTTTTGAAATTGTGTATGGTTTCCTACCTCATGCACCCATTGATTTGTTGCCTCTTCCATCTTCGGAGAAGGTTAATTTTGATGCTAAACAACGTGCTGAATTGATCTTAAAAAATGCATGAGTTAACTAAGGAAAACATTGAGCGTATGAATGCTAAATATATACTTGCTGGAGATAAGGGTAGAAAACGTGTTGTCTTTGCACCTGGAGATCTTGTTTGGTTACATTTGCGTAAGGATAGATTTCCTGATTTCGCAAATCAAAGCTAATGCCACGTGCTGATGGTCCTTTTAAGGTGTTAGAGAAAATAAATGATAATGCATATAAACATGAGCTACCTGCAGATTTTGGGGTTAGTCCCACTTTTAACATTGCAGATTTGAAGCCTTATTTGGGTGAGGAAGATGAGCTTCCGTCGAGGACGACTTCATTTCAAGAATGGGAGGATGATGAGGACATCAATACCATTGTTACACCCACAACCCCTACTGTTACATATATTGGACCAATTACTAGAGCTCGCGCACGCCAATTAAGTTACCAGGTACTTTCGTTTTTGGTAATGATTCTAATGTTCATGAGAATATGATGCTGCCTAAATTGGATACATTTGTTTTGCTTACAAATGAAGGGCCTAGCTTGGAGAAGGATGAACATTGGAGCAAGAACAAGCATGGAGTTGATGGCATGCGCAAGGGGAACAAGAACGGAGTTACAAGTGATGATTCTAGGACTTTGAAGCCACCATAAGGAGTGCATGAAGCCTTGGACGAAATATACAAGATGCCACTTCATAAATTTCGTCTAGAGGCTATTCTAGGTGCTGCGTCACCTTATTATTGGGCCAGGCCCATGTAATTTTGAAATACTTAAGTATAGGCTATTTTTAGAGTCCGTATGTGTGGGGAAACAAGAGTAGGGTTGATTTTGGACCCCTTCTCCAAGGGCCACGAAATCCCCCCCTCTTTCTCCATATATACAGCCCTTAGGGCACCGTTTAGACTTTGGGTTTTGTTTAGATTAAAAGTTCGCCATAGCTGCAACTTCGCGTACTTTGTTTGTGTTCAACGACTAGACCAAGGCGTCACAGAACCCCACCTTCATTAATAAAGCTTTCCTCTTATATTCGCAATATCCAGATTGCAATCTTAGTTTCTTGCTTGTTCTTCGTTTGCTCATAGGAAATAGGCCCTCGTGGTCAGGTTGATTGTGCTCCGGCATGGTCAATAACCCTCGGAAGTTGGTTTAGCGATTGCTAAGGCGCGATCTCTCGCACGTTCGTAGTCGGATCGTCAAGGTCGACTCCCACAGAAAACGATAGCCACCATCTCATCGAAACATCGGGACACCTTTGCCTCTATCAGTAAATCTTTAGTGCATATCCCAAATTAGTACCACCTCGTTTATATTATGATTTTGTCCATACAAATTGTAAAAGCCTATTATGACATGAGAAGAAAGCGTATTGTGACGGTGAACCCGACAAAGTCAATCCGTGCTTTATTATTAGGGAGAGATTAGTTTTTCACGAAAACAACACTACGCTAGTTATTTTTAACTTGCTGCTGTTTTCTGTTGTTTTAATTATTTTAAAATTTATTTTCACCTCTGTTATATTTTATTTCAGATTTGTTTCTGTAGTTATAGAGGGTGAACTTTTATTTACAGAAAAATAAAATGTTTTATTTCTTTTTCTTACTAGTTTTGTTTTAAGCATAATTAGAGTTTTAATTTAGCTTTTTATGTGTTTCCTTTTGCTAGTAAAACTTTATGAAAAATACTTTCTGTTAACTTAGTTGATTTGAATTTTATTTCCTGTTAAAATTATTACTTTAGTATTTTCTTTGTTAAGTTTTACTTAGGACAAAACTATTTTTGTAGTTAAGGCAAAAGGTTTTTCCTAGTAGGTTGTTTATAGTTTTCCCCTATTAGTTCTTTCGATGTGTTATTTGTTTTGTATTGGGTTTTCTTATTGAGTTTTTTTATTGTTAGACTTTCTTGCTAGAATGCTTGCTTATGTGAATGTCATGTTTGTTATTATAGATTTCATCAAAGAGTTGTGTATAGTCCTATCAAGTTATTTTCAAGAGCGTTGTTATCCTTGTCAACTAACCAGGCAAGTTCACTTTGACCATGTTTTTCATACCTATGTTTTTATTTCATTTAGTGTCATCTTTGCAACAATCCCTCCAGTAGTGTTATTGAATCTTGTAGTTGAGTAGAATGCATGAGGTAGGAACCACTACAAAAAAAGACACATCCGTGACATTTTGGGCCGAACGAAAAAAATTCTGTCATACATATGACACATCTATGACGATAATTGTGACAAAACCCGGTATCATCATAGATGTGGGGGCTCCTACTTCTATGACAAAAAATCATGACAGAAAATGGGCTTTTCGTCCTGGGCGGGCCGGAGACGCAGCTGCATGAAATTCTTTGGGCCGTCCATGACAGAAAAAACCATGGTAGAAACGAGGGGGAGGAAAATTTCAGGGAGTTCCCCGTTACGGTGGGAGGTCGGGGGCCGAGCGATGTGCGTTTCTCTCGTACACGTACGCGCGTGTGTGCGAGGCGTTGGCTCTAACTGAACCCGAGCGAGGCGTTGAACTCTAACTGAACCCGAGCGATTGCACTGCAGGCTACGCGTTACTGAACCCAAGCGATCGATCGATGGCTGTTAACTGAACCCGATCGAGCGATTCCTTCGCTGCTGCTGCGAACTGAAGCCGATCGATTGGATGAATAGTGAGCGTTGCGGGGGGGGGGGGGGGGGGGTTGGATGAACAGTGAGCGGTGGCATTGCCTCTGGATGAACAGGACCCCGTGGTGTGGTGGAGGGCTGGATGAACAGTAGACGGTGGAGGGGTGCCCGTGGAGGGGTGGTTGAACAGGACCCCGTGGTGTGGAGGGCTGGATGAACAGTAGACGGTGTAGGGGTGCCCGTGGAGGGGTGGTTGAACAGTAGCCGGTGGAGTAGCGCGCGGTGGAGGCTGGATGAACAGGAGCCCGTGGAGGCTGGAGGAGGTCGACAGTGGAGATGAACAGTATCCCGTGGAGTCCCGTTTTGCGGTACGCCACACTCCTCCCGATGAACAGGACCCCCGTTTTGACCGTAGTAGGTCCGTTTCGTCCGTTTTGCGGTACGCCACACCCCTCCCGATCAACAGGACCCCCGTTTCGACCGTAGGAGGTCCGTTTCGTCCGTTTTGCGGTACGCCACACACCTCCCGATAAACAGGACCCCCGTTTCGACCGTAGGAGGTCCGCTACCTCCGTTTTGCGGTATGCCACACCCCTCCCGATCAACAGGACCCCCGTTTCGACTGTAGGAGGTCCGTTTCCTCCGTTTTGCGGTACGCCAGACCCCTCCCGATCAACAGGACCCCGTTCCGAACGTAGGAGGTCCGTTTCCTCCGTTTTGCGGTATGCCACACCCCTCCCGATCAATAGGACCCCTTTCCGAACATAGGAGGTCCGTTTCCTCCGTTTTGCGGTACGCCAGGCCTCGTTTCCATCGCCTGTTCCGTCCATGCCCTCCCGATGAACATGACCACGCATTCCGTTCCGACCCAGCCGGTTGGCTCCCATGCGTTCCATTGCCTCCCGATGAACACGACGCATTCCGTTGCCTCCCCATGAACACGACGCATTCCGTTGCCTCCCCATGAACACGACGACGACGATGTTTCTCCGTTCCGACCCAGCCATGTACACGAGCCCTGGCCATACGTATGCGCGAGTAGGCGTTCGAGACCCCGCCCATATGTACACATACGTGGCCGTATTTTCTTTCTTACACCCTGGCCGCTGTACGTACATGTACATGCTACGTGCGCGCCTCTACTACGACACGTGCGCGCCTCTACATCCACCAGTATATATGTACGTACACGTTCGCGACCAGAATGACAATGCTACGCACGCTTCGACCAGGTGGGTCCCGACTGTCAGGCACTTCCTTGCCTGCGAAGATGTAGCTGGTGGGTCCCAGCAGTCAGGGGGGCGAATCATTTTTTTTGCCCGGACGCACTTACTTGCGTGCGAAATGTAGCTGGTGGGTCCCAGCAGTCAGGGGGAAATGTTTTTTTCACGAAATACAGTGGCCCGTCCGGTGGGTCCCAGCTGTCAGGTGGAGGAATCATTATTTTCCGCGTAATAAGGAGGCACTTCCTTGCTGTGGCCATGGACCCAGCTGCCAGCCTCTCCATGTACAGTCCACGTCCGATGGAAGTCGTTCCTTGACCACGTTGACCACACCGCGCGGACATCACCAGGGCGGTGGACGACGGCGAGGCCTAGGAAGGGGACGACGGGGAGCCGGGGAAGACGCGGCAGTGGAAGCCCGCGCGGAGAGGAGTACAAGGGTTCACTGGTTCGGCTGCGGTGTGAGGCTGCCGTCGCCGCAGGGCCTGGCCAGCGGTGGGAATAGTAGGGGGCGGTGAGGCCTCCGCGGCAGCACAGCCGGCCATGGGAGGCAGGAGCATGCGGCACGACTGGCGCTGCTTTGGGCGGCTGGAGCAAGAAGCCCAAAGGTTGAAGAAGCACTACGGCCGTTGGATGGACATCGTATGGTCACTGGAGCTAGAATCATTCATATTGACTAAAGTTGACAAAGGCCCCCGTCCCAGTCAACTTAGTAGGCCCACAAGTCAGCCTCCCACCATGGTGGGTCCCAGCTAGCAGGGGGAGTATTCATTTTTTTGTGCGTAATAAGGAGGCACTTCCGGTGGGTCCGAGCTGACAGCGGGGGGAACATTTTTTTCGCGAAATACGCTGGCCCGTCCGGTGGGTCCCAGCAGTCAGGGGGGAAACGTTTTTTTCGCGAATAAGGTGGCCCGTCCGGTGGGTCCCTGCTGTAAGGTGGAGGAATAATTATTTTGCGCGTAATAAGGAGGCACTTCCTTGCGGCCGCCTGGACCCAGCTGTCAGCCTCTCCACGTACAGTACTCTTCCGATGGAAGTCGGTCGTTGACCACGTTGACCACGCCGCGCCGAGAGCACCAGGGCGGTGGTCTGGACGACGGCGAGGCCTAGGAAGGGGAAGACGCGGAGCCGGGGAAGACGCAGCAGTGGAAGCTCGCGCAGAGAGGAGTACGAGGGTTCACTGGTTCGGCTGCGGTGTGAGGTTGTCGTCGCCGCAGAATAACAGGGGGTGTGGGTGAGTAGAGGGATGGCCTGGCCAGCGGTGGGAGTAGTACGGGGCGGTGAGGCCTCCGCGGCATCACAGCCGGCCACGGGAGGCAGGAGCACGCGACACGACCGGCGCTGCTTTGGGCGGCTGGAGCAAGAAGACCAGAGGTTGAAGAAGCACTACGGCCGTTGGATGGACATCGTACGATCACTGCAGCTAGAATCGTTTATATTGACTAAGTTGACAAAGCCCTTGGTACGCGTCAACTTAGTAGGCCCACAGCTCGGATTTGGCAGAGAACATATAGCCCATTTGCGATTTGTAAGAATGTACATCCCATTTTTTAATTCTAATGGAATTTACTACAGCCCATTTACAGTTTGTTAAAAGTACAGCCCAACTTCTAGCTAGGACAACGATTAATAATTTCAAACAACCGCTCAAAGCAGAATTCAAAAAAATTCCCACATTTTGATGGGATCCGAAATATTTTTATCCGAAATTTCTAGTCAGGTTAAATATAATTTCAAAATAAAGTTGTATTACGTTAAAATCCAACGAAATATTGCGCGCGCAACAAGTAATGAAATTAAAATTTTCAAATTCCAAAAATAATATATTTTTCAAACTAATTACGTGTTTGGTGCTTAGTAACTGTCCAGTTATTATAATTACATCCCATTTATTATTTCTTAAAGTCCATTTTCTTGTTAAGCCTAATGCATACCTACTAGGAAAATTTGCGGCCCAGCGGGGCGGAGAATAACAAGTTGACCCGGATATTGTGTACACCTGTCGGCCCAGTTGCATTGCTGATGTCGAAAAAAAGGCCTGTGTAGTACAGTACAACGTAACATGGTTACTCAGCCACATTCAGCGATGCCGGAAAGGCCCAAACAAGGCTTCTGTACAACCTTTTGAAGTCACTGAGCTCAATTAATAACTTAAGAAAAAAGTTAGATTACAGTGGAACCTAATTAAAAGCTGTCACGAGGAAATAAATAATTCAACGGGTCCCACTTGTGCGTGTGCACGTGTGTGTGCATGTGAGAAAGAGAGAGAGAGAGATATACAGAGAGAGACCCATCGGTCGATGCTCGTAAATAGCCATATGCATTGCTGATGCTCCGTAAAAACTTATATAGTTGACACAATCATATAGAACATCATAGCACACTGAACTTGCATACAAAAATTTCATGCAGGCGGCACAATCAGGATGGAAGCAGTGGATCGCTACGGGAAGGGCTATGTTGAAACCAACGAAGTCGTACATAACGGTTCATCGTCTTTATCAATGACGGGGAAATATCTTGAATGTTGTGCAAAGAAAACAGACAGACAACATAATAAGTTCTGCTAGCACATTAAGTTGACGTACAACCCTTTCTAAAAAAAAAGTTCAGGTACAAAATTAGAACAGGTCACAATCAAATATACTGGCATATCAGTGCTTCACACCCATAGCTCGGATTTAACTAGTATCTGACAAGATTCAGTTGTTACCTCAAATTAGAGCACATCCAGGCAGCCAGCCCTGCCTCTTCTCCCAAAGAAGCAGTGGCCTCCGCCGCGCGATGGAGTAGGCCCTGTGCCATCCATCGTTCCGAGCAACACGGGGAAAGTCTAACGTTGACTCTTGTAATGGACGTCGTCGACGGACCCTGGCACTAGCGGCGGCGGCAGGACTTCGATTGATGGATTGACCACTTCTTCGACATGCACGAACACTCGATACAGGTACATCCCTAACGTGGTCCGCGGCGGCCTTGGTGGCGACGAATAGTACAACCCCGGTTCCTGCACCGGTATCTCAACACCAATCACCTTCGGTATGGTGGATGACTTCTTCATCCATGCCATAACCATCAGAGCCCAGCTGTCTGGAGGAACAAACATACTTACGAGCTCACCTCCAAGGTCGTTGATAAGCTCGTTCATGGACTCGCTGTTCCAAGCACGTCGAGGCATGCCGTGGAAGGTAAGCTTTGTTAAAAACTCAAGCTCAGAGGGCACCGAGCCCCATCCTGGGTGCCACCGATCAAAGCTCACCAGCGCGCCATCGCAGAACAAACGCCGGGAAGATTCGAACACACGACTGCAGTCGAAAGCTATCCGGAACCTGACGAAGAAATCAGCCGGTGGCGGACAGACTTCGACGAGCAAGTCACTTATTTGGATGCCGTGCGCAATGCCAAGAGCTTTGACAAGGTCGTCCGGCGAGACGGGAGGCCGGTCGCTGTTGATGGTTACCATCAGCACTTTGCCGGCAAACTGGTCGTCAAGCGCCGCCATGCCACTCTTGAGCGACAGCACGCAGCGACCGAAGGCAGGACGGACCTCAGGATCTCCGGCTCGGAGATCCGCGTTGACCGGCGACATGATAGTGCGCTTGAGTACAGGGAGTACAGGAGGGGAATTTGGGGGAACTGGAGTAGGAATCGAGATTCCAGAGGTGGGGGAGGGGCGGGAGACTAGGGATGAAAAGGTAGCATGAATTTCGAGCACGCGCCAATATGCTCTCGGTGCACAAGCGCACGAAAACACTGGTGGCGCCCACATGTCGGCCTAAGAGTCCTTATTCTTTCTTTTTTGGAGAGCCCGGCCTTTTTTTCAGGATCTTTTGAGAGCCCAGCCTGAGAGTCATAATTGACCTGTTTGGCATTGCGTTACTACTCGGCCCATATTCAACGACACCTCACTGGCCCAAACAAGTGTACATCATCGAAAAGACACCGAGCTCAAATTATATAACTTGAAAAAAGGAGATATACTCTGAACACTGGAGAATGGTGATGCCCTCATTTAGCCCACCAGTAGTTCGAGACAATAAACAGTTCGAAACAACGATATATACAACATTCAAACACTGACTAGTGACTACTACTGACATAAACAACAAGACATGATAGTTCATAAGAAGTCTTGCTACACCACCAAAACGCACCCATCTGCAGCGCTCAGACTCTCGTGATCCAGACGAGAATGACATTCTAAATAGAAGCAACTTTTACATAGTAAGAGTGACATAGACGAGGATGACCAAATGACAAGGAATATGCATAACAAAAGAAAGAACTACCCATCCAGAACCAGCAGCAAAGACAACAAAGTCATTCGAAGAGATGATCCAACACCATCATAATTTGCAGCCCCGCTTCAGCGACCAGTGATCCGGAGAAACCAGTACTCCACCCTTTCGATGCAACAGCCCAATTACCTATCAACCTGAAGGCTTGAACCACATCACTGCCTATCGTAATTGAGACATCCAAGGATCAAAGTTAATCCGGATGCATTTGTCATTCTCACCTTCTTTTGGGTGCAGGCTGTATCGTTGACAATCAGGGGGGTTTGCTCCCGAACTCCTAGGGCTCGCCGTGTAGACACAGTTTTCCATAGCAAACAGAGCCTCTCTACCATCAAGGTCTTTGCCAACGGTGATCTCCTGGTTAATCGGATAATTGAGTCTGAGAAACAGAGAGTGTGAACCAAGGCTGTTTACCCGCCTCCAACTAAAAAATCCTAAAGGCCCCAACAAGCTGGTATCCTGCTACGTAACAGCCACTGTCCGGATACTCACGTATTACACAGTGCTTGTATACAGTGGGGTTTTTGCAATATAACTTTTCCGGCTCATGTGTCCGAATGATCATCAATCTTTTGCTGTCGTCTGATCGAGCGAGGAACCAGTTGTGCTTCCCTGTTTTTGGCAAAGGTGGTGTGATTACAAAGGGCAGTAACTGTAGGGACACTGCATCATATCAAAAAGGACAGGCATTGTTAATGTAAGATCAGCATTGTTCAGAGTATGAGTAGGATAATGCAAGAAACAACATTGATATGTCCCTGTTGGAACTGGGAGGAAAATACAGGGAAATGTATACTGGGTTCGAAAATATAGAAGTGCCATGCATGGTTATACTCATGTTATCTCGCAATCGATTCTTCACAGGAAACTACCATGTCATGCATGTTATGTACTCCCTCCGTTCCCAAATATTTGTCTTTCTAGGCATTTCAAATACACACAACATACGGATGTATGTAGACATATTTTAGAGTGTAGATTCACTCATTTTGCTCCGTATGTAGTCACTTGTTAAAATCTCTAGAAAGACAAATATTTGGGAACGGAGGGACTAATCATGTTCTATCCTCACAAACAAATTCTTCAAGGTAATTAACAGACCATGCATTGTTATATACTCGTGTTCTGTGGGCAAAATTTTTGTGAGGATATTATTCTAGCCATTGATTGCTGAAGGGCGAATATAGGTATGTACACATGGTAAGCATTGCAGGATTTCACTACTTCCAAATATAGAGTTCTCCATATGCACATTTACTTCCCTAATGTATGGTTAGATGAAACCAACAGTGTGGTGCATGTTTCTACATCATGAAAATGAGGAAACTAACATGGCCATAGATACACACTCATATTTAGTAGTAGTATATAGATTACTATAAAATAAGGATAATATCCAGATATTCCTAACTGTTTGATTATTCAGGGTACAAATTGGCTGTAATGACATGGTCATAATCGCATGAATTAACTCATTCCAAATATATCCGATTTACGGCGTCTCTAATACATTGCCATAGTTTTACTCAAATTCTTCTCAAACAGGGATATGCCAAACATCACAAAAAGTTCAAACAGTGTCATGGCGTCATCATTAACATGAGATGGAAACAACTTACACGCGCCGTCCCAGCAATACGTGGTGCCATCTACTTTGTCGATCGCGTAGATGATGCCATTGTGTTAAATAGCATCACAAAAGTGTGTATCAGCTTTGACGATGATCCACTGCGAGCCAAGTTGTCTCCAGCTAAAGAAGGCACCGGCGTAAAGATAGGCGAGTCCGCGGTCGAACAAGGCAATTAGCTTGAAGTCTGCGTAATTCGCATGTCGTGTGGGCACTTGGCAGATTACAATCTTCTGCAAAACAAGGTCCGTCCAACTGACGTAGTAATCTAGATGACTTGGACCACGATGGTAATACTCTATATAATCCAACGGAGGAAGGATAATCTCATGGGAGGTCTAGAAGTTCACGAGCACCAACTTTTTACCGTCTTCTTCGAAGGCAGCCATCCAGTGGGAGTTCATGCCGACCCAGTACATACCTGCCAAGAAGTTTTGGGCGATGGTGATCGGATCGATGTCGAGGGAAATGATGTACGGCGACCCACTACATACCTGCAAAGAAGTTTCGGCTAATGGAGATCGGATTGAAGTCGAGGGGCATCATGCACGCCTCCGTATTATGGTGAGCCAATCTCGCAAGACCAGATAGCAGCAAGCAGGTGTCTTGAAAAGCTTAGGCCTCGCTTCGACGATGGCCGTGTGCATGTCCCTCGAGCATGCAGCCAGCCGCAGGGCGCTCAACATATCCATACACGAACAACAGAGGTCGAGGATGTCACTGGGGAGATTGCTCCAATCGCGGCTCATTGGATGCTGCGCAGTTCGCGTTCGGCCATGGTGGAGTTTGGAAGGGGGCTTGATTTACGGGGGAGAAGGATGTCAGTGCTGGAGCGGCTAGCGAGGGAATAGTGGTACTGGGGGAGGCGAGTGAGGCGACGGTACACGGGGGCACAGTGAGATGGAGACGGAGACGGAGAAGGAGATGGAGATGGAGTGGTGCTATGGGAGCGGAGAGGGGGACGAGGCGAGGCGCCAATGTGCTGTACAGCGGCGGTGACAGACTGCACAGTGCACAGGGTGAGGCTGACTTTGGTAACCCGAACACGCCGCCTGGACTAGTGTCAGGCGCAGGGTGTTGTCACTTCATTGTGAGGACCGGATGAATAGTATTTTGACCATCAAGTGTACCACAGTTGTACTACTACTACTAGTAGTAGTAGGAACATGAGTACTCCAGTATTGTATAGCGGAAATAGGTCTCCCGTGCTAGCATTCCTGTTCACTTCATTGTTCTGGTATCATCCGTATTGCGAGCAGAACCAAATTCTCGTGCATGCCCAATCAACGCCCTGCCGTGATGCATGCAGTGGTCGTTCTAGTGCATCAAGGACGGCATGCAGATCATTCCACACTTGAGAAGAGGAAAAATGGAAAGGTAGAACGCGGCAGCAGAGGAAGAGAACGCTGGCTAACGAGGCTGGGAGGGGATCGAGCAGGAAGTTAATGCTCCAGGCCTAAAGGTTTTGGGAAAACCTGATTTTCATAAGGTGACTTATACTCACCTAAACGGAGGGAGTAGTCCTTAACCAGAGAATGTTGTGTCTCCCACTCACGCGCTCAAAATAAACTACGACACATTTTTTTATCTGTTTGCATAGGTCCCACCTATCAGGAAGGATGGGCACGTACATGAACAGGTATGACTCATCAGTCTACCCGCATAGCCTTTTCGTTTAGTCTACCTAGCCGTCTAATCAACTGCCTGCATGCCACTTCTCCTATTTACTTCTCCATCGGGAACCGATTCTCCTCGGCTTCTTCACCTCCCCTTCGTCTTCATTTGCATCCAAACCCCACTGCGTTCACATTGTTTTAACCTCTTTAAATAATCATCTACTACTTCACTTAGACTAGCCATCTAATCCTAATTCTCCAAACCATAGCCCTCCGTTCCAGCGGTTCCAAATGGCGAAAGAGATCGAGATGCAGGTTTTTAGCGTCCAACATGTCCTCGTCGAAGGCTCGATGCGCATAGTTGCCACCATCACCGTCCACCCAAGGGTTGTTCGGCAGTGGATCAACAATGTATCCAACTCCCTCGAAAAGGTAGAGACGAGGGTCATCGGTCTCGACGCAGAGTACATGGAGCATGCCCCTGGGAAGATCCAGCGCGTCATCGTCCTTCAGCTGTACCTCGAAGATGATGTTTTGGTGTACCACATCATACACTCACCCTCCATACCAGGTGAGCTTCACGATTTCTTGTCTCGGGAGGACGTATAATTCTGTGGGGTAGCCATCGAAGGGGACAAACAGAAGCTGGAGCCGTACAACCTTGATTTGAAAAGCATCGCTGACCTACAAACCAGAATCAAAATTCCTGTAGAAGATTGTGATAAACAGACACCATCCCTATTCGACGTAGCAAATTTTGTGCTCGGTACAAATCTTCAGAAGGGTGACGAGACGGTGGCATTAAGGTCGTCTGGATGGGAGAATTATCCCTTGACGTACGAGCGGATAAAATATGCTGCCCTCGATGCCCGTGTGAGTTTCGAGATAGCTGCAAGGTCCAAAGAGCTTGTAGTCCAAAGAGCTTGTTGCAAAGCCGTCTCCCACAGAGAATGAGAACAAGAAGAAGAAGAAGAAGAAGGAGAAGAAGAAGAAGAAGAGGAAGAAGAAGAAGAAAAGGCTGCACCAGTAGGAGGGCATTATGGATGGATGAACTATTTCATCTCTTGTAAAAAAATATTCCCTCTCGGTGTATATTGATATAGATGGACTATTTCGATGGTGTGCATGTCTTTGGAACAGAGTAGTAGCGTGGATCCGCTTGACTATAAGGAACTATTTATCCGCATATATAGCTTTCTCTGCTACTCCTTCCAGTGATCGGTATGCAGTGCATGTGTCCGTAGACATGACAGCTTGTCCATGGAAGTTCAATTATGGCGACCATCACGTTTCATCTCGCGATTCCCACGACGCCTATCCAACCCACGGCACCACGCCCCCGACGTGCGCCTCACCCCTCTCGGCCGCACCGCCCCTCTGCCTTTGTGTGCGTGACATGTGGGCCACCTAAAATGCGGCAAGCATCAAGTTTCTACCACAGCCACCCGCGATTCCCATGGCGCCGCTCTAACCCATGAAACCACATGTCCCCCGACCTGCGGCTCACCCCTCTTGGCCCCACTGCCCCTCTGCCTACGGGAGCATTACATGTGGACCAGTCACCTATCGGGTCCACATGTTATTGACTCAAAGGTAGGTGTAGTAAGGCGCTGAAGCTCAGTCCCGACGGCCCTAAGAGGGAAATGTAACTCCTGCGCCAGGGCTTATGGTGCTCCCACAGCACGAACTCGTGCCAAACTCGAGATTTGTTTCTTTACTATACATGCACGCAACGATTTAATGGACATTGTAATCTCAACATGTGATGGGGAGCTCTAAATTTGAATTTGAAACTTCTAAAACGAAAAGATTCAAAACAAATAAAATGGGAGAGAGGGAGTATATCGTAGGATGTGTCCCATACAAAATAAGTCCCCTGGTTTGTCACCGCGAAGATGCGGTTAAGAAGGAGCACAGCGTCTTCCTACTCGTACGACAACAAATCGGCCGCAGACAGCATGGTCCGCCTTTGACCGCCATGTGCAAGGTTCGTGCTATCTTATTCAATCTCACCGTGGTTCCATCATACCAATTCATGCGGTGGCCCGTTGCATGGCCGATCCCAATGTTGGACAGAGGTTCTACGGGAACGGTGTCACCATTGTAAATGTTGTGCAAATTGATGTTGGTACCCTCCCGTACATATGCAAGCCAATCTCCACTCGCACCGAGCCTAACCTGTGAAACAGTGGGCAGGGGGAGAATTAGGAAATGGACACGGAAGTAGTCTTTAGAATGCATTTACTACGTGATCAAACTCATCTTACCTGCTCATCGGAGGAAATCCGAGTGCCCCTCAACGTCCGCATCTCAAGGGGCGTCAACTTGCAACTACGGCCACGCCGCGCTGGAGAGACCCCCAAGGAAACATCCTCGTGCGTTCCACGGAACATCAAGATGCATTTGTATGAGTAGTTTATCTTGTGAGAGAAAAGGATGAACGAGGGAAGGCCTCTAGAGATAGAGATGGACACTACTACTACCAATGTGCTGGCCCGTGCGTTGCAATGGATCCAAAGTAGTAGAATAATACTTCTTCACGTGCTTGAAATATAAACACTCTAGTTTCGATATACATGTGTCAGCAGACATGACAGCTTGTCCATGGAAGTTGAACCACGGTGACCATCACGTTTCTTGTTTCTACCACTGCCACACCCACACGCGATTCCCACGACGCCGCTCCAACCCACGGCACGATGTCCCCCGACGTGGACATGGATCCTCTAACGTGGCTATCACTGCCTTGCCCTGCCTTTCTTCGCTGACAGGTGGGACCCACGCTTATGGGTCCCACATGTCAGTGACAGAATGGTAGGATTGTTCGCGTCAGGGGATCCTCATCCCCCCTGACGTGCCCCTCGTCCCTCTCGGCCCCACCGCTCCTCTGCCTTTGTGTGCATGACATGCGGGCCAGCTGAACTGCGGCGACCATCAACTTTCTACCACAGACACACCCGATTGGACGCGGTTTGCCTGTCCGCTGCTGTGCTCCGATCCGTACTCCCGCACCATCGAATTTTCATCCAGCGGCTGTGACACATTTTGTCCCGGGCATCAATCCTCAGCTGGAGTACTTATGTACTACAGGTAGTACCCGCCGGTGTGGCCATCTACACCTCGTAACGCCCCGACGCCCAGCTGTGGCACCCTCGCCACGGCCACGCCACCACCGGCCAGTTCATCTCGAACGAGTGAGTCGCGAACCACGCCACCACCATGAGAATGACATGTGGGCCAGCCGCATTTAAGGTCCGCATGTCATTGACTCATAGGCCGGGCACTAAGCCACTGAAGTTCGGTCCCGTGGGCCCCGAGAGGGAAATGTAACTCCTGCCGCAGGCCTTGTGGTGCTCCCACAGTACGAGCTCGTGCCAGAACTGGAATTTGTTTCTTACTACTACCAACTAGTACTAGTAAGGTACACGTGCATTGCACGCATGAGATTCTGGTGGTTTGTGCATTATGCTTCTACATGTGGAGCTTTCTGGATTCTAACATGTGGCAAAATCTGGTGGAATGTAAGGTTAGGCAAGTTTGATTAACTTAGGTGAGTGTTTGGTTCAAGCCACACCTTAGGCAAGCCACACTAAGGCCCCACATGACATACACACAAAAAATGTGGCAAGATTCCCTTAGGCTTGCCAACTTGTGGCTCTCATTTTGAAGAACTAATAACTTTGCCTAAGCTTAGTTGTGGCAAAGTTAGTCATGAATTAAGTTCAACCATGGAGTCTTCTAGATTATACATGTGGTAGAATCTGGTGGATGATATCCAACGGCCAGTAGTGCTTGGATTTGCCATCTTTGTACCGTCAGATTGGCTTCATCCAATGACCAACTTTCAAAGTTTTTCACACACTATATAGGGGGTATAGATATAGATGTGCCGGTCCGCTGCAATGGATCCAAAGAATATCTATTTAGTGGAGTGCACTCTAAACACATTATCTATTTATTTTTCTCTAACCTTCCGTAGCCATGCAACCAAGCCACATAAGCTTCATGGGTGCCCCCCACATCATATTATTCATACTACGTTGATTGAAAAAAAGATAAATCACCCAAAACAAGATCTTCCCTTTTTTGTTCCTACGATGTTGTGCCGTGCACGTACCTACTAGTTGTATAGTGGTAGTACTAGTAATATAGTATTAGGAGTACAAACCTGGTACTAGTAGGAGTAGTACTAGTACGGAATGCTCCTACTCTATCAACGAGCCCCGTCTGAAACCAAATTTCTTGGCTTCCGTGCTACAACTACACCTTCCCCTCGTTTCTGTTTTCCAACCCGGCGGCGGGTGGGGTGTCGGTTTCCTCAACGGCGGTCCCACATGAAAGTGAAAATGCTAGGCAACATGCCTTCCCTAAGCTATGTGTCGTGCCGGACGGGCCGTGTTGTACTCCCGATTCCCGGGCGTGTGGGGGTGCGATGCGAACGCGGCAGGCCTTTTCCTTTTACCAGCAATGTGCCCGTGCATTGCGACGGATCCAAAGTAGTAGAATAGTAGTATTTGTTCACAAACTTGAAAGAAATCACTATTGTTTTGATATACTCCTAATATATTACTCCCTCCGTACCTAAATATTTGTCTTCTTTGAGATTTCAAATGGACTATCACATACGAATTATATAGACATATTCTAGTGTTTCTAGCAAGATGCCTGCGCGTTGCACGAAGTTGATGGAAAAGGTAAGCACAACTTATAAATTGACGGATGGAGTACTAGTTACAGTGATGCATATAATTAAGCAAAGGCATCGCACATGTCGGTATTGACTGGAACGAGAATGCAACAGCACAATAAGAATTAAGGCCACGATGATGCGATCGCAGAGGTGGTTACAGAAGGCAAGAAGAAAGATGGATCCACGAACGTACGACCTCCTCCTCCTCAACTTAATGCGCCGGGCCACCGACCGGTGGCTAAGGAGCGGGGGCTTTTGTGGCGAGCTCGAGGTGCTTCTCAGCAAAGGCATCCAAGGCTTCCAGCCGGTTGAGGAAGGCCAATGTCGTAGCGTCCTCACTGTCCTTGTAGATACCTATGTACACAATTTTCTCATACACGTGGATGTGTAGGTCGATGAATTCTTGCAGGGCGAGGCGCCTCGCGGCGAGCGCGACCTCCAGGTGGACATTCTTTGTGGCGTCGGCGGGCAGTCACAGGGCCACCAGTGCTTGAAAGAGGTTCCGGCCATGGAGGCCGATTAGGGTGGCAGGCAATGAGGAGCCCGGGCGTGCAGGCTGGAGGAGTACGGCGATGTCGTCCGCGAGCTTCTTGAGGATGGTGAACTTGTTGCTGGTGGCAACGATCATCTGGTCCAACTGAGAGTGGTAGTTGGCGTCGACGGCGGCCATCCACCAGCCGGTCTCCAACACCGTCTGGAGATGATCCTCGGCGCCATGCCGCAGGCCGGCGTCGTGGACCATCTGGCGCAGCCGCTGGCCACTCACGCGCATCGCTGCCATGGGTCTGGAGTGAGCTCTTTTGCGCTTAGTGTAGGTGCTTAGGCAAATGCTTAGGTGCGTACGATGTGGTAGATGCATTGGAATGGAGGGGCGCCTTTATATGAGGGCAAACTGCGTTGCATTCACATCGTGCAGCCTCTTTTCCCGGACCTCCTCCCATTACTTCCCTCATGCATTAATTGAAGGAGGATGCATTGGCCGTTCAACATATCGGGAACCGCTAGTCCCTCCCTCGTCTGCATTAAAGCCGTATCGGGAACTGCGCCGCCCGCTGTCAAATCGAATACTCCCTCCGTCTAGGTGAGTATTAAGTCATCTTACGAAAACCAAATAGTAAGCACATAGGCGTGGTGCATTAACTCTCATATTGTTTCTTATTTTTTGACATAAATAGAGGAATCAACCAAGAAGAGATGTGGGGCTTGTATGCTTTTAATGACTTGAGACTATCAAACATGACATGCAGTGGTCAGTTCGTTGCACAAGAACAAATACAACCCACGTTAGCACACACGCATCTTATATAGCATCACATCCAATGGCTATAAAAGATGAATGAGACCAAATTATATTTCATCTAGATGAGTTCTAGCAAAACTGTATTAATAATACTTAGTACTCCTACGCCATGTATCATATATTAGTATCATGTAGTACTTTATTTATTGCCATGTATGACACATAGTACTCAACTCTCTCTCTTTCTTCATTTAATTCTATGACACCTCATCAAAATTGCTAAGGCTAGTACCATTACAACCAGCCTTAGCAAATACTAAACATTAAGTTCTCTCGTTTTCCTCTCCACCTTGGTCACCTAGACGGAGGGAGTATACTGCGCGGGCTTTTCCTGCGCGGTAGGCGGGGCAGTTCCGCCTAGTTGGTTCGACAGAGACGCGAGAAGACGAGGGAGTAGGCTGCTGCAAACGTAGGGCTGTGTGATTTGACAGCGAGTTACTACTGGACAGGTGGGGCCCCGTTATTTGAGTTGCCATTATCATTTTAACTGCGGCGCTACGACCGGCGTGAGTCTCCCGATTCCTGACCACCTCCATACATGTGCCTCTCCCAATGCTCCACCATGTAATAGTGGCTGGCTCTTGCATGAGAGCCCACTTCTCCACTTTTTCCTTGCCTCTCTTTCCTCCACATATGTAAACATGCCATGTAAAGCGCACTATTGTACTTACTTGCTCCTACATGTGCTTAAGCTTGCCACATAGGCATAAAGTCTGATGTGGCAAGTTAATCAAGAAGAGAGAGACTAGTTTGGTGACCTAAGGAAGAAACGGTGCTAAGCGCGTGTACCTAGGTGAAAAGACAATTTTGAGTCTATAGCTAATTAAATGAAGCAAACTTAGCAACACCATTTCATTGGAAGAGGTCACTCCTTGGCAAATGCAATAAATACTAGTACTCCCTGTGTCCCATAATATAAGAACGTTTTTGGCACTACACTAGTGTCAAAAACGTTCTTATATTATGGGACGGAGGGAGTACGAAGAAAGAGATAGAGAGAAGTAAAAAAATACACTTATAGCCAACCTTATAGCCAATACCTTGTTGTGGTATGAGTGACTAAGTGATGACTATGTATGACATGCCAACATCAGATAGCCTAACGCACCGTGTTAAATCTCCAAGGGCGCGACCGCACGAGCGACGCGACGGTCGTGGTAGGCGCGACCACGATACGGGCTGTTGGTAGCCCTTGGATCTGAGATCAAACGGTCGCTTGCTAAGTTGCTGAAAATTTGCAGAATAACCCTCCAGGATAGGATATTCACCCATAGGTCTAGAATCACGCCATGCAACCGTTCGATCTCAGATCCAAGGGCTCTCGGAAGCCTGTATCATGGGAGAATGGAAAGCCACTACCCTGCCGTTCGCACGCTGGCAGTTCGCTCCTACTCGTCCCCGCACGTCCTTCAATATTACGGCGGTTCGCTCCTAGTCGTCCCATCCATTCACATTACGGCAGTTCCACTAATCCTAACCCACCTCCCAAATCCATGGCGTCCCAAATCTCCCCGATCGGCGATGAGTACAAGGTTAGAACCATCACCGGCGATGAGTTCGACGTCATCTACACCCGTTCTTCCACGACGGTGGAAGGATGCCTTTCTCGCTTCAGACGCATGTTTGAAGACTCAGATGATGAGTGGGTCACTGGGCTAGATGTTGAGTACACCACAGTCCTGGGACGAGAGAAGGATCTAAAGGACGAAGAGAGGAAGAAGCCCGCCGTGATCTAGGTTTGTGTGCATGACTTATGCTTGGTCTACCACATATGCCATGCCGACGTTGAGTGCCAGGATTTTAAGGACTTCCTCGAGAGCAACCTAGTCAAATTCGTTACTGTAGACTTTGGTAACGACAAAGAAGTCCTGCGTCGGATAGGCCTCGTTGTAGGCAACACCTTCGACCCCCAGAAGAATCGGCTGGTGTCCTCTCGTCAGCCTTCAATGCTGACCCTGGCAGGAACCATGGTTCATCCTTCGTACGGTAAACTGGAGAAACCTCCATACACGTTTCATCGTCATGCATGGCAGCGGAATGTACTAGATATAGACCACATCCACTACGCTGCAATGGATGGCTACCTTTGCTTCAATATCTACAAGGGTTGGATGAAGAGCAACAGCCAAGTGTGCGGTTCAAGCAAAGAAGTATCGGCCAAGAGGAAGAGGGACAAGGACGAAGTCGAGGACGTGGACGAGGACTCCGAGTAAGGTGGCAGTGTCGTTGCTCATGGTGGTTCTAGTGCAGTGTCTACCGGAATAGTTGCAAAGTTTAATTTTAGGTGTGCTTAATTTAATTTGAGGGGTGTGTTGTGCTGAGCCCCCAGCAGAACTATGTTATGTTTCTTCTTGTTACTTTAACTCTTCAGTACGTACATACTAGTATTTCTTACATTTCATCTTTTAGTTGGTATAGTACTACCACTCGTTTCTTCACATTATATACGTACAATATATATGGTCAACATCATATAGCCAGCAGTTTAGTTGTCAAAGAATTTCAGGGTGCTTAGTTTTGTCAAAGAATTCCAGGGTGCTTAGTTTTATTTGAGGGGTGGGTTGTGCACTTGTGATGGACACCATTATTGTGACAAGCCTTTTTAATAGTACTATATGCATAATTTGGCGATGAGCGCTCTCTATATGTACCACCTTTTTTTAATTTCAAGTTTTGCTCCATGGTGCAATCCATCGATACTACTACTGTACAAAAGTGGAGTATATACATTTTTTAAAAGGCTAGAGGGCGGGGCAGTCTAGCTCAGTCGGTTTCACGAGAGGCGAGGGTCTTTGTGATTTGACGGCTCATTAATGCTGTCAAATCGAATAGTACTGCGCCGCCCGCTGCACGCCCGGCGCCTCCATTAAACCCCTCCGTTAAACCGGCATCCAAACCGAGAATCCTACTCCTGCCACACGTCTGTTCATGAGCGGGCCGGAATTAAACGCAACACCGGCCGAGCTCCTCCCGTCCGCCCTCAGTTTAAACAAGGCCAGACGCCGGCCAAGCTCCTACCGTCCGCCCTCTATTTACATGAGGCCAGACAGACAATGGGCAAGAATCGCACCCCTCCGCCGCTCCCCCATCTTCTCCTTCACCATTTTCTCCACTCTTCCGATGGCTTTCGATGAGCCGTTCTCCGGCATATTACCCAGCTGGGTGGCCCGCCGAGCCCTCCGGATACGGGCGAGGCCGCTCGGTGCTTCACCAACCTTGCTTGGCCCGACGGAGCCAGTTGCCGCCCCAAGCAGGCGCGTGGTTCAGCAACTCGCCGCTCCAGTTCAGCTCGATGAGGAGTGGTGAGTTGCTCCACGCCGGCACGACGGCTAGCACGCCGGTACGGGCACCGTCGCTGCCGTGTCGTACCGCGCCACCAGTGTCAGCGGTGGCCGCTCCTCCCGTGTCTGTGGGCGCGTCTCCCATGCCTGCGGCAGAGCCATGCAGGCAGAGACAGAAGCCGGGTGCATGGAGAGCGACGAGTCGGTGGCCAGCTTCTCCGTGTCCACCGCCATCATCGAGGAGAAGTAGAACACGGGAGGCCGCCGCCACTTGGGACCCTTGAAGGCCACCGCCGAAGCGACGACCGCGGATTCGGGTGGTTTCTTTGCTGCTTCGTCTCTTCCGAGGACCTTCGTCGACCCCGCAAGTGTCTGACGGACAAGAGGAAGACAAAGGGATCTGTGGGCGGCCATTTAGAACTAAAATAAGTCTAGATACATCCATTTCTAGGACAAGTATTTCCGGACGGAGGGAGTATTAATTATACAAGAGAGCCGGATTGGCACCTCTTAGTTCATCTAAATGTAATGAAATCCATCATGTTTATATGAAGATCCGGCTTTTTTATACGAAATCCTTCATGCTTATATGAAATCAGTCCGTGTTTGCACGAATTTCATCTGATTGGTTAGAGTTGTAAAAATGTATGCCGCTGGCGTTTGATGTCGTCCTCCGCTTAAGGAAGCGGGAGGAAATTTGCCGGCTGCCGTTGGAGATGCTCTTTATGCTGGAAATAATAGAGTGACATCCAATTCATTTGAGTTAATTGCCTGTATGATTGTCCCTCTATAAAAAGTTAATTGCATGTACAGTGTACACGTGACTTGCAGGATGGCTACAGCTTCGTACAGAAAGTTAAAAAGAAACAAGTCCATCCTTAATCTTGTATTCTAAGTACTCTGTGGGTTCCACTGTCAGTACAGTAGCGAAAGAAGTATATATTAAATAAGTAGAGTAATATATAATATAAAAATATAAAGTTAAAAGACAGAATTCAAACTCATGTCATCGCGTTGCGAGCATCCGGCGCTAACCAGCCCAGCACATTTTTGTTGTAGACCATGCTGGAGATATATCTCCATGTCTACTCTTATATATACTCAATTCGTTCCTAAATATTTGTCTTTTTCAGATTTCAAATGGACTACCACATACGGATGTGTATGTAGACATATTTTAGAGTGTAGATTCACTCATTTTGCTCCGTATGTCTTTTCAGGAAGGGGTCAGATTTGTCCTTGATTTATTTATGAGGTATCCAGATTGCACTGCACCGCCAAGAAAAGAGGGTAACATCAAAATTATGGACTACTTTTTTGAGTATGTTGGTAAGGTCCGGTCATGGTCACTTGTTGAAATCTCTAAAAAGACAAATACTCCCTCCGTCCGGAAATACTTGTCATCAAAATGGATAAAAGGAAATGTATCTAGACGTATTTTAGTTTTAGATACATCTCTTTTTATCCATTTTGATGACAAGTATTTTCGGACGGAGGGAGTAGAAAACCGAGTTGGTGATGATGGTGTGCGTGCCATCCTGCAATATAGGCCGTCGGATTTATATCTAACGGATAGGAAAGAAACTATGGCAATTTTGCAAAAATATACCCACACGTCTCTCCACGTTCGCAAATAAGGCCTTCCCTCGTTCAACCTTTTCTCTCACAAGATAAACTACTCATACAAATGCATCTTGATGTTCCGTGCAACGCACGGGCAGCTAGCTAATTTCTTTTAAAATAGTTGCTGCGATAATTGGGTTGAAGTGATATATTTTATGTCTGCCCCGAATGATTTCAGATTCACTAGTAGTAACAAAGAAAAGGTTGCCTTGTTAATTAACAGAAAACAGGGTGAAAACTATCACATGAGGCCGGTAAAAACAAGGCACACTGGGTTCAGCGTCATCGGCACTACAGCTGTGCGCGCGTGAGAAGTCTACATATCGAGGGGGCTACCGAGCGAGGCACCGAGACACAATGTTTGAGAGAGAAACCAATTGACAGATTATGATTAGATCGAGTTGTCACCCTTCTGCTGTCATTGTTGGGGGGGAGGGAGAGAAAGACGTATCGAGAGTGTGCGCGGTAGGCACAGAGGCACAACTAGCGAGTGTGTGTGTGTGTGTGTGTGTGTTTGAAAGAGGAGTAGATAGATTATTATCAAGATCGATGTGCCACCCTACTCCTTCGGTGCCGGGTAGTGTGTGTGTGTGTATGTTTGAGAGAGAAGCCAGTCGATAGATTAGTATCAAGATTGAGGTGTCACCCTACTCCTTCGGTGTTGGGAAGTGTGGGTGTGTGGGGGGGGGCAGTGACACTCACATATCTCTACTCTTATAAAAAAACAGAGTTGGTGATGATGGTGTTCCTGCCATCCTGCAATATAGGCCATCCGATTTATATCCGACGGACAGGAAGGAAACTATGGCAATTTTGCAAAAAGATACCCACACCCCTCTCCGCATTTGCAAATAAGGCATTCCCTCGTTCATCCTTTTCTCCCACAAGATAAACTTCTCATACAAATGCATCTTGATGTTCCGTGCAACACATGGGCATCTTGCTAGTAGGGAGAAGGAGTTTGTGTGACACATATCTAGCTATATTAAGGGATAGGTAGATAGCATATGTGTGAGAGACATTATTATACTTTGAGACATTAGTGGCTGTGGGTGGGCGGAATTAAAGGGGTGGGCGTGTTAGACATAGAGAGCGTGTGTGTTTCTATGTGAGAGACTTGTAGGACAGGGTAGAAAGACGAATTTAACCCTGACGGAGGGAGAGAAATACACGAAGTGCGCGTCTGTGATTCCGATGCCCACAGGGAAATGAGATATGTATGCGTGTGAGAGAGATTGCACAACTCATTCACGTATCACTATCTAGCGATCGTGGACGTGCATCGCTTGAACATAAGTCAATATCTACTTCGTATCGTGGCCAAAGGTACAATATCGATTCAACGCTATAAAGATTGGACACTCAAATATCACATTTTTTCTATTTAAATAAACCTTTTCAGTTGTGCATGCCAAAGTTACAGTGATGTTTCTTCAAACAACCAATGTAGCTATCATGTATATGCACCATTGTTACTCTTGCATTCAAATTCATTAGTCTTGGATGATTTAAGTTTCTATTTTGAAGTAATATATGTAATATTCATATATGAATTCAACGGGTACGCAATTTATGAAATGGAGGCTATGTAATCATATGAGGTAACACTTTTAAGTAGCTAACTACAATATCCATTTCTTTTTGTGCGCCTCTACACTAACACGTCAATGCATTATGTTTAAAGTAAATAACCAATGGCACTAAATTATCTATTTACACGAGAAATACATAGGCTGAGCGTTTGATCCCTTTTTTGTGAACGCGCCACTACACCCGTACGATTGACCGCGCCTGTGTGAACGTCCAAGTTATCGGCGCATCATCCCGAGTTATTGTCTTTTTTTCTGGGGTGGACTTCACACTAGTTATTAACTGCTGACACATGCCCCGTGTACACAGTCTAGCATGACCTTCCCGCTAGCACGGTCCAAAATTAGTTGAAACTGGATACGAACGATCCCGCGGGCGGCAAAATCTCCCGCCTCCTTCTAAAATTTCCGCCACCTTAGTCTTTAGCATGCGAAATCCCTCTTTTGTCCTTGGTGCACGGAGACCAACAGTTACAATACCGCCCTCATCTACATGATAGGTCAGGGCTGCTTTGGTAACTTCCGGTTCCCCCACTACACGGTACCCCCATTTCCTCTCCCCCTCCCGCAAAAACGACTAACTCCACAGCACCAGAGCATCTTACATCACGCCGTCCGTACTTCATCGCCCTTTCTCCCCTCCCCTCTCGAAACCCTAGACTGCTCATCCACCGGCATACCATAGCCCATTCACTGCCAGCGGCATCCAACTCGCCGGATCTGCTTCTGCGGCCGCATCTACCCCTCCCACCTCCCCTAGAAACAAGTAGACTGCTCATCCACCACTGTACCACAGCCCATTTAGTGCCGGCCTTGTCCACGGCGCCGGATCTGCTTCGCCGGTACTCTCATCAACCGCCGCGCATCTGCAGCGGCTCATTCGTACTCCCCACCGGAGACGCTTCGTCCACACCCCCCGGAGCCGCCCCACCGACGCCCCCATCGACGGCCTCTGATCCTCTTCGCCGACACCTTCCTCAACCCTACCGGAGCCGCTTCGCCGACACCATCGTCAACCCTACCGGAGTAGCTTCGCCTATACCATTCTCAACCCTGCCGGGGCCGCTTTGCCAACTCACAAGTCCACGGCCTCAGATCCGCTTCCTCGCACCCTCATCCAACCTACCGGAGCAGCTTCTGACGCCCCGTCCACGGCCGTAGATCCGCATCGTCGACACCACCCTTAACCCAACCACCGGAGCAGCTTCTGATGCCCCGTCCACGGCCGCAGATCTGCATCATCGACACCATCCTTAACCCAACCACCGGAGCAGCTTCTGACACCCCGTCCACGGCCGCAGATCCGCATCGTCGACACCATCCTTAACCCAACCACCGGAGCAGCTTCTGACGCCCCGTCCACGGCCGCAGATCCGCATGGTCGACACCATCCTTAACCCAACCACCGGAGCAGCTTCACCTACGCCCTCGTCCACGGCCACAGATAAACTTCGCCCACACCGTAGTCCACCCTACCGGAGCCGCTCCACAAACACCCTACTCGACGGTTCTAGATCTCCTTACCGGACCCCGACAGCCAGCGCAGCGTCATCACCCTCGACATTTCTAACCTGATTCCCACCGTCTGGAGAGATGCCAAGCACCCACCATGGCCTAGGTACTTGTCACCTTTAAACCCGTCCAGCATCACCTGCCCGATGTACTTCAAATATACTAACCGGTCGCTGTTACCTGTTATGCAGCTGGCAAAAACTACAAGGACAATGTTTCTTCTGGATCTAACAGCTTGGCCAACCAAGATCCTGGACTGAGGCATTGCTATGATCTTGTAAGCGCGTCTCTCTCTCTTGTATTGTTCTGTGCCTGCCAGCGTGCTTTGCTAGGATTTTCGACCAGTAATCCCTTTGTGCAGACAATGATTTCTACTACTGGCTGCTAAATTAGATATGTAGATGTCATACATGATACTACCTCGTACCTCCGTTCCTAAATATAAATCTTTCTAGAGATTCCACTATAGGCTACATACGGAGCAAAATGAGTGAATCTACACTCGAAAATGCATCTATATACATCTGTATGTGGTCCATACTGGAATCTCTACAAAGACATATATTTAGGAACAGGGGCAGTACATTACACAAAATCGTAGGTGGCATGTAGGAATTCCAGTGCACTACATTAGGCTCCCTTAGAGTGCCTGCTAGTCCAGCATACAGAGTCATGGCTAGTTTATGGTACGCACACAATCGTTAATTGGTGGTTTAAATATGCGCAAGGGATATGCAATGTAGTATCATGTAGAGATGTCTGAAATTAGCCGTGTCAACTTGTAGATAGGGTTACACAATGAAAAAGTACAAGATGTATGTGGCAATTTCATGGAACGTCGCAAAAAAAGGAGAGGCAGCGGTGAGCCTATACAGTGTGCTATGGTACGTCACTCCTCCATTGCAATCATCGTGACATGTTATTTGTATGCCAGTTCTATTAGCCAAGTTTCTTAGGGACAGTTATTACGAGTTATCCTAAGAAAATAAGCACCTGTGAATATAAGCTCCATGTAATAAGCCAACCAGTTCTTTTCATTGCGTTTTCAGCTTATCTTTGGTATGATCAGTGGAAAGTCTAGATTGCATTATATTTTTTCATTTTTCTGCCCATATGGAAATTAATTTGACTTGCAAACATCACAAATTGAACCCAGTGCAATAATTAATATGATAGGAAAATAGACCATCAGTATTTTCTCAAAATGCAAATACAAAGATACCATCTACTTGGCACAATCTACTTTGGTCAATGTTTTCCATAGAGATCCCATTGCCTAATTTAAACGAAGAACGCATGACCCACATTTAAATGAAGAACAATTATTTATTGAAATTCGATGGTCCAAGTGGCTGGTTATTATCGTATAGCAGCACCACTTGAAAGCATCATATAGCAGCAACAGCAGCTCATAGCAACTCATCATACAACAGTAGCAGTCTGCAATTCATCATATACCAGCAGCAGCTCATAGCAATTCATCATATAGCAGCAGCAGGAGTAGCTCATAGCAATTCATCATATAGCAGCAAAAGGAGCAGCTTGTAGCAACTCATCATATAGCAGCAGCAGCAACTCATAGCAATTCATCATATAGCAGCAGCAGCAGCTCATAGCAACTCATCATACAGCAGCAGCAGCTCATAGCAATTCATCATATAGCAGCAGCAGGAGCAGCTCATATCAATGCATCATATAGCAGCAGCAGAAGGAGCTCATAGCAATTCATCGTATAGTGGATCAGAATGAAAATTTGGCAAAAAATCAGAGGAGATCCTCACCTTGTTGGATGAGCTCATCCTTCAACAGCACCTCAAGGCCATGGCCTGGGAGGAGGGGAGGGGGAATAAGGTGCCTTCTGCCGCAGTGTGGCATCAACCGTAGTTGTGCAGCGCCCGCCGGAGTAGTGCGTTGGACGAACCACAATGGAGCAGCTGCTGGAGACCATGAGAATGAGGGGCGGCGCCAGAGGGAGGAGCAGCCAGGGAGATTTGCCCCTACCCGCCGGCCATGTAGCCTAGCTGGACATAGCATCGTCGAGGACCAGGCCAGATGGGACCAGTGGCGACGGCTCGCTGGAGGAACCCTAGTGCTGCAGGCAGGGGATCGAGGTAAAGGGAAAGGGAAGAGGAGATGCAAGCGGGCAGGGCAGTGAATGCTTGTGTGTTTGTTTTCACTTGAGGGTCGGGTGTGACACGGGCGTCAGCAGTTGCATTTTGAGTGTAATATAGGCAGACAACAGATTCATTTCACTATTCCCCTTCCCTTCAATTTTTAGTGAGGTTCTACCCGAAACACCCCCCTCCAAAGCGAAATTAGTTAAGCCCAAGCCCATAACTCAAAAATGACTTCTTTACATCTTTTATGGCTTATTTTGACAATATGCCCTGAAAAGGCGGAATCGAACTGGCCCTTAACCTGCAATTCAATTACGCGTGCAATGATGAATCACTCCTGCCTGCTATCTTTACATTTAGGCATCATCATACATGGCATAACCTAATACATGTGCATTCCATTGTAGAATCTGGAATATGCAATGTTTATGTTAGTTCATACGTTGCACATGATGTTTAAATGCCCCTTAAATCTGGTCAGTCAAGTGATGGTCTTTAAGCCTCCTTCTTTGCTTCTTTTCTTGATATGTAAGATTTGCTCACACATCTGTTCAATTGCTTGTTTGCATCAACCAACCATACTAGGACTGTTTGCTTTGATTACTTGCTGTTCTTGACCTAACACTCTAACAGAGCTTGTCAACAATTTAAACACTAAGGGCAGCTGTAGTGGGGCCTTGTCTAACTCATAGGTGACATAAAGGTTTGGCTGTACACTACAGTAGGCTCTCCAAGAGTACCTGGAGTTCCAGTTCGAAGGTATGCCTAGTTTTTACATAGTGCAGACATAGTAAATGCTCATTTCATTGTGTGCAAGTGCAAGAGATGCGGCATGTTTCATTATGTGGTGTTCTTTTGTTATAATCTCATCCTTTTGTGTTCACAGACTGGAAAGTATGCATATTTATCTTCCAAGGAGACGAGTAACTAGTTTGTGTCACCTTGCAGAGGGGTGCAATGAAGATAAGATTGAGGATTTCCAAGTACAAGATGTTAGGAAGGAGCCTTGCAAGAGAAGTAGGAGCTGCGCTGAGCCTCTTCAACCTGCTAAGGTAAGTCACTGTATGCAACTCAACAGTTCAATTCCTTGTTTGTTTCAGGCATAGTTAATTTTCTCTTTTCAATTGCTTTATTTGTCCTCAGTTAATGAGATGCCCAAATAATCATGCCTGATGTTCGGTACTTGTATCACTATTAGTTGACATAATTAAAGGCCTTACCATTTAATTACTCTGCCGAAGTGTGCCTGAAGCTTTGAAGTCTATTAACCAACTATTATTGCATGAGGCTCACAATCTAGTTTATACTACGCTAATAATTGCATAGTTTTGCCTGCTGTAGTATGTTTGTATGAAACCCTCTGCTGTTCATTATGCTCCCTAAGACTTTAATTGAGGCACAGAATGTCCAACTGCTTGCTTACTTATACACAATGTGCTGTCTAAATTTGTAACTTGTCTGTGTTTTCGATTGGGCCCCAACATCATGCTCCTCTGGTGAGCTAAGAGGGATTTCTGTATGCAGGCTGCACAGACTATCTTTTTATAATTTTTAAAATATCACCTGCTTATGCTTCATGACGTGTAACATTTTTTTTGAAAGTGACGTGTAACATTATTGTTAGTCCTGTTTTGCCATGTAGTACAAAATAGTGTCTTGTTCGCTTCACTGTTGTAACTATATTTTTGCCCTAGTCATGTGTACTTACAGAAACATTTCAGGATGAAGCGACATCAACACAAAGATCTGCGAGCAGTGCGGCATGGCCGTTACCGAATGATTATGGATTGGAATTGGAATGTGCTGATGTTCTCGAGCATCAACTAGAGGTGGCAAGACAACATGTACATGATTGTCAACGTATAATCAACAAGTTGAGACTGGACATGCAGGTATTAGATGCCAGAGTCAAAAAAATGAAACAAGACACTGAGGTAACCATGAAGGAATTGGAGATTTGTAGACTAAAATTTGTGCTATCTGAATCCGGCCAATCCTATTTTCGGAAGAGATTATAGTTCAAATGGAGTTAAGTTGATGCGCGTCCATGATGTATGAGCTGTATTTGCCCTATGTATGTAATTTGCTGTTTGTGTATGCTTTATTATCACCTATGCCGAACCATAATGCCCAGTGGGTATAATCGGCTATAATTTCTTTATTGTATAGTGTAGGATTATTCTACCTTTCTATGCCTTGATGTCTTTGTTTTATAGTGTATGCTTTTTAGAGGTGATAGTATTGAGTAGATAATTCTTTGAATAAGCTATATCGTTCAAACGGGGGCCAACTCGCCCGACCATGGCCCTTCACGGGCCGTCGGATCCATGCGGATCCATGGGCCTTCTACGTCTCGTAGGATCCATGGGCCTTCTACGTCTCGTAGGATCCATGGGCCTTGTACGTCTCGTAGGATCCATGGGCCTTCTACGTCTCGTAGGATCCATGGGCCTTCTATGTCTCGTAGGATCCATGGGCCGCCGACTCATTTATGGGTCTTGTATGGGCCTTTAATGGGCCGTAGATGGGCCTTTAATGGAAATCGTACGTTTTATGGGCTGACCATAACGGGTCGTTAATAGGCCGTATTTGGCGATGCTATGAAAATGGCCCAATAGACTAACGGTCCACAAACGGGCCGACTGTAACAACGGGGGCCCACAAGCAGAAAATCATAGTAACGGGTCGTAAGTAACCGAATGATGCAAATGAGCCCAAGAATAAATGGGCCCTCAGAAGGCCGAAAGTTAACTTGGGCTGGAAACGGCCCAACGGAATAACGGGTCGTTAATGGGTATAAAGTGATACACTGTTCATTACGGGCCAGTTTCACCACGGGCCGTTAATGGGTGTAAAGTAATACACTGTTCATTACGGGCCAGTTTCAGCACGGGCCGCTAATGGGCCAAGAGTTACAAAGGGCCTCATATGGGCCGAAAGACATCATGGGCTATACATGGGCCAGAAGTGAAAACGGGCTGGAATCATATTGGATGGCCCAGATGACGCTACTGGGCCTAATTCGGATAGGGCGTAACAGGCCTTGGGTTAGCGGGCTGTAAATGGGCTATATGCGAATAGGCCGTTAACAGGCTTTCCATGGGCCGGCTTGCCAGCTTTTGACCAAGTCAAACGGGCTGGCCTTTTCACAGGAATGGGCCACTGTTGGGCTGTGCCACGTGTCGACGTATCATAGGCGCCTTCTGTCCAGTGAGTGGATGACATCTGTCCCAACGATGAGCCGACACGTGTTTCCTCTAGCCAATGATGATTTTACACATGGAAAAACCCCATTGGTCGGGGCTATTAACGGGTTATCGGATCCAAAACCCGACCGATAGCTTAACCCGGTGGATGCCACGTGTCGATCACCCTTGACGAAAGTACTTCTGTGACGCGCGATTTATCGTCATGGAAGTGGATACTTCCGTGATGATAATTTTGGTAATGTCATGGAACACTTCTACGACAGCACAGGTATGACTATCTTGATTCTGTCATAAATTTGTCATGGATGTACATGCATGACAAAAAACGCGACCTACTGTGACAAACACGTATCATCACGGAAGTGTATTTTTTTTGTAGTGAACCCATCTCCCTGTTACCAAGCCCGGGACGTTATATAGTTTTAATGCTATGCTATAGTAGATGGGGTTTGGTATGAGTGCACGAGAGTGGTGTGAAGAAGGAGGACTCTACGTCAATAACAACAACTCCATGATGGAATCTGCAAGGACTGCATCTTCAAGGCCTCAAGACGACTCGAGACAAGAATTCAATACACACTACTGGGTGAAGGACGGTTGACGGGCACCCTGGAGCAACCAGTGGATGGCCAGGATGCATGGAGAAGTGCCATGACATCTTGCGGAAAGCTTCACCCAGACTCAAAGAGACGGAAGAATACTTCATGCCCGGAAGCTTACCTGTGCAACCGCAAGTCACTATGGGCTCTGGCTTGGTTGACCTTAGTTGTGACTCTGGCTGGGACGGTGCTAGCAGATGTAGAACTATGGTAGGATTGGATGAGCACCGGACAGTGGTCAGAGGAACTCTTCGGATGACCATGTTTCGGTCATCTTGTTCTCGAACACCCTAAAGTGCGAGAACGTAAAAAGAGGGATCGAATCTTGCGGGTAAAGTGTACAAACCTCTGCAGAGGGTTAAAACCTAATCGATTAGCCGTGTTTCCGATTACGGACAATTTGAGCCTCTGGACTTGGATCTATATCGGAACTCTCAACACCGGACTGATAACTTAATTGTGGGCAACTTATGATGATTTGGGTTATGAGACATCGGTTGGCGGAACCATGTCAGGTATAGGTATCTGCTTTGTAGTAGAGATTTCTTGGACTATCCTTTGTTGTAGGGAAAATAAAATTAGCTTTTATGCAAAACAAAAACTCAGACACAGAGCCACAAAGTAATATTGCATATAGAATAGTTATATCATCTGCTTTCTCTTATTGTGATCTTGCCGGTACATTCAATGTACTGACCTACACGGCTGCAACGTCTCATGTTGCAGATACTTTTCTTCTGACGAGTAAGAGTACGGTACAGGGTTACAGTCTACACTCAGCCTGTCGATGGCGTTGATGGGACTCCACACCCGTTTGATTGTTTCCGCTGAGAATTATGAGGTATATAAGTTTTACGTTATTTATACATGTGATTGCACTTTGATATATACATTGACGTAATGTGTGTGCCAGCATACCGATCCAGGGATGGCACAGATACACAGAGACTTGACCATCTGAGGTCGGGTCGCTACACCCCTCAGCCGGAACAAGAAGAGCCTGAACTAGAAGAGGTTACTGCTGCGGATGACCTGTCAATGCTTGACAGATTACGTAGAGGTGGCCTTTCACATGATAATGATGCATTTATTAATGATGATGATGAGCACGTCATTACTGATAGTGATGATGATGATGCATTTATTGATCCCGAAGCATTTACTGAACCAGATTATGACTAGGTATTCAATTTTTTATGTTGTACTTGATTTATATAGTTACTTGTATGATTGTATGATTTATATAGTTACTTGTATATTTTTCTTACTTTTTATTATTGTTTCTTATACATAGTGCCATGGTCTTGATGTTCGTCCCCGTCGGCCCTCGTCCGCTTTATGATTAAGATGTGGTAAATTCTCTTTCATAACTATTTGTTGCATTTCTCATTTATGACAATTATGGCCATCAAGTTGACATAGAGCATTTTCTTTTTCAACTAAATTTAACTTCTCGACAAGAGGGTCGGTTTCAAATTCTGGTTCACATACCTCCTAGATGAGAAGATGACATTGGAGTTGTATGTTGCCGATGTCGTCGATGATCACAAGATGAAGATGAATGCAATGCGCTTGAAGATGGATGGAATGCGCCTGAAGCTTAAGAAGACTAGAAAATATGCCATTGATAATGAGGCTTGGTATCATTATGTGACGCCCCAGGACCGACGCTCCAGACGCCTTCCATGTTTTCCGGGTTTCTCGTGTGATTTGTTTTGTTTGTCGCATTTATCATTGCATCATGTCATTTTGCAACCGTTTTAAAACTCAAATAAATTGCATAGATCGTTGATCTATTTAAATCGAAGGAATTCACATGGTGACTTCTCTTTATAACTTATACTCCCAATATTAGGGAGCTATTATAAAATATTCCATTGATGTGGAATTACCTTTGACACACTTGCAATAAATCCCAATGCCTTTGTTATCTCAATTCTTGGTCTCCGACTTGTCCTCATATTCTTTTATCGTTTTATCGAGGCTCTTCCTAAATGTTCAACATTTTGGAAACTTCGGATTCATACTCCTTGTTCAAACCAGTTGAATTAAATCCAAATGCATTTGAATTTATATCTTTCAATCTTGCCAATTCTATTTTTCTAGATCAAGCGCATTTTTATGAGCCCGGGAAAATTAACCGCATGCGCAAATTCTTTCTCTAACCCTCTCTTTGTTTTTCTTTTCTCTAATTCTTTTCTGCCAAAGAAAATTAGGGAGAGAGAAGAGAGAGACCCCCAGCGCACCCCAGCCGGCCACTTGGGCCTCCTGTAGCCGCAGCCCATTAGGCCCAGCCTTAGCCTCCTTCCGAAACCCTAGCACCCCTGGTTCGATCCCCTTCATCTCTCCCGATCGATCCCATCTCCCTCTCCCTCTCGCTCCCTTGCCGCCGCCACTCAACCACGCGCCCACGCTCGATCTCCTCACCCCCTCTGTGCCTCTGCGTCGCCCCACGCGCAAAGGAGTGGCGCCCCGTGCACGGCTTCGTTCTCGCCGCCGGCGACGACCAAGACTCCTCCCAAGCCGCCTCTCCTCCTGCTTCTCCTCGTTGCCAGCAACCCGCCTCGACCTCACCGCGGGCAGCAGCAGTTGCTGCTGCACCCTCTCGCTGACGCCGCGCCCGAACCTCCCCCGCGCCTCGCCTTCGACCTCGGCTTCCGCATCCCATGGCCACGAGCGCCACCAGCAGCAGTTCCAGGCCTGAGCCCCGTCGGCCTCCTCGACGCCGTCGTGCCCCCTTCCATCAGCAGCCGCGCCCTTGTCCCGTCCCCTCTGCCTCCTCCTCGTCGCCTGCATCCACCGCCAGCCACCGCAGAACCAGGCTGCTGCGGCGCCATCTCGCCTCCTCCTCACCTCACCATGCGCCGGCACTGGTGACCTCCGCCTCCAGCCGTGCCGGCGAGCAAGCCGCTGCCATCTGCCTCGTCGCATTCCCCTTCGCCTTCGTCACCTCAAGTTCCATGCTCGAGCCCTCTGCTCGACCAGGAGCTCGTCACCTCCAGCGCCTCTACATGTCCAAGCCCCCTGCCCCGCCTCTGCTTTGTTCGAGCGGGGAGGAGGACGCGCCTCCGCTCGCCCGCATCGACCAACGCCAAGTCCCTGCCGCCGGCCTCCTGTCTTGCTTCTTTTGGACCAGCAAGAACTCCGCCAAGAACCGTACGTAGACACATCGTCTCCAGGATTTTTCGCCAAGTACCTCTACGTGCGGACTTGCCAAGTACTTGACCCAGATGCGCCAAGTTTGACTATGAACGGCTGCATGTCTGACCCCGTATTCGAACCTCAAGCGCCAAGTTCCACTACCGTTGTCGTGCATAGGACAAGGCCAAGTGTACGACTACGCCCGGCGATGCGGCAAGTCCCTCCATGATGACCCGAACATCTACAGAAAAATGTGTACCACTATCGTCGAGGACCGATAGTACCACTACTTCCACTATCGTCGCGAGAACGTCTACTTCCACTACAAACCCTACCCGCTCCGAAAAGGCACGCTTCGAAGGTATAACCCCGAGACGAAATTCGTGGAATGAATGCATGAGTGATGTGTAAGATGCCCGTGGTTGCACCGTTTCTGAGTTGTCATTGCACGTTACTCCTCGTTTGCCATGCCACCGACATGTGGGAACCCAGTGATAGGGATCACCCCACCATCTCTAGCATGTTCCGCACATCCGCGCACTTGCTTCTTTTGCATCGATATCTCAATGAGTTGTCGGAACCGGGATGTTGCCGTGGCACCATTTCCGTTTCACCGCTGTGGCACCCTTTTCCTTCCGCCATGGCGACAAATGCCTCGTAACATGCTGATGTCAACATTTTCATAAAATTGCTTAAAACTTGCATATGTCACTCGCATCATGATAACAACATTTAAAATGTTTAAAATTGTGTTTGCATTTAAATTGCTAAATGCATGTGGGGATTTTTTGGAATTGTTGTTTGTTAATTCTGGCCTCATTTAAACTTGCCTAAATAGATAGTTTTATTATGCTTCACCTCTTGCATGTTTAACAACATTTAATATTGTTGTGTACCTAAACGAGAGCGAACTAAATAATTCGAATGTGGTGTTTCTTCAATATGCAACTCGTTGCATATTGTTTGTTGCACTTTGCCATGCCATGCCTCATTTAAACCGGACATGCATCATACTTGTTTGTGCATCATGCCATTTTTATGTGATGGTTGTTTACCATGTTGTTTGCTTCTTTCCAATTTTCTTCTCTCGTTAGCTTCGGTTTCGTTCCAGAGTTGTGAGGATTCATTCGACTATGTCCATTTGTCTTCTTCATGGACTCCTTCTTCTTCCTTGCGGGATCTCAGGCAAGATGACCATTACCCTCGAAATCACTTCTATCTTTGCTTGCTAGTTGTTCGCTCTATCGCTCTGTTTGCGCTACCTACCACCTGTTTATCATGCCTCCCATATTGCCATGTCAAGCCTCAAACCATCCTTTCCTAGCAAACCGTTGTTTGGCTATGTTACCGCTTTTGCTCAGCCCCTCTTATAGCGTTGCTAGTTGCAGGTGAAGATGAAGTTGGTTCCATGTTGGAACATTGATATGTTGGGATATCACAATATCTCTTATATTATTAATGCATCTATATACTTGGTAAAGGATGGAAGGCTCGGCCTTATGCCTGGTGTTTTGTTCCACTCTTGTCGCCCTAGTTTCCGTCATATCGGTATTATGTTCCCGGATTTGCGTCCCTAACGTGGTTGGGTGATTTATGGGACACCCTTGACAGTTCGCCTTGAATAAAACTCCTCCAGCAAGTCCCAACCTTGGTTTTACATTTGCCTTACAACCTATTTACCCTTCCCTTGGGTCGGCCAACCCGAGGGTCATCTTTATTTTAACCCCCCCCCGGGCCAATGCTTCTCTAAGTGTTGGTCCGAACTAGAGCACCGTGTGGGACCGTCCCTTGGCAACTTGGGTTACGTTGGTACCTGTACGCTTCGCTCATCCGGTGTGCCCTGAGAAAGAGATATGTGCAGCTCCTATCAGGATTTGTCGGCACAGTCGGTTGGTCTTGCTGGTCTTGTTTTACCATTGTCGAAATGTCTTGTAACCGGGATTCCGAGCCTGATCGGGTCTTCCCGGGAGAAGGAATATCCTTCGTTGACCGTGAGGGCTTGTGATGGGCTAAGTTGGGACGCCCCTGTAGGGTATAAACTTTCGAAAGCCGTGCCCGCGGTTATGTGGCAGATGGGAATTTGTTAATGTCCGGTTGTAGAGAACTTGAGACTTGACTTAATTAAAATACATCAACCGCGTGTGTAGCCGTGATGGTCTCTTCTCGCCAGAGTCCGGGAAGTGAACACGGTTCTTGTGTTATGGTTGTGCGTAAGTAGTTTCAGGATCACTTCTTGATCACTTCTAGCTTCACGACCGTTGCGTTGCTTCTCTCCTCGCTCTTATTTGCGTTTGTTAGCCACCATATTTGCTTAGTGCTTGCTGCAGCTCCACCTCATTACCCCTTTCCTACCCATAAGCTTAAATAGTCTTGATCTCGCGGGTGTGAGATTGCTAAGTCCTCGTGACTCACAGATTCTACCAAAACAGTTGTAGGCGCCGATGATACCAGTGCAGATGATGCAATCGAGCTCAAGTGGGAGTTTGACGAGGACCTTGGTCGTTACTATGTTTCGTTTCCTGATGATCAGTAGTGGTGCCCAGTTGGGACGATCGGGGATCTAGCAATTGGGGTTGTCTTCTTCCATTTTGGTTCCGTAGTCGGACCTTGATTGTACTCTGAAAGATGTATGTTTAATTTATGTATTGTGTGAAGTGGCGACTGTAAGCCAACTCTTTATCCCATTCTTGTTCATTACATGGGATTGTGTATGACCCTTCTTGCGACAAAACCACCATGCGGTTATGCCTCCAAGTCGTGCCTCGACACGTGGGAGATATAGCCGCAAAATGGGCGTTACAAGCTGTTAATCAGAGCCATCCCTGACTTAGGAGCCCCCTGCTTGATCGAACCCCTGGCGTTGTTGAGTCTAGAAAAAACGTTTTGAGTCTTAGGATTATATATATCGGAGAGTAGGATTCTTTTTACTCCTCAGTCCCTTCGTTGCTCTGGTGAGGCCCCCTGACGTAGAAATTTTGACTCTCCTCTCCTCAAATTTCACTAAAAAAAATTTAGGATCATGCGGGTTTCTTGGAATCGTTCTGATGGTTTTGTGACGAGAACATTGTTCTTGGTGCCTCCTGACATTTAGGGGTTGTGGCAGTGTCCCGGGGAGTTGAGCTCCGAGGTGTTGTCGTCACAATTTTATCGTTGCAGTTCAGGAATACCTGAGTTTTGCCGACATCGAAAATCTCTTTTATGCAGTTGTTGGTGAGATCACCTCGACGCCACCTAGTACTGGGGCGGGAGTTCGGGAGTATTGCCATAACTCATATAACGGATGCTTTTCGAAGGTTGAGGTAAATGATTTCTGAAGGTTTCTTGGTTATGTGTTGAAGGATGGATACAGCTGGATCTAGGTATTGTTAGTTTGGGTGAGATATATTGCTTCCCCTGTATCCCCAACACCTGACTGCATAACCAGAAAGTTTCGGGAGTTTATAAGTGGGAATTCAAGTAGCTCCTAGGATATCTTTCCGACAGATGCATGATATGAGATTGGGGTTCGACGTCTAGTGGTCCGCCTATCCACGGTTGCTTTTACACTGGTCTCGTAGTGTTTTAAAGAGTCCTTGGCTATGCTGACTCGGGGACGCTTCGTATGTCATGTGCACTGCCTTGTACATGATGGTGCTGTACGATCGAGCCCGTGTGGGCGCCACCACGAAAACTTCGGACGAAATCTCTATCATATGTTTGTTCCGGCTTATTCTGCAAGCCAATCCTTTGTTTTGTTTTGAGTTGTGGTATTCGAGTTGCTTCAATGTCAAGTGTTGATTCCATACCTTTTCCAAGTGGTGTTCTCATGTTTCTATGGGAGTGTTAATCCTTCTTGGTCATCAAGAGTGCCATCCCAATTCTATTTCTAACCGGTTCGCTTCTCTTCAAGATGATCTCACCATTCTCCCCATCTGCAAGATCAATTGTAAGTTCTCTCAATGATGTCTGTTTCATTCATCCCAAGGTGCCTTTGTTTTCCCGCCCTCCCACCCTTTTCTTCAAGGACTCAGATTTCTTAATCAAGTATCCTTTTTGCTGATGCGAAGTCTCTTCATTCTTTTCTTTCAAAGTTCTTATCCGGTGATTTCCCATTAAGATACTAATGAAGCTTCAAGTTTATCATTCTTTGTTCTCTTATCTTCCTCGGTGGTTTCAATGCAAGCTTTCGGTGTTGATCATATCATTTTTCCTTGTTTCAAATGTTTTCCCATGCCGGTGCACCTCTTAATTTCTCACCTTTCTCTATTCATATCCAGAGTGTCGAAGATATCACAGAAGATTCGCATTTCCATTCCCAATCCGTTCAAGCTATCTCGAGGTTGTTATCTCTTTTGAGCCATTTAATTCAACCGGCACAATCTTTCTTTTAATCATTCAACGGTGTATCTTTTGAGTGGGCCCTAACCCACAGGTCTTTTCCCAGGATCTTATCTGACTTTTCTAATTTTCATCCCGGAGTATCTCAACAATTCATGGTGGTTTCTCGTCATCATTCTCGGATTTTGAAGACCGGAGAAGAGTTTCCCTTAAATCTTGTCCATTCTCTTGAAGATTCATGGTTCTAACTTGTTGCCATCCTCTCATAATTGTTTTTGACTGCGAGAATTCTTTTCACCCATCCGGAGCAATTCAGGAGTCTTTTCAGTTTGATTCTTTGGAACTCATCATCTCAGAATTACTCATTCCAGCTTTCACCTCTCGTTCTCCAAATCTTACCGGTGCATCATTCAAATATTCTCTAATCAGCTCGTGATCTATTGGTTCACATGTATCTAAATCCCCTCAAGTATCTTCTTTCATTTTCCAATTTTTCCCGGTGTATTGTGCTTTTGCCACTTTCATTTTCAATTCTTACGGCGGTTTGTTCAAGATTCCTCTTCCTATGTTCTCATATTAATTTATTCATTGTTTTCAATCCTACCGGTGGTTCGTTGAAGATCTTCTCAAGTTTGCACCATATCTATCTTAATCCTTTCTACGAGAATAAGTAGTATGCCAAATCCATTGCTTGTCATCAATTTAATTGGTGAAGGATGAGCATAATGTAATTCCTATTCTTGTCTCATCGAGTAAATTCAATTCCTTATTCGGGAGGTTCATCAAAATTCTTGATTTCATTTGTTCATGTTTCTTTCCGGAGTTCCAAGTTTTCTCGGTTATATCATTTCAAAGCTTCATCTTATCACTGCAAGGCTTCACCTTGTGTTTTCAACTTCTCTTTCTTCCTATCATCCTTTTATTACCGGAGTTCTTCATGGAGGCTCTACATGATGGTTCGTCAAGGATTCTTTTCATTCTTCAATTGCTCTTCAAGATTTCATTCTCGAAGTGTTCTCAAGATCCTTGTTGGAAGAGCTCAAATATTCTTCTTCCTGCATTCCAAAGTGCAATTCGTTCTACCTTGTCATTTGAGGTGGTGTTATGTCATTCTTGACAATGTGAGTTCGCGTTTCATGATTGACATGTTGTCAAGAATGAGATATTTTAAATCCACCAATCTCTTCGTTGGATTTATCTTGTGTCATGTTTCACCTAAAGCCTTCCCTAAGGAATGTTGCTATTATGGTGCTTATCAATGATCCAAGTTTTCTCCTATCCTCTTGGTGAAAGAAGTTTTTCATCGCCTTGGTGCTCTCACTCAAATCAATGGCTTCCTTTAGTGGTCGTTTGTCACCTCATAATGTTGAGATGTTTCCATAAGTCCACTACAAGCTTATTCTTTTTGTTGTTGGTTTTCCAACAACTCCGTTCAATCCTTCTTTTAAGGAGGCTCTTTCAAATTCAATTATGATAGAAGTTGTTGTTCTCTTCTCTGTTCTCTTGATTCCACTCTTTCATTTGTCCCGAAGGCAATGTGATGTTGCTCTCTTCGCTCATCATCTCGAATTGTGAAGATCATGTTCTTTCCTTGCTTATCCATTTAACCGGTTTGTTGTGTTTTATTTTCAAGTTCTTTTCATCTTATCAAGTCTTGGATCTCTTTTCAACCGAAGGGTTGTTCGAATTTGTTCTCCCTTGCTCCTTGTTTATCTCATTTCAACCAGACTGGTTTCAATTCCTTCTTGTCCATTTTGCTCGTCATTCATAGTTTTGCAAGCTCCAAGGTTCACATGGTGTTCCTTGTTTCTCTTTTCTACCGGAGTCTTCTCAATTTTGTTCAACTCTGTCGTATTCTTCTTTCAAGTATTCAACCTCTCAAGGTTCATTGGTTTCACTCGTTTGTCAAAGAAGCAACTTGTTTTACCTGTTCCTCTCCCGTTTCTCCCCGGTGCCATCCTAGATCTCGGGACGAGATCTCTTGTAAGTGGAGGAGAGTTGTGACGCCCGAGGACTGACGCTCCAGACGCCTTCCATGTTTTCCGAGTTTCTCGTGTGATTTGTTTTGTTTGTCGCATTTATCATTGCATCATGTCATTTTGCAACCGTTTTAAAACTCAAATAAATTGCATAGATCGTTGATCTATTTAAATCGAAGGAATTCACATGGTGACTTCTCTTTATAACTTATCCTCCCAATATTAGGGAGCTATTATAAAATATTCCATTGATGTGGAATGACCTTTGACACACTTGCAATAAATCCCAATGCCTTTGTTATCTCAATTCTTGGTCTCCGACTTGTCCTCATATTCTTTTATCGTTTTATCGAGGCTCTTCCTAAATGTTCAACATTTTGGAAACTTCGGATTCATACTCCTTGTTCAAACCAATTGAATTAAATTCAAATGCATTTGAATTTATATCTTTCAATCTTGCCAATTCTATTTTTCTAGATCAAGCGCATTTTTATGAGCCCGGGAAAATTAACCGCATGCGCAAATTCTTTCTCTAACCCTCTCTTTGTTTTTCTTTTCTCTAATTCTTTTCTGCCAAAGAAAATTAGGGAGAGAGAAGAGAGAGACCCCCAGTGCACCCCAGCCGGCCACTTGGGCCTCCTGTAGCCGCAGCCCGTTAGGCCCAGCCTCAGCCTCCTTCCGAAGCCCTAGCACCCCTGGTTCGATCCCCTTCATCTCTCCCGATCGATCCCATCTCCCTCTCCCTCTCGCTCCCTTGGCGCCGCCACTCAACCATGCGCCCGCGCCCGATCTCCTCATCCCCTCTGTGCCTCTGCGTCGCCCCACGCGCAAAGGAGTGGCGCCCCGCGCACGGCTTCGTTCTCGCCGCCGGCGACAAACAAGACTCCTCCCACGCCGCCTCTCCTCCTGCTTCTCCTCGTCGCCACCAACCTGCCTCGACCTCACCGCGGGCAGCAGCAGTTGCTGCTGCACCCTCTCGCTGACACCGCGCCCGGACCTCCCCCGCGCCTCGCCATCGACCTCGGCTTCCGCATCCCATGGCCACGAGCGCCACCAGCAGCAGTTCCAGGCCTGAGCCCCGTCGGCCTCCTCGCCGCCGTCGCGCCCCCATCCATCAGCAGCCGCGCCCTCGTCCCGTCCCCTCTGCCTCCTCCTCGTCGCCTGCATCCACCGCCAGCCACCGCAGAACCAGGCTGCTGCGGCGCCATCTCGCCTCCTCCTCACCTCACCATGCGCCAGCACTGGTGACCTCCACCTCCAGCCGTGCTGGCGAGCAAGCCGCTGCCGCCCGCCTTGTCGGTTCACCTTCGCCTTCGTCACCTCAAGTTCCGCGCCCGAGCCCTCTGCTCGACCAGGAGCTCGTCACCTCCAGCGCCTCTACATGTCCAAGCCCCCTGCCCCGCCTCTGCTTCGTTCGAGCGGGGAGGAGGACGCGCCTCCGCTCACCCGCATCGACCAGCGCCAAGTCCCTGCCGCCGGCCTCCTGTCTTGCTTCTTTTGGGCCAGCAAGAACTCCGCCAAGAACCGTACACGGACACATCGTCTCCAGGATTTTTCGCCAAGTACCTCTACGTGCGGACTCGCCAAGTACTTGACCCGGATGCGCTAGGTTTGACTATGAACGGCTGCACGTCCGTGTAACATCCACGATGCGGCTATATCTCCCACGTGTCGAGGCATGACTTAGAGGCATAACCGCATTGTAGGTATTGTCGCAAGAAGGGTCATCTTCACACAATCCCATGTAATGAACAAGAATGGGATAAAGAGAGTTGGCTTACAATCGCCACTTCAGACAATACATAAATAAATCATACATCGATCAAAGTACACACATAGACCGACTACGGTCAAAGCCAAAAGAAAAGAAGATAACCCAACTGTTAGATCCCTGATCGTCCCAACTGGGCTCCACTACTGATCATCAGGAAACGAAACATAGTAACGACCAAGGTCCTCGTCGAACTCCCACTTGAGCTCGGTTGCATCTCCTGCACTGGTATCGTCGGCACCTACAACTGTTTTGGTAGAATCTGTGAGTCACGAGGACTCAGCAATCTCACACCCGCGAGATCAAGACTATTTAAGCTTACGGGTAGGAAAGGGTAGTGACGTGGAGCTGCAGCAAGCACTAAGCATATATGGTGGCTAACATACGCAAATAAGAGCGAGAAGAGGAGCAACGGAACGGTCGTCGACTAGTAATGATCAACAAGTGATCCTGAGCTCCTACTTACGTCAAACATAACCCAAAAGCCGTGTTCTCTTCCCGGACTCCACCGAAAAGAGACCATCACGGCTACACATGCGGTTGATGCATTTTAATTAAGTCAAGTGTCAAGTTCTCTACAACCGGACATTAACAAATTCCCATCTGCCACATAACCGCGGGCACGGCTTTCGAAAGTTTATACCCTGTAGGGGTGTCCCAACTTAGCCCATTATAAGCTCTCACGGTCAACGAAGGATATTCCTTCTCCCGGGAAGACCCGATCAGTGTCGGAATCCCGGTTTACAAGTCATTTCGACAATGGTAAAACAAGACCAGCAAAGCCGCCCGATGTGCCGACAAATCCCGATAGGAGCTGCACATATCTCGTTCTCAGGGCACACCGGATGAGACAGGCTATGAGTAAAACCAGACTTCGAGTTTCCCCGAGGTGGCCCCGCAGGCGGCTCAGTTCGGACCAACACTCGAAGGAGCACTGGCCCCGGGGGGTTAAAATAAAGATGACCCTTGAGTCTGCAGAACCCAAGGGAAAAAGGCTTAGGTGGCAAATGTTAAAACCAAGGTTGGGCCTTGCTGGAGGAGTTTTATTCATGGCGAACTGTCAAGGGGGTCCCATAAATCACCCAACCGCGTAAGGAACGCAAAATCAAGGAACATAACACCGGTATGACGGAAAACTAGGGCGGCAAGAGTGGAACAAAACACCAGGCATAAGGCCGAGCCTTCCACCCTTTACCAAGTATATAGATGCATTAATTAAATAAGAGATATTGTGATATCCCAACATATCCATGTTCCAACAAGGAACAAACTTCATCTTCACCTGCAACTAGCAACGCTATAAGAGGGGCTGAGCAAAGCGGTAACATAGCCAAACAACGGTTTGCTAGGAAAGGTGGGTTAGAGGCTTGACATGGCAATATGGGAGGCATGATAAACAAGTGGTAGGTAGCGCAGCATAGCAATAGAGCGAACAACTAGCAAGCAAAGATAGAAGTGATTTCGAGGGTATGGTCATCTTGCCTGAAATCCCGCTAGGAAGAAGAACGAGTCCATGAAGAAGACAAAAGGACGTAGTCGAACGAATCCTCGCAACTCCGGAACGAAACCGAAGCTAATGAGAGAGGCAACCCGGAAAGAAACAAACAACATAGTAAACAACCACCACATACACATGGCATGATGCACAAACAAGTATGATGCATGTCCGGTTTAATGAGCATGGCATGGCAAAGTGCAACAAACAACACTACAAATTAAGTGGAGCTCAATATGCAACGAGTTGCATATTGACGAAACACCACATACGATTATTTAGTTCTCTCTCGGTTATGAAAAAGACAAGATTAAATGTTGGTTAACATGGCAGGAGGTGAAGCATAAGTAAACTAACTATTTAGGCAAGTTTAAATGAGGTCGGAACAACAAATAACAATTCCGGAAAATCCTCATATGCATATTTTTGATTTGGTACTGTTCTGCCATAAACAAAATTTTAATGTTGTTAAACAGCAAATAAAGTACACCATGTTAAACTAGGCATTTTTCTACCCCATTTACATATAAAGTTTATTAAAATCCGAGCTACGGTTATTTAGTTATGAAATAAATCATTTTAACATGGCATTTGAGCAAATTTAACCAAACAGCAATTTAAACATTTTAAACATGGATGAAAGTGGCATAATGTGAAACTAGATAAAATGCTAAGCATTTTGCATATATAAGTTGTTTTAATCCGATGCATGGTTTGTGAGATATTAAATGCATGAACATGGAGGGTCAATCTGTAAATATGCAGTTTTTGGATAATTAGACAAATTAGCAGCGAAAAAAACACTACGGGCCGAATCTGGCTGGCCCAATGGTGCACAGGAGAGGGGCGGGTGCTGCTCACCCTGGGCCAAGCCCAGCTGGAGAGGAGGAGGCCCGAGCGGCGCAGATCTAGGCTGCGACGGGAGCAGACGAGGAGGCCTGGCGCGGGCGACTTGGCGCTGGTCCTCGAGACGAGCTGCAGGTGGTCAACGCGCGCAGGGGCTCGCTGCAAGGCAGGGCGAGGTGGCGCTGGACTTGGGGCTCCGGTGAGAGGGACTTGAAGCGCAGGGGCGGCGAGCTCGAGCATACCCGACGGGTGGTGCTGCTCGGAGGTCACCGGACAGAGCAGGTCAACGGCAATGGCGACATGGGCACGGGGCGGCGGACTTGGACGGTGGAGCTTGGGCGCGGCGGCGCTCAGGTGACTCCGGCAGGCGGTGGGGGAAGATGAGGCCGGCAGGACCCAGAACAACAGGCGGTGAAGCAGGACCCGGCGATTGGACAGCGGGGCGAGCAGCGGCAACGGCGAGCGTCTGCTGCGGGGCTCCATGATGTTCCTGTTGCAGAGAGCGAGAGATGTGAGAGGGAGAAGAGAGAAGCAGGAAAGGAAGGAAGGGGCGGCGCGGGGCTCATCTGTGGTGCAGCTCACCGGCAGGGCGGCTGTAGTCGAGGCCAGGCGCTGGAGCCGAGGGGCTCGAGGAGCTCCTCTCCTTGGTGCGGGACGCGCACGGAAAGCGGGGACACTTGGGGTAAGGAGCCGGTTGCAGGCGCGGGAAGGAGGAGGCTGCGGCTTGCTGGTGATTTGGGTGGCGCGGAAATCACGGGAGTTGGTCGGAGGCTACGTTTGGAGGGGTGGATCTGAGGTGGATGGTGGTTGGCTCGGTGGGGAAGACGAGGAGGAGACCAGGTGGGCTGGCGGCGGCGGGGGGGATTTGATGGATGGATGGGACAGGGCTAGGGTTAGAATAATATATATAGCAGATGAATTTAGGTTAGGGGATATTTGGTCCCTCTGATTTAAATCAGACGGTCAAGAAAAATAAGCTAGGAGAGTCCAACAAAGAAAACGGTGATGTTTTATAGATGTTAGGGGATGATCCGGACCCATCGGTAACAACAACCCGGGTCGAGTTCGGGACAATTTTCGGGCGCGCGCGAGGGGTGGTCTGAGAGGGGTCGACAAAGACAAAGTATCTGACAAAAGGCCCCAGAGAAGACAAGAGAGAAAACGAGGAGCAACGTTGCAAGTGTGGTTGGTCTCGAAACGGTCAACGATAGCAAGGGGGAACGCGGCAACTATGAGCGGATGCATGTTTTAAAAACAATGACGACAACAAGTGCCGATGCAATGCGGATGATGCGATGATGAATGCAACAAACAAATAAAACACACAACGATAACGAAAAAATATGGAAGGCGTCTGGAGCGTCGGTCTCGGGGCGTTACAACACTCCACCACTACAAGAGGATCTCGTCCCGAGATCTAGGATCGCACCGGAGATAAACGGAAGAGGAACAGGTAAAACAAGTTGCTTCTTTGATAAACGAGTGAAACCAAAGAACCTTGAGAGGTTGAAAACTTGAAAGAAGAATACGACAGAGTTGAACAAAATTGAGAAGACTCTGGTAGAAAAGAGAAACAAGGAACACCATGTGAACTTTGTAGTTTGCAAAGCTATGAATGACGAGAACAATGGATGAGAAGTACATGCGAGCACTCCGGTTGAAACGAGATGTACAAGGAACGATAATGATCAATTACGATAACGCTCCGGTTGGAAATCAAAAGAATAGAATTTGAACTTGGCAAAATGAAAGCACTTGGATGAGACTCCGGTTAAAACTAGATAGAGAAGGAATAAGATTGATATAATTTGGGCAGCACTCCAACTGAAAGAAGAAGGAAAAACTTGATAAGATGAAAAGAACTTCAAGAGATGACACAACACTCCGGTTAAATGGATAAGCATGAAAAGAATACGATCCTCACAAAACGAGGTGATGAGTGAAGATAGCAACATCACCATGCCTCCGGAAGAAAATATAAGATAGATCATTGGAATAAAGGAATGGAGAAGAAAATGCCAACTTCTGCCACAAATGATCTTGGAAAGCACCCTTCCAAGAAGGTTAGAATGGAGTTGTTGTAAAAACCAACAAAGAAACGAATAAGCTCGTAGTGGGCTTATGGAAAACTTCTCAAGATAGAGGCGAAATTGTGCCACTACGGAAACAACTAATATAATTGATAACACCAACGAGATGAAAAACTTCTTTCACCAAGAGGATATGAGAAAACTTGGATCATTGATAAGCACCATAATAGCAACATTCCTTAGGGAAGGCTTTAGGTGAAATATGACACAAGATAACTCCAACAAAGAGGTTAAAGGATTTAAAATACCTCATTCTTGACAACATGTGAATCATGAAGCACGAAAAGAAATTGTCAAGAATGATATATTACCATCTCAAAAGATAAGGTAGGAAGAATTGCACTTCAGAATGCAAGATGAAGAATACTTGAACTCCCCAAAACAAAACGTGTGTTGAACACCATGTTTATTTTAGAGTATAGCTTGGCGGATCTTAACTCTGAGAGAAATCTTGAAGAACAATTGAAAAATGAAAGGAATCCTTGACGAAGCACCATGTAGAGCCTCCATGAAGAACTCCGGTAAACAAAAGGATGATAGAAAGAAAGAGAAGTTGACAACACAAGGTGAAGCCTTGCAATGATTTGGGTGGAGCTTTGAAATGATATAATTGAAATAACTTGGAGATCCGGAAAGAAAAATGAACAAATGAGATCAAGAATTTTGATGAATCTCCGGAATAAGGAATTAATCACTTGGATGAAACAAGAATAAGAATTACATTATGCTTATCCTTCACCAATTTAGATTGATGACAAGCAACGGATTTTGCATACTACTTATTCGAAAGGATTAAGATAGATATTGCGCAAACTTGGGAAGGTCTTCATCGAACCACCGGTAGGATTGAAACAACGAATAAATTGATATGATAACGAAGGAAGAGAAATCTTGAACGAACCACCGCGAGAATTGAAAACAATTGAAGAAAAGAGGACGAAACACTGTAAGAATTAAAGAACGCGCGAAAATACTCGAGGGAATTTAGATACATGAGAACGAATAGATCACGAGCTGACTAGAGGATACTTGAACGATGCACCGGGAGAATATGGAGATGAACGAAGAGACATCAATTTAGAATAATTGGAGAATGAAGCTGAAAACTTAGAACGAAGAAATCTTCTGAAATGATGGCCTTTGGATGATCAAGAAATGAAAACAACTCTGAAATGCTCCGGATGGGTAAGAAAAGAATTGCGCGATTGGAAACAATTTGAGAGGATGGAAACAAGTTAGAACCATGAATCTTGAAGAGAATGGAGCAAGATTTAAGAGAAACACTTCTTCGGTCTTCAAATGTTGAGAATGACGATGAGAAACACCACCATGAATTGTTGGCACTCCGGAATGAAGAATAGAAGGTTGAACCAACGATGAAAGAATTTGAAAGATCTTGGAGAAAGACATTTGACTGGTGATAATTCATTCTTACGTCAAACTTTGCAATGAATTTGAGAATAACTCCGAAAAAAAATTAGAAGAGTCAGGTAAGATCCTGGGAAAAGACCTGTGGGTTAGGCCCACTCAGAAGATACACCGTTGAACGATTTAGAAGAGAGATTGCACTGGTAGAATTAAATGGTTCGAAAGAGATAACAACCTCGAGATATCTTGAACAAACTAGGAATGATAACACGAATTTTCCGAGATATCTTCAGCACACCGAAACAAATGGAAAGCGAGAGGTGAATGATTAAGAGATACACCGGCATGAAAAAAAAACATTTGAAACAAGGAAAGGAATGTGACCAACATTGAAGGCTTGAATTTAGTCCACCGGAGAAGAAAAACAATGAAGAATGATAAACTTGAAGAACATCTTCATGAGATCCACCGGGTAAGAACATTGATTGAAAAGAATGAAGGGACTTCACATGAATAAAATGGATACTTGGTTAAGACATCTGATTTCTTGAAGGAAAAGGGTGGGAGGGCGGGAAAAACAAAGGCAACTTGGGACGGATGAAAAAAAACACTGTTGAGAAAATTTAGAGTTGATCTTGCGGATGTTGAAAATGATCGGATTCACTTGAAGAGAAGCACACCGGTTGAAAAGAATTAATATGACAACCTCGATGATCGAAAGGATTAGCAACCACATAGAAATATGAGAACACCACTTAGAAAAGGTATGGAATCCACATTTGACTTCGAAGCAACTCGAATACCACAACTCAAAACAAAACAAAGGATTGGCTTGCAGAATAAGCCGGAACAAACATATGATAGAGATTTCGTCCGAAGTTTTCGTGGTGGGGCCCACACGGGCTCGATCGTACAGCACCATCATGTACAAGGCAGTGCACATGACATACGAAGCGTCCCCGAGTCGGCATAGCCAAGGACTCTTTAAGACACTACGAGACCACTGTAAAACCAACCGTGGAAAGGCGGACCACTAGACGTCGAACCCCAATCTCATATCATGCATCCGTCGGAAAGATATCCTAGGAGCTACTTGCATTCCCACTTATAAACTCCCGAAACTTTCTGGTTATGCAATCTGGTGTTGGGGATACAGGGGACGCAATATATCTCACCCAAACTAACAATACCTAGATCCAGCTGTATCCATCCTTCAACACATAACCAAGAAACCTTCGGAAATTGTTTCCCTCAACCTTCGAAAAGCATCCGTTATACGAGTTATGGAAATACTCCCGAACTCCCGCCCCAGTACTGGGTGGCGTCGAGGTGATCTCACCAACAACTGCATAAAAGAGATTTTCGATGTCGGCGGAACTCATGTATTCCAGAACTGCAACGATAAAATTGTGACGACAACACCTCGGAGCTCAACTCCCCGGGACACTGCCACAACCCCTAAATGTCAGGAGGCACCAAGAACAATGTTCTCGTCACAAAACCTTTGGAACGATTCCAAGATACCCGCGTGATCCAAAATTTTTTTAGTGAAATTTGAGGAGAGAAAAGTCCAAACTTCTACGTCAGGAGGCCTCACCAGAGCGACGAAGGGACTGAGGAGTAAAAAGAATCCTACTCTCCGATATATATAATCCTAATACTCAAAACATTTTTTTCTAGACTCAACAACGCCAGCGATTCGATCAAGCAGGGGGCTCCTAAGTCGGGGATGGCTCTGATACCAACTTGTAACACCCACGATGCGGCTATATCTCCCACGTGTCGAGGCACGACTTAGAGGCATAACCGCATTGTAGGTATTGTCGCAAGAAGGGTCATCTTCACACAATCCCATGTAATGAACAAGAATGGGATAAAGAGAGTTGGCTTACAATCACCACTTCAGACAATACATAAATAAATCATACATCAATCAGAGTACACACATAGACCGCCTATGGTCAAAGCCAAAAGAAAAGAAGATAACCCAACTGTTAGATCCCTGATCGTCCCAACTGGGCTCCACTACTGATCATCAGGAAACGAAACATAGTAACGACCAAGGTCCTCATCGAACTCCCACTTGAGCTCGGTTGCATCACCTGCACTGGTATCGTCGTCACCTGCAACTGTTTTGGTAGAATCTGTGAGTCACGAGGACTCAGCAATCTCACACCCGCGATATCAAGACTATTTAAGCTTATGGGTAGGAAAGGGTAGTGAGGTGGAGCTGCAGCAAGCACTAAGCATATATGGTGGCCAACATATGCAAATAAGAGAGAGAAGAGGAGCAACGAAACGGTCGTCAACTAGTAATGATCAAGAAGTGATCCTGAACTCCTACTTATGTCAAACATAACCCAAAAGCCGTGTTCTCTTCCCGGACTCCACCGAAAAGAGACCATCACGGCTACACACGCGGTTGATGCGTTTTAATTAAGTCAAGTGTCAAGTTCTCTACAACCGGACATTAACAAATTCCCATCTGCCACATAACCGCGAGCACGGCTTTCGAAAGTTTATACCCTGTAGGGGTGTCCCAACTTAGCCCATTATAAGCTCTCACGGTCAACGAAGGATATTCCTTCTCCCGGGAAGACCCGATCAGTCTCGGAATCCTGGTTTACAAGACATTTCGACAATGGTAAAACAAGACCAACAAAGCCGCCCGATGTGCCGACAAATCCCGATAGGAGCTGCACACATATCGTTCTCAGGGCACACCGGATGAGACAGGCTATGAGTAAAACCAGACTTCAAGTTTCCCCGAGGTGGCCCCGCAGGCGGCTCGGTTCGGACCAACACTCGAAGGAGCACTGGCCCGGGGGGGTTAAAATAAAGATGACCCTTGAGTCTGCAGAACCCAAGGGAAAAAGGCTTAGGTGGCAAATGTTAAAACCAAGGTTGGGCCTTGCTGGAGGTGTTTTATTCAAGGCGAACTGTCAAGGGGGTCCCATAAATCACCCAACCGCGTAAGGAACGCAAAATCAAGGAACATAACACCGGTATGACGGAAAACTAGGGCGGCAAGAGTGGAACAAAACACCAGGCATAAGGCCGAGCCTTCCACCCTTTACCAAGTATATAGATGCATTAATTAAATAAGAGATATTGTGATATCCCAACATATCCATGTTCCAACAAGGAACAAACTTCATCTTCACCTACAACTAGCAACGCTATAAGAGGGGCTGAGCAAAGCAGTAACATAGCCAAACAACGGTTTGCTAGGAAAGGTGGGTTAGAGGCTTGACATGGCAATATGGGAGGCATGATAAACAAGTGGTAGGTAGCGCAGCATAGCAATAGAGCGAACAACTAGCAAGCAAAGATAGAAGTGATTTCGAGGGTATGGTCATCTTGCCTGAAATCCCGCTAGGAAGAAGAACGAGTCCATGAAGAAGACAAAAGGATGTAGTGGAACGAATCCTCACAACTCCGGAACGAAACCGAAGCTAATGAGAGACGCAACCCGGAAAGAAACAAACTACATAGTAAACAACCACCACATACACATGGCATGATGCACAAACAAGTATGATGCATGTCTGGTTTAATGAGCATGGCATGGCAAAGTGCAACAAACAACACTACAAATTAAGTGGAGCTCAATATGCAACGAGTTGCATATTGACGAAACACCACATACGATTATTTAGTTCTCTCTCGGTTATGAACAAGACAAGATTAAATGTTGGTTAACATGGCAAGAGGTGAAGCATAAGTAAACTAACTATTTAGGCAAGTTTAAATGAGGCCGGAACAACAAATAACAATTCCGGAAAATCCTGATATGCATATTTTTGATTTGGTACTGTTCTGCCATAAACAAAATTTTAATGTTGTTAAACAGCAAAATAAAGTACACCATGTTAAACTAGGCATTTTTCTACCCCATTTACATATAAAGTTTATTAAAATCCGAGCTACGGTTATTTAGTTATGAAATAAATCATTTTAACATGGCATTTGAGCAAATTTAACCAAACAGCAATTTAAACATTTTAAACATGGATGAAAGTGGCATAATGTGAAACTAGATAAAATGCTAAGCATTTTGCATATATAAGTTGTTTTAATCCGATGCATTGTTTGTGAGATATTAAATGCATGAACATGGAGGGTCAATCTGTAAATATGCAGTTTTTGGATAATTAGACAAATTCGCAGCAGCGAAAAAAACACTACGGGCCGAATCTGGCTGGCCCAATGGTGCACAGGAGAGGGGCGGGTGCTGCTCACCCTGGGCCAAGCCCAGCTGGAGAGGAGGAGGCCCGAGCGGCGCAGATCTAGGCTGCGACGGGAGCAGAGGAAGAGGCCTCGCGCGGGCGACTTGGCGCTGGTCCTCGAGACGAGCTGCAGGTGGTCAACGCGCGCAGGGGCTCGCTGCAAGGCAGGGTGAGGCGCCGCTGGACTTGGGGCTCCGGCGAGAGGGACTGGAAGCGCAGGGGCGGCGAGCTCGAGCAGACCCGACGGGTGGTGCTACTCGGAGGTCACCGGACAGAGCAGGTCAACGGCAGTGGCGACATGGGCACGGGGCGGCGGACTTGGACAGTGGAGCTTGGGCGCGGCGGCGCTCGGGTGACTCCGGCAGGCGGTGGGGGAAGATGAGGCCGGCAGGACCTAGAACAACAGGCGGTGAAGCAGGACCCGGCGATTGGACAGCGAGGCGAGCAGCGGCAACGGCGAGCGTCTGCTGCGGGGCTCTATGATGTTCCTGTTGCAGAGAGCGAGAGATGTGAGAGGGAGAAGAGAGAAGCAGGAAAGGAAGGAAGGGGCGGCGCGGGGCTCATCTGTGGTGCAGCTCACCGGCAGGGCGGCTGTAGTCGAGGCCAGGCGCTGGAGCCGAGGGGCTCGAGGAGCTCCTCTCCTTGGTGCGGGACGCACACGGAAAGCGGGGACACTTGGGGTAAGGAGCCGGTTGCAGGCGCGGGAAGGAGGAGGCTGCGGCTTGCTGGTGATTTGAGTGGCGCGGAAATCGCGGGAGTTGGTCGGAGGCTACGTTTGGAGGGGGTGGATCTGAGGTGGATGGTGGTTGGCTCGGTGGGGAAGACGAGGAGGAGACCAGGTGGGCTGGCGGCGGCGGGGAGGATTTGATGGATGGATGGGACAGGGCTGGGGTTAGACTAATATATATAGCAGATGAATTTAGGTTAGGGGATATTTGGTCCCTCCGATTTAAATCGGACGGTCAAGAAAAATAAGCTAGGAGAGTCCAACAAAGAAAACGGTGATGTTTTATAGATGTTAGGGGATGATCCGGACCCATCGGTAACAACAACCCAGGTCGGGTTCGGGACAATTTTCGGACGCGCGCGAGGGGTGGTCTGAGAGGGGTCAACAAAGACAAAGTATCTGACAAAAGGCCCCGGAGAAGACAAGAGAGAAAACGAGGAGCAACGTTGCAAGTGTGGTTGGTCTCGAAACGGTCAACGATAGCAAGGGGGAACGCGGCAACTATGAGTGGATGCAAGTTTTAAAAACAATGACAACAACGAGTGCCGATGCAATGCGGATGATGAATGCAACAAACAAATAAAACACACAACGATAACGAAAAAATATGGAAGGCGTCTGGAGCGTCGGTCTCGGGGCGTTACAGTCCGACCCCGTATTCGAACCTCAAGCGCCAAGTTCCACTACCGTTGTCGTGCATCCGAAAAGACCAAGTGTACGACTACGCCCGGCGATGCGGCAAGTCCCTCCACGATGACCCGAACATCTACAGAAAAACGTGTACCACTATCGTCGAGGAACGATAGTACCACTACTTCCACTACCGTCGCGAGAACGTCTACTTCCACTACTTCCACTACAAACCCGACCGGCTCCGAAAAGGCACGCTTCAAAGGTATAACCCCGAGACGACGTTCGTGGAACGAATGCATGAATGATGTATGAGGTGCCCGTGGTTGCACCGTTTCCGAGTTGTCATTGCACGTTACTCCTCGTTTGCCATGCCACCGACATGTGGGAACCCGGTGATCGGGATCACCCCACCATCTCTAGCATGTTCCGCACATCCGCGCACTTGCTTCTTTTGCATCGATATCTCAATGAGTTGTCGGAACCGGGATGTTGCCGTGGCACCATTTCCGTTTCACCGCCGTGGCACCCTTTTCCTTCCGCCATGGCGACAAATGCCTCGTAACATGCTGATGTCAACATTTTCATAAAATTGCTTAAAACATGCATATGTCATTCGGATCATGATAACAACATTTAAAATGTTTAAAATTGTGTTTGCATTTAAATTGCTAAATGCATGTGGGGATTTTTCGGAATTGTTGTTTGTTAATTCCGGCCTCATTTAAACTCCTAAATAGATAGTTTTATTATGCTTCACCTCTTGCATGTTTAACAACATTTAGTATTGTTGTGTACCTAAACGAGAGCGAACTAAATAATTCGAATGTGGTGTTTCTTCAATATGCAACTCGTTGCATATTGAGCTCCACTTAATTTGTAGTATTGTTTGTTGCACTTTGCCATGCCATGCCTCATTTAAACCGGACATGCATCATACTTGATTGTGCATCATGCCATGTTTATGTGATGGTTGTTTACCATGTTGTTTGCTTCTTTCCGGTTTGCTTCTCTCGTTAGCTTCGGTTTCGTTCCGGAGTTGTGAGGATTCGCTCGACTATGTCCGTTTGTCTTCTTCATGGACTCGTTCTTCTTCCTTGTGGGATCTCAGGCAAGATGACCATTATCCTCGAAATCACTTCTATCTTTGCTTGCTAGTTGTTCTCTCTATCGCTCTGTTTGCGCTACCTACCACCTGTTTATCATGCCTCCCATATTGCCATGTCAAGCCTCTAACCATCCTTTCCTAGCAAACCGTTGTTTGGCTATGTTACCGCTTTTGCTCAGCCCCTCTTATAGCGTTGCTAGTTGCAGGTGAAGATGAAGTTGGTTCCATGTTGGAACATGGATATGTTGGGATATCACAATATCTCTTATATTATTAATGCATCTATATACTTGGTAAAGGGTGGAAGGCTCGGCCTTATGCCTGGTGTTTTGTTCCACTCTTGCCGCCCTAGTTTCCGTCATATCGGTATTATGTTCCCGGATTTTGTGTCCCTAACGCGGTTGGGTGATTTATGGGACCCCCTTGACAGTTCGCCTTAAATAAAACTCCTCCAGCAAGGCCCAACCTTGGTTTTTCATTTGCCTAACAACCTATTTACCCTTCCTTGGGTCGGCCAACCCGAGGGTCATCTTTATTTTAACCCCCCTGGGCCAATGCTTCTCTAAGTGTTGGTCCGAACTAGAGCACCGTGCGGGACCGTCCCTTGGCAACTTGGGTTACGTTGGTACCTGTACGCTTCGCTCATCCGGTGTGCCCTGAGAACGAGATATGTGTAGCTCCTATCGGGATTTGTCGGCACAGTCGGGTGGTCTTGCTGGTCTTGTTTTACCATTGTCGAAATGTCTTGTAACCGGGATTCCGAGCCTGATCGGGTCTTCCCGGGAGAAGGAATATCCTTCGTTGACCATGAGAGCTTGTGATGGGCTAAGTTGGGACACCCCTGCAGGGTATAAACTTTTGAAAGCCGTGCCCGCGGTTATGTGGCAGATGGGAATTTGCTAATGTCCGGTTGTAGAGAACTTGACACTTGACTTCATTAAAATACATCAACCGCGTGTGTAGCCGTGATGGTCTCTTCTCGGTGGAGTCCGGGAAGTGAACACGGTTCTTGTGTTATGGTTGTGCATAAGTAGTTTCAGGATCACTTCTTGATCACTTCTAGCTTCACGACCGTTGCGTTGCTTCTCTCCTCGCTCTTATTTGCGTTTGTTAGCCGCCATATTTGCTTAGTGCTTGCTGCAGCTCCACCTCATTACCCCTTTCCTACCCATAAGCTTAAATAGTCTTGATCTCGCGGGTGTGAGATTGTTGAGTCCTCGTGACTCACAGATTCTACCAAAACAGTTGCAGGCGCCGATGATACCAGTGTAGATGATGCAATCGAGCTCAAGTGGGAGTTTGACGAGGACCTTGGTCGTTACTATGTTTCATTTCCTGATGATTAGTAGTGGTGCCCAGTTGGGACGATCAGGGATCTAGCAATTGGGGTTGTCTTCTTTCATTTCGGTTCCGTAGTCGGACCTTGATTGTACTCTGAAAGATGTATGTTTAATTTATGTATTGTGTGAAGTGG